>NC_134704.1:64686953-64993620 GCF_043290135.1 Rhipicephalus microplus | reverse complement strand
ACCCGTGGCTAGCTGTGCTAGATCAGCAAGAAGCTAGCGCTGCGTTTCCGAGATGAATGAAGGTCATGTGTTCAACACCAGCCATGACGGTAGCAGCGATGCGCCTGAAAGGTCGATAACGAATCGTGCAGTTAGACTTAGGTTCTCCTTAATGAACGCCTGCTCCGAAAAATCAACCAGAAGTCACAGAGTACCCAATCGTAAACTTCTGTAAGCATTCCAATTATTCCATATCTAGCCTTCAAGATAATTAGGGAAACTGAAGAAAATAATGCTCGAATGATGTCCACAAAATGATGCCCGAATCATGCGGCCTTATTGAAATAGCACATGAAACGTTTCAGTAAGAAAATTTATAACATCAGGGTTTAGGCTCTGGAAAGGCCAGAATTTAGGTTAATTTTATTTATTCAGGAAAATGAAACACGAAGAAATCAGAATGAGAAATTGTCGCGCTGTATTATTGGCTTCGTTAGACCCAATAAATTCAAGTGTAGTCGGCTCCTTCGGCTAATATCCGTCGACCGACCATATCACTCAACGTTTGTAGAAACGTTGGTATCACTTGACTGTGATAGGGCTTGGCTAGATTCGCTGTATAGTAGATTACTGATGGCGCCGTGAGACACATCGGCATCCCAGAAAAGAACGCGTTCGCAACCGTAAAGAAATTAACAAAAAACTTTCAAGGGCATTCAAGCTTCGCCTTTAAAGGCTCTTTCACACTGAGCATTCTCGCCGGTGAAAGGTCCTAATCCGTGCCGATCGGTTTCGCATCGTTTCTTGCGACGTCTGCCGCCGACGTCTGCCGCGAACCCATAAAAGCGCTAGTCTAGGAATTAAAAAAAAAGTGTCCAAGCCAGACTCGCTTATCACGAGGCAGTGCACGTAACTGAATGTTGTCACCACATACAGTTTATCTCACTTTGTTTAGTACCTCACGTCGCGATCCCGTGCAAGAGGTAGCAGCTGGCGTGACTTCTATCTATCTATCTATCTATCTATCTATCTATCTATCTATCTATCTATCTATCTATCTATCTATCTATCTATCAATCAATCAATCAATCAATCAATCTATCTATCTATCTATCTTTTTAAAGGTGACACTTCACGTTATTGATTGATTTGTTGGTTTTAACGTCCCAAAACCACCATATGATTATGAGAGACGCCGTAGTGGAGGGCTCCGGAAATTTCGACCACCTGGGGTTCTTTAACGTGCACCCAAATCTGAGCACACAGGCCTACGACATTTCCGCCTCCATCGGAAATCATTTTACGTTACTGATTTCATTGTAGGACTACTGCGAGCGAGTGGAATGGTCTTTCGTCAAATATTGCAGAAATTCAATGTAATGGTGATTTTTACGACGCTTTGTGTGTAGAAGTGAATGACAATTTGATCTAGTAATGTATATACCCCCCCCCCCTGCTTTAATGCCTGTAAAGGCGATGCAGGTACTCAATATATAAATAAACAAATAAATAAATAAAAATTTAATCTATCTATTTATCTATTTTAATCTTCTTCGCCACTCTTGGTATTGAAAGAGGCAATATGTGTAGTTGCCGACAGGACTGCGGGGTTCGGGTGTCGGTATTTCCCTAAAATGATTTTTGTCTCATCTCGACAGCGCAAAACTGCACATGCGATAGCATCTCCCTCGATAATCCATTGAAATCCTCGCCTGGCGGCGTTCAAGTTTCTGATGTTGTCAAGCGCTGAACGTGAGAACTTGAGACGCCTGAAATCGAATCGTCTGAAGCAGCACCCATGACACGAACGGGAGCGCGCCATGAACCAGACCTGCTGTACTCCCCGTTCCGGCGTAATATATCAACGCACCTCCCCCCACCCTATCTACACCCTCACTGAATTAAAACGGGTAATCGTATTCATTCTATTTTCGGTACGCCTTTCCGTGCAAAAAAAAAGAGTATTTGCTAGCAAGCTTTTTAGGATTTCTGTAACATAACTGCATCGTAAAAAGTGAAAAATTTAAGGTGAGCAGCTTTGCATTTAGCTGTGGCGACGAGGCATTGGTAAACGCAAAATTAACAATACTAAGGAAGCACTGTTTTCTGAAACTACGAAACAGCGACACCAGTGGCCTGCGCACGCGCAGTAAAACATGCAGTGTTTAATGAAGCTAATTTTCTTTTTTTTTTCTGTCACGTCCTATAGAAGTAGACTAGCTTCACTGAAGAAACATGAAACCACCGCTACTTGCAACTGCACCGAACCGAGTTGCACGTGTTCGATTGAGTGAGAAATTTTATGAACTGTCTCCTGCGTATACCACGCGCATCTGATTTCTGTCGCGAGAGCGGTGTTTTATGTTCGCGCTCGCATTCTGTCCCTATATTCCTGATTGCTTAATTCGAGAAAGTCTACGCAAAAAAAAAAAACACAGACGAAAAACGAGAAGGTACACGACATTGGCGCTGCCCCATCACGAGTCTGTTCCAACTAACCCACTTTGGCCCAATGCTCAATTCTTGTTTTATTTCCGCCAGATGGCGAGCCCATGCAGCCCGCATAATGGATGTTTCGACACGGACACATTACGCGTGGGATTACCCCGGCGTCTGCTGAACATATAGTTAAGCGTAGTCTTGGCGCTGTCGTCGCATCACACCACCAACCCGTACTGTACAAAGCGTATGACTGCTACGCTCGTTGAACAGTGTTCGAACTGCAGAGTAACCGTATTGCAAACGTCGGGCGACAAACGCATAAGACTCTGTAGTTTATTGTCTATTGTACGGATGTCTAATACTCTACAAAGACAGAGTGAATCAGCCGAGAAACTGGAGGAGTAGACCAATATATTATCGTCAATGTTGAACTAACCACGAGTGAGAGGTCGTCAGGAGGAATTATGCTAATATCACAATAACATGACGAGGACTCTAGTCAGTATTTTGTACAAAAGCCGGTGCCATTTATTCGGGCATTTGATTGGAGTTTGTGATTCATTCTCCAACAGTGGAGCCCACACAACTGGGGCTGGAACCCGCATTCGACTCCCCAAACGAATTAACAACTACTTCTGGTAGTTCCAAGCCATAATCATTGGAGGGGCCTTCTTTTGCTCTGAACGCATTTGTGTCGCTCTAATGTACACTTATTTCACAACAACGTCTTTCATAACAAGGACGTCCCAGCAGTCCAAGCTAAAGATGAGCGGCTTTGTTAGAACTATTAAATAACATCAGCGGTTTAATTCCGAATACCCCAATATCATCGTGAGGCGGCTGTATACTAAAGGGCTCCGGAAATTTTGACCAGCTGAAATATTCGCGCCTAGATCAAAGTGCGCGGGCCCCTAGCTTTCCGCCTCCACCGAATCAGGACCGGGTCAGCATGCAAGCACCGTAATCAGCCTACCATGGCGGCGGTCCGGAAACATTACTTGGAAAACTATTTCCGCACGTAAGTCCCAGGATGCTGCAGTAGAAATTACAGAAGCATATACAGGGTGTCTCGGGTAACTTTAGCCAGAGTTTAAAAATATGTCGGCACACGCAATCACGACCCGACCAAATGCATGTTGCTGAACGTTGTTTAGAGTTAAGGCAGACTATTTTTCGCGTTATCAAATATTGTTTAAATAGATCTTTTTAATTAACTAACTAAGATGGGTTAGAACTAACTAAGACGTTTCAATGAGAATGTTGTAGATCGGTTTGCAAAGCGTCCAAATAGATAGTTGTGAACCTTATATCTGTTATGTATTAGTGTTTTTTCACTAAACACAAATGCCCATGAAATACAAAAAATAGCCCTTGACAACCCGCTCACGCGTCAGTACGCACGACGATTCTAGTGCTCCCTTACGTTCCGCGTACGAACGACACGCTTCCCTAGCATCAGTTCATGACAGCGATAACCAGTCACAGCGGTTATCGTTTTTGTGGCCGATAGCAAAACGTGTTCATTGTAAAGCCCCCACCACCGTTGCGGCCCAGCCGAGACGGCACATTGGAATGAATGCTATGGTCGTTCATGCGCAGAACGTTAGGGAGCGCTAGAATAATTGCTTGCACTGGCACACGAGCGGTTGTGTCACGTGGTATTTTTGTATTTCGCGGGCATTTGTTATTAGAGAGAGAAACACTAATACCTAACAGATATAAGGTTCCAAAACTGTCTAATCGGACGTTTTGCGAACCGATCTACAACTTTCTCATTGACATTTTTATCCATCTTCGTTCCATCAAAAGTCAGTTAATTAAACAGATCTAATTGAAGATATTTGAGAACACAAAAATAATCTGACTAGCTCCAGACAACAGTCAGCAACATGCATTTAGTAGCGTCACTATTGTGTGTGCCGGCCTATTTTTAAACTCTGGCTAAAGTTACCCGGGACACCCTGTATAAGCAAAAGCAACGGGCCACCACCCTCGAAAATTTCTGTTTCACGTCTCTCCCATCTAAGCAACCCTGCACTAGTGAGCTCTATTTGTCCAGCAGTAAAGAGTTCTCAGCTAAAAAAAATAAAAACGAAAACGTCATTTTGTGTTTGTTTTCTTTCTTTTGCCAGCTCTGACTTGTCCCGTATGTTACTCTCTTTAAAGAGACACCCGAACTCTCTTTGTAGGTCACCATATTCTCTTCGGAGAGTCGTGGATAGCCAAATAGAGTTATCATGTCTTTTTTAATGAGTCACATATATGGCAATTCAGGATTTAAAAAAGAGAGACATAGAGTAGGGAACACTCTTTTTAAGTGAACCCTTACAACGCGAAAGTAAGAATCTGTACAGCCGTCAGCACTTTAACGCGAACACTTATATGTGTGCCTAGGGCTAGGAGATGACTTAGACTCCAACCAAAAGTTTTGGAGAAACCCGACGTTTCGAAACCGACTTGGTTCCTTCCCCGGTGGTGATGCATATACGTAGCAGCGGCGTCTTCAAAGCCCTCGCGGGGCGGATAAGTTTCATACCAAACCAGACAGACTTCTGTCGAATGTTTACATTCAAGTAAATCAGCCGTGGCCAGGGCCAGTTCGATTGATGCCAGCCGCGAAGTGCTGGGCGCTTTTGCCGAGATAATACCTCGGTAGGCTTGGATAGTATGTCGGCATGTTTGGTTAGCATCTTGGCAACAGAACCCAAACGTACGTGGTGTCAGCGTCAATCAAACTGCTGCAGGACACGGGTCGGAGCATTCGTGTTAAAGGTGCTGACGACTGTAGATAAAACTATTAGAAGTGTTTCGCATAAATGACAGTCCTATAGGCTCGGAACCATTCATTCAACGTGCATGAGTACGACCCAGCCTCCCCGCTTCGTACCCGTCGTAATATTTAATCTCACTGACGTTGCGCGCATACTGCGTTCACTATACCAGCGCATGAGTGACGCTGGCGAGAATGGACGGCACAAACGCACTTCGTAACGACCGTTTTACTGCGTTTCTATACCGAGAACGCATTGCATGTCAGCCGGTTCACTAGTTTTGCACCGCTCCGTTGTCAGGTTTACGGGCTGAGCCACTTCGAGACATAGATCGATCTTGTGGTGCCACTTAAAGGTAACGCGGTACGAAGGCAAATGCCTAAATCTTTTGTTGTTGTTGTTGTTGTTGTTGTTGTTGTTGTTGTTGTTGTTGTTGTTTGCTTGTCCAAAATAGGATCTGAATTTGAGATGGTAATGATGATAATGACACGCGTTCTTTGCACGCTTATACCTATTTGAAGACACCATCACAAACGACAGAAGACGTGGCCTAACGTGGCAGATGAAAGCCCACCACCCACTGCACCTAGGATCACACGCTCTCCTGCTGATCGCATCCATGCGCAAAGCCCATGCATGCTCTGCAAAGCACTCAGCACACTGAAATCCCTCTGGATGATCTCTCGATTCACATTCATACAAGTTGAATCAATCATTATCATCATCATCTTCTTCTTCTTCTTCATCATCATCATAATCATCATGACTACGCCCACTTCAAAGCAAAGGCCTCTCGCATGTTCCGCCAATCCAGCCAGTTATATATCTTTCAACGCGATAGCGTTAGAGAGCTAAAACCATATCTAAAGTTTTTGTACTTTGTGTGGCAAATAAAGCAAATTCAAGTTGAACCAATATGGCAGCCTCTAAGTTTTTGCTACGTAGATAAGTACCGGTAATATGCAGCTGCTATATATATATATTCCTTTTGGGGGAAAGTGTTGGACTACCATTCATGATTTGAGAATGTTTGCTGAATGTGCTCCACCGCAACCTTATTGCTATAGTTATTTCACTCTCATGGTTCCGAGCCACAGTTACTACCCGTTCTAAGTGGATGTACTCGCTTACAACTTACAGCTGTCCCAAAGCGCTGTTCTCTGCCGAGACTGTTACACCCCTAATTTACTTCAAGAAACGTTAATTTGCGCTTAAGTTCCTTCAGACATCCTTTATTCACACCTGCCACTCACTTTACTCTTGGTTCATACTACAGTAACTTGATTCTCCCTAGATTACATCTAATGGATCCTGATTCACACAGGTCACTTGTCTGTTCTTCATTGACCATGTAGACACTTTCTTACCTCTTGATCCACGCTTAAGTCACTTTAATCACTCTTGTTTCACTTTGAGTCGCATGATGCACTGTTGGTTCGCATTAAATTCCCTTCACTCACTCTGATTTGTTTCATCTAATTCAATGCACATTGATCCACTATGAATTAACTTTGGTGTTTACTCCCCCAGACTTACGGCATCATTCTTGTTCACGGCACCGCCGGTCGCCTACCGATAATTAGACTGGGGATCCATATAAGGCTTTCGTTTTGACTTAATTGCCCAGACTGTCACTGACTGCACGGTTGCACCCTTTTCCTTCAACGCTGCCCTTGTGCAGATCGGGTGGCGTGCGCAATGCTTCTCGCCACCTGCGCTGACACATACCCGAATGTTTAAAAAATGAAAAATAAAAAGCTAACTTTGCGAGAGCCTGTTACTTGTCCAACAATAACTTTAGATCATGCCAAAACGCACATACATCAATCATAGCAAATTTCAAGCCTGCCTCCGTTCTGACATTTATAAGCTTAGAAATGCCAGTATACTAAGGAGATTGCATCTACGCTTACTTCAATGCTGGAGGGATCTAGAAAAAAATTCTGAATTTTCTATTCCATCGAATTAACGATCATCCTCTCGTTGGTGGAACGATGAGTGTACGCGCGATTATAGAAGACGAAAAGCCACTTGGAAAAAAACTTGTTCATAATCAAAGCCCAACAAACCGGAAAGACTATCAATTCCTTGCTGGTGTATTCAAGCGTACAGTGAACCGCGCGAAAGAAGAATACGACAGTATACATTTCGATTATCTTTTTTAAAAAAATAAGCGTGCTTTGTTCGCTTATCTTCGGACAAGAAAAGTACTGCCAGCACCTTTAACGTTGCAGTCACGTGTCTTGATGCCGCAACAAATGAACACCTCTCTAGAAGACATAGCGCAAGGTTTAGAACGCCGCTTCACTGCTAATCTTTCGGCTATTCGGCCCATGTTGATAAATTTGCATGAATTTCCAGAAGTTTCCATAGCTGAATTGAGTCAGACAGTATTATGCTTAACGAGGACAGCTCCCGGACCAGATGGATATGATATGTGGGGTTTCACGGACCAGATGGAATTACGAACTCTGTTAAAATGTTTATGCCAGGAATTGCCTAATTTTTTGCTAGAACTAGTGAATTATTCCTTAGAGAACGCATGAATACCTCCAAAATGGAAACTTGCCAAAATTATATTGTTGCTGAAAAATGAAAATGAAGCGTACATGTTGAATAACATAAGGCCAATCGCACTGACATCAAACTTAGTGAAATTGGTTGAGAGAATCATTAATACGAATTAATAAACTTATTATCGTGAGGTCAATTCTTATTCTGTCGGATTGGGTTCTGGGCTGGTTGTTCAATTTGCGATGCCCACGTTGATTTAGAAAGTCGGCTTCAATTAGCTCGACTACATAAAAAATATACAGCTTTAGTTACCTTAGACATCGCTAAAGCATATGATACCGTGGAGCACTGTATTTTGAAAGATCGATTAGAATACCTTGATTTTCCATCATACATAGTAGTGTGGGCTCGCTCACAATTTTCTTGCAGACAGGAAATTATCTTCTTTTAAAGATGGGTTATCATCATCTACTCATACACAAACGAGGGGACTACTACAAGGCTCAGTGCTTTGTTCGGTGCTATTTAAATTACTAATGAGCACGATTCCACGTAAACCGCATATAACAACTTATGTTTATACAGACGACATCGCGTTTTTTGCAATCGCAGATAACATTCAGACGTTATATGAACGGCTGAAGACTTACCTTCATATATTGGAGAGCTGGCTCGATGGTAACTGCTTTCTACTTAATCCGAATAAATGTACCCTCCTTGTTTTCCCGCTGCAACACCCTGTGCACATCTCTATGTCTTACCATCATGAGGATATACCACAGGTTGAATCTGTTAAATACCTCGGAATAGTTTATCACACATCGCTTAAGTGGCGACCTCATATCGAATATATCGCCGGAAAAGGTGTGCGGGCCATTGGCATATTTCGTAGGCTAAGCAACTACCGCATAGGTATGAGAAGAGACACATTGGTAGTGATATATCGCATGTGCGCTCGTCCCATTTTGGAATTCAGTTGTGTACTTTTCTCTGGAGTTCCAGGTTACAAGTTGCGGCCTCTAATTCTTCTGGAAAGAGAAGCTTTGCGCTTGTGCCTTGGCCTGCCCAAAACTGTTGCTAAAAATGTGTTGTATCTTGAATCGAGGGTCCCTCCACTTTCTTGTAGATTTCGCCTTCTGACTGTTCAGACATTCTTAAGAATTTATGAGTCACCTTTACGAGATTCAGAAACAGCCTTTATTTTCACCCCGGAATCATTTTTCGGTGCCAGATGGCCAGGATTTCACACTCCACAAATTATATTTGTGCAAAATTTATTGGAGCTTCTAAAGGTACGTATATGCAACATCATGCCAAGTCGTGATAATCCATACCCTACGAAAATTCAATTCGGCGACATTTTTCTTACTAATGTCAAATTACTTCCCCATATATTTCGGATGGTTTACTACAAGATCACCAGCGCAGTAGACAACGAACGTTATTAATGCTACAAACGCATCGCAATATGACGAAAATTTAGGGGTTGGTATATGCAGCCCGATTTTAAATTGGATTTATTCGCTTCGACTACTCGATTTCGTACCCGTTTTTGTGGCTGAATTTCTGGCAGTAGTGCTCGCCTACGCAAGTTACATACATCAATTACATCAGCTGTCATAATAACAGATTCCCTATCTCTCTGCGCGGCACTTTCCGTTGGTGCTGATACTCAAGTAACAAAGGCGTTAAGTGCACTAGTGCCTGCGCATTTGACAAAAGAACGATTGGATTGGGTGCCTGGACATAAAGGTTTTTTTCTAAATGAAATAGACGACTCCTTAGCTGAGTCGTCCCTTAGCGAAACCAATTCTACCGCACCGTCCATCATCCGCTTATGTGACTGCTGCTCGATTCCGCAGACGTACACTTATGGAAGTCTTTAGAGGTACAGCACTAACAAACTCTACAGAATATCGCCATTTATTATATCCCTGGCAAAGAGACTTTCACCGCACTCGTGAAAAAAAAGTAGCTATCACAAAGCTGCGTTGACGGGTACCAAATCTAAATTTCTATAGACACAGGTCTGCTCAGGCACCTTCGCCACTGTGTGCATTCTGTGATGAACTGGAAACAATAGATCAATTCTTTTTAACCTGCAGGTAATTTAACCCATTACGAAAAACCCTTTTAGGAATACCTTTACGTGGTATTGGTATGGACGTATCTGTGCCTGTCATTATGTTTTTTGGAGCTTCCATATCTAGGTTCTCTAATGCGACAGTGTGCGCGGCCGTCCCGGACTATATTGATGAACTTAATAGGTTGACTAATTAACCTGTTTCATTATCATAACATGTCCGCAAAATTATATACGTATAAAAATTAGATCATTGTTCTATTCTAAGAATAAATTCGTTTATGTATATATTTGTATGCATTACATTAAGCACAAACTTTCTTAGGCTATCGGTAATCTTTCTATTATACCTCCATTATGCCAAATCTGATCAGTAATATTTAAAACCACTCGATTCTTGGCCAATCCCCCATAGTGGGTATGCGCCACGATAAATAGGTGAACAACAACATCTTCAATATTCAATTCTGCGTACAACTGGGAATCATCACTATTGCATCTGAAGTAAGCTATCAACGAGTATAGCCGTCCAAATCATGTGTTACATCAAACACAGTCAGGTAGCATCTTATGCACTTCAGCGATCACAACGCCCTCATTGCCGCATCATTACAAGGAAGGAACAGGAAAGAGAGACAGAAGAAAGAGAGGGTTGTTAACCGGTCTACAAACGCTAGTGTACTACCGTACACTGAAGAAAGGGATCGCGGAGCTTAATATATAGACGTAAAGGGAAGTCATAGAGTTCGCATGCAGGAAGTCATACAGTTCACATTCACAACATCGTTATTGGTCTGTAAGCGCACTGTGATAAATATGACAACGAAACAGGCCTCCGAAGGTTTTATTCATTTAGTTATTTATTTACTCACTTTTTATTTACTTGTTTATTCCATTTTTATTTATTGCTTTATTTTTATGCTGGCGCTGCAGCTAATATTTAGGCAATCGCGGGACGGCTCAGCCACAAGCTTCCGTGCTTGTACAACATTTGACGCGCGTCACCTGAGTGGTACATAACACTCGCTACACAAAGTACAACTCTCGCCCCTCCTACACGGCAGCCGGTCAGTTCCGCGCTGTCTAGACGGTGCGCTCTCCGATTTCGCCCACGTTCCCACGGCAGAAGTGACTCGACTCAGTTGTCTGCTGACAGCGCCGCTGCGTCGCCCCGAGCAAAGGTAGTAGCTACGAATGTAGACCCGAACGGGCGTCTACAGCCACAAGCCGCTGCGTCACGGCTGCCTTAACGCGAACAGTATAATGAATTAAATTGACACTTTATTACTCAGCAACAGTGCGAAAGAAAGAAAAACTGTCAGAACCATGATATGCGAAGCACGAATGAGGAAGGTTGATATGTCACTTTAAAATCGGCACAACGTTACGAGGCGGTCGCACGTAGTACACAGTAAACACAAGTGGAAGTGCTATGCGCACTCACGTATCCAGATAAGATGCAAGTATGTTGTTATGATAGCGTAACGACAGCGTCACTAACGTTTGCGATACCAGCACCAGCAGTGCTAGATCGATATCATGTTCTCGTATCAGTCCGTAATGAAACTGAACGCGCACACACATAGCAAATATCAAGCTATCTATCAAGCTAGAGAACCGGCTGCAAGCGCACCATGAGCGTGGCATGTGAATTATGCCGTACATGACTTCCATGTCATGATTATTATGCTTGCGCCTGGCATTTGTGTTCGTCGTCCATACATGTCACGCAACGCCCATTAAGTATATGCGAAGCTAGCGAAACGATTTCTCGCGTATCATGAGTGTGGCATGTAGTTATGTTTTGCACGACACGCATATCACGATTATCATGTTTGGACGAGTCATTTCCCTTCGTCGTAAATTCAGGTCGCGTAATATCGAATTTGATGTGTGAAGCCAGCGAAATTGCCGCGAGCGCACCATGAGCGTGGCGTTTAGTCATGACTTACATGACATGCCTGTCATGATTTCCAGGTTAATGCCTGTCGCTTATGTTCGCCATGCAGTCGTGTCATACCATACCGCTTTTGGGATATCTCAAATGAACGAAACCACTGCAACAGCAGCAAGACCATGATGTGTAAATCGTGTTACTCATTACATACGTATCATGATTTTCATGTTATCACTAGTCACTTACGCTCGTCATACAGTCATGTTATGCCATACCTATTTTGGTATAGATCCAACTATCGAAACGGTCAGGAGAGCTAAAAGTTGTAGGCGGCAAAATAAGCAGATATACAGATAGACAGATACTGTCAAAGTCGCTGATGTTCACTAAGAAATGCTTCGTATTTAAAAAACACCAGCAGGACCAATCGCTTGATACTGTTCGTTTCTTTCTGTGTCCTAAATTTTCGCGTGGCTTCGCTGTCATGAAGCCATACTAACAGGCTCCATCTTATCCTTTTAAAGTACATTAGGACTCTCCATTATAGGAAGGGAAGTTTTATTGTAAACGTAACTAGTGCATACACAAACGAAACAACAAAAACCTAGCACTGTGCTGCTTAACGCTACATTAACGCTACATCAATGCTACCTTAACACTTGACACTAACGCGCTATGTTAACATATAACACACAAGCGATAATGATTCTTAATAAAGGTTTTTCATAGCATACTCTCTTTTTACATTTACGTCCTTACGACCACGGTCTGCTGACCTAGCCGATAAACTTTTTTTAATATTTTCGTCTAAAATGTCTAAAATGTCTAAAATGGGAGCTTCTCATATTCATTTTTTTTTCAGTTGGCTAGGCCGGTTGTGTATCAGTGCGATAAGGACTACCCCTTTTTCCATTATTTTTGTTGTCTTTTTCTCTCTGTGGGACAAACACAACACAAGTCACTGGACAGGACCTGTATGATATGTATTACGATGCCCGCGATCTTGTGATTACGGGCATCGACAGTAATGTAGAATGTAGAAGGCTTTTTTTTTATGAAAAGACATTACAGCTATAGCTTGACCTTAAAGCAAAAACAAAACAGTACACACACTTACGCACACACACACACACACACACACACACACACATATATATATATATATATATATATATATATATATATATATATATATATATATATATATATATATATATATATATATATATATATATATATATATATATATGTGTGTGTGTGTGTGTGTGTGTGTGTGTGTGTGTGTGTGTGTGTGTGTGTGCGTGCGTGCGTGCGTGCGTGCGTGCGTGCGTGCGTGCGTGCGTGCGTGCGCGTGTGTGTGTGTGTGTGTGTGTGTGTGTGTGTGTGTGTGTGTGTGTGTGTGTGTGTGTGTGTGTGTGTGTGTGTGTGTGTGTGTGTGTGTGTGTGTGTGTGTGTGTGTGTGTGTGTGTGTGTGTGTGTGTGTGTGTGTGTGTGTGTGTGTGTGTGTGTGTGTGTGTGTGTGTGTGTGTGTGTGTGTGTGTGTGTGTGTGTGTGTGTGTGTGTGTGTGTGTGTGTGTGTGTGTGTGTGTGTGTGTGTGTGTGTGTGTGTGTGTGTGTGTGTGTGTGTGTGTGTGTGTGTGTGTGTGTGTGTGTGTGTGTGTGTGTGTGTGTGTGTGTGTGTGTGTGTGTGTGTGTGTGTGTGTGTGTGTGTGTGTGTGTGTGTGTGTGTGTGTGTGTGTGAAGTCGTATTTCTACATTGTTTTTAAACAAGTTAGAAGATATTTTGTTGTGCTTCTGCAGGGGTCGATAATTTTGGCGGTATTTGAAACTCAAGCGGTGAAAGTGCAGCCGACACTTCGCGACTTGGCTTTCTGATCAGTATCAGCTGCACACGCGTGGAAGTTGACAAGCAGGCTATACACACAATATACTCCGAACTTATCGCAGCATGTCAGAGAGGGGGCGGTATGCACCATGACCTCGCTCGGTGCCCTAAGATTGCCGCGATAGCGATAAAACCAAATAGTTTCAAGGCTATCCATGTACAAACAAACATAAATGGCCTATCTATGAGTGCAAAGGCGAAGTTATTGAACGTTTTGGCAGAAGTATCCTTTCTTGCACGAATTGATTTTCTCAGCGCATGCTGACCTATACGAGAGAGACTCATTCCATCCCGAAAGGCTGCGTCATTCGGAAACTAGGTTGTAATCAACAGCCAGTCTTCTTTCTGTCACTTTCGCAACGTGCTCTAGTAATTATTTATCCTGCCGAAGTTGCCGGTGAAATGTTGTGCTTCCCGTGTGCTCAGATTTGGGTACACGTAAAAGAACCCAAGGTGGTCGAAATTTGCGGAGCCCTCCACTACGGCGTCTCTCATAATCATATGGTGGTTTTGGGACGTCAAACCCCACATATCATTATATTATCAACGTCTCGAAAACCTGCCCAAAAACAACAAAAAAAGAATGACAGGCACAGCGGCCCTTGTCTTAGTAGTGTAGTTACTATGAACCATATCACATAAGGACACAAGAAAGAAGGAAGTTAAGGGTGATGTGTTGTTCTTGTTCTTTTTTTTTGCCTTGAGCCTCGTTCTTTCATTATTGCATCCTTGTTTAGGTAGTTGCGCTGTGGTTCATTATGCATCACCGATTCGCCCAAGTGTCTACGTAACTAAAAGGTAGTTGAAAGTTCTGACTAACACTTTCTTTTCCGTTTAGTACAATAAAGTTGCTAGTGGTAACAGAATCAGCCGCAGCAGGAGTAGTAGTAGTAGTAGTAGTAGTAGTAGTAGTAGCAGCAGTAGTAGTAGTAGTAGTAGTAGTAGTAGAAGTAGTAGTAGTAGTAGTAGCATTAATGGTAGCAGTAGTAGTAGTAATAACAGTCGTATCATAGTAGAAGCAGTAATAGTAGTAGTAGTAACAGCAGCGAATTCGGTAAACTGTTCCTTACTCGGCTCTTTAACCTAAAGCTCCACAATTCTATGCTATAGACACTTCTCACAAAAATATTTTGCCGAAAGAAAGTGTCAGTGCACATGTTGGTTTTTGATTGATTGATATGTGGGGTTTAACGTTTCAAAACTATCATATTGATACGGGGTATCTCTACCAGGAAAAACAAGGGAAGCGCGGATAGAGAAGGAAGACGACGTTGCCTCCACTGCGATTCCCCTGAGTGGGTACGAGCCATGGCGGTGAAGAAAATCATCATTATACTGCGATCGCGGACTCAGGGCCCATTAAAAACCCCCAATAAGTTACCTTACCTTGTGTAACAATTTGGTGGAAGGTGCTGGGTAGGACGAACCTAAAGACAGGAGCTTCACTACCAGGACTTCGTCGCAGCCGCCGCCTCGCCGGACTTCCACCTTCGCCGATCGTAATGACCCAAGAGCAGCCATCCAACGCTTCGAGACCAACTCCGATGGGTTCCGTGCAGTACAGAGTGCCACCAAACTTCGGCGGGACCTCAGGAGAAGACGTCGACGTGTGGCTCAAGAACTACAAGCGGGTGAGCAGAAGCAATGGCTGGGACTCGAACGAACAGCTCAATCATGTCGTATTCTCGTTAACTGACACCGCCCTCATGTGGTACGAGAACCACGAGGACATGTTCACGACTTGGAAACGTTTTGTTGAAGAAGTGCAGAATTGCTTCGGTGATTCGGACGCAAAGAAGAAACCCGCAGAGCAGACATTGTCTCAGAGGGCACAGCTTCCAGCAGAAACATGTACGACATTCCTTAAAGAAATATTGAAGCTGTGCAAGATCGTGAATGGGAGGACGTCTGAAGAAGACAAGGTTGGACACGTTTTCAAGGGTATAGCCGAAGAGGTGTACGATTTCTTAATTGGGAAAAACTGCTTGAACTCCGTGTCCGACGTGATGAAGCACTGTCGTACCTTTGAATCCCTCAAGATGCAAAGAATTTCTCCGAAATTCGGCCGCTCGTCCAACGTCCCCTCTGTGGCCAGTGTTGAAACAGTGCCGTCTAACGACCTTGCTTTGACCATACGGCAGATTGTCAGAGAAGAGCTGCTTCGATGTCAGCAGACCTATCATCGCCCCAGCGATTTTCAGGATGTGTACGTAAGCGAACCAGAACGTGTGCGGACTCCTGTTTCTCTTCCACCATGGCAACCATCGATCAACGCAGCAGACGCTTATGCATATCAAGGCACACGGCAGGCTGGATTTCCCCGTCAACCACCTCCCAACTACGAACGAAGTTTTCGCCCGCCTGTTTACCCAACATCGCCTGTCTACAGTGCCCCCGAAGGGCGGCACCACTATCCCATGCCGTCCGAGAGGAGTCGTTACTCTGAACAGCCACGTGCCCCTCGACCAATTCGGGTATGCTACAACTGTGGCGTCCCGGGTCACATTGCACGTTTTTGTGACAATCGCCCATATCAGCGGCAGTCTTGGCACATGTCTCACCAACTTTTCGACTATCCGCTCTCCACGTCACGGAAACCACGCGCACCTACCGGGTCACGCTACCCCTCGCCGGCCTCTGATCGAAGTTTGACGCCACCACCAGCTCCCCATGCTCCACGATCGCCGTCGCCACGGTGACGGGCACGTACACCGCCGCCGGAAAACTAGTCGGTGCGGCCAGTGGGGGGGAGGCCGCGAGATCACAGGTGCTATCTACAGATATACCCCCGTCAGCGTTTATGTTGAAGAACAAAGTTCGTGTAGTTGTCGATGGAGTGGCTACTATGGCACTTGTGGATACAGGCGCGACAGTCTCGGTGATGAGTGTAAATTTTAAAGACCTGCTAGGGCCAAAAGTGATGTTTTGCCTGAACCGTGGGGTGACATTTCGTGGTGTAAGTGGTGACGTGTTGTGTCTGGTGGGATATTGTACTGTGGACGTCTCACTGTGTGGCAAGGTGTTTTGCACAGAGTTTGCGGTTATTCCGCGGTCTACACATGACGTTATCTTGGGTATTGACTTGTTGTTTGTGTGTGGGGCAACTGTAGACTGCAGAAGTGGGCATCTTTCTATACACGGTACTTTCCCAACGGCACTCTTGGAAAATTCCTGTCCGGAGGAATGCATCTTTTTCGTCTCCGTGGACACAGACGTTCCTGCATTTTCTGCCGTGTGTGTTCCCGTGACATGTTCCAGCAACAACTGTGGCACGTTTGACGCCACGCTCGAACCGATTCCCTCGGCATGCCTGAAAAAAAATTGCCCGCAGCTTCCCTCGGGGGAACACTGAGGAGGATGCGGAGCATATTATTGGTTAACGGGGTGTTAAAGTGCGACTTACTTGGGTCGATGGCTAAATTGGTTAACGTGGTTGCGAAATGGGGTGTTAAATTGCGACTTACTTGGGTCGCTGGCTAAATTGGTTAACGTGGTTGTAGGAGGGGTGTTAAATGAGTGAACACGTACGACACGTATGCGAAAGTGCGGTGTTTATTGCGACGAACTTTGAGCACGATGGCTTTTAGATGCCACTTTGGCCGGCACTGGTCGAAGGGACGTCGATCATTGCGACCTCGGACGTCGACGCGCCGTACAAACCAACCGACGAGCGGCAACTGAGCGAGCGAGCACCGACCTTGAGTTTATATACAGCGCGACGGCGCATGCACTGTCAGCTGCCGAATGTTCGAGAAGGGGGAGAAGCGCAACGGCGCATGCGCGCGCGTCAGCTGCCGATGTTCTCGAAGCGCGACGGCGCATGCGCGCGCGTCAGCTGCCGATGTTCTCGAAGCGTGACGGCGCATGCGCGCTACATTATACAGCTAGCGAATGTTCGTGAAGAGGAGAAGCGCACGCGGTGTGTAGAGGAGGAAGGGTGCACAGATGGTGGAGGAGTGAAGCGCACGCGGTGTGTAGAGGAGGAAGGGATGCACAGATGGTGGAAGAAGGAGGAGGAAGCTTGCGGACGGCGCCGCACTACAAGCCTCGAGTATTAGATGCTCCGCATCTAAAAGAACATTCTCATTCCCCATTGTATAGTGTCAGTCGTTGATGGACGGGCAGGTGTGTGGACAATGAACAGTTACATGGAGCCTGCAATTCTGCCAGGTGGCATGAAACTTGCAGTATTTAGACCCGAATCATGTACGACGCTGGTTGCGCTTGTTGATGCTACAAGCCAAAATGAACGTCTAGGTTTAGAAGGTTCAGAAGATGCCCCATTGCTACAAATGGTCAGCAAGTCACTTGACCAAAGCGAACGTCATACTCTGCTCGACGTTCTATCTAAGCACTCGAAAGTGTTCGATTTTTCTAAACATAGCCAAAGGCCCTTAATCCCAGCGTCCCGGATACGTCATCAGATCCATACCGAGTCGGCGCATCCCATTAGGCAGAAACCTTACCGAGTGGCACCATCAGAACGCAAGATCATCAACGAGCAAGTCCAAGAAATGCTGGAAAAGGGAATAATACAGGAATCGGCAAGTCCGTGGGCTGCTCCCGTCATTCTAGTGAGGAAGAAGGATGGTACGTGGAGATTTTGCGCTGACTACCGCCGACTGAATTCTGTTACCAAGAAAGACGTCTATCCACTGCCGCGCATCGATGACGCTCTAGACTGCCTGCATTCCGCGTCCTACTTTTCATCTGTCGACCTGAGATCAGGTTACTGGCAAATTCCGATGCACGCAGCTGACAAAGAAAAGACGGCATTTGTTACAACCGACGGACTTTACGAGTTCAACGTTATGCCATTCGGATTATGTAATGCTGCTGCGACATTCGAAAGATTTATGGACTCTATATTGCGTGGTTTAAAATGGCAGATATGCATGTGTTACCTTGATGATGTCGTAATTTTTGGACGTACGTTTGAGGAGCACAACACTCGCCTAGACCTAGTGCTCAGCTGCATTGAAAAAGCTGGTCTTGTATTGAATTCAAAAAAGTGCCACATTGGTGAGCGACAGACATTGGTGTTAGGACATCTCGTCGACAAAGATGGCATTAGATTTGACCCACAAGAGACAGCGGCCGTTGAATCGTTCGAGCGTCCTAAATCTGTGAATCAACTGCGTAGCTTCATTGGGCTCTGCTCGTATTTCCGCCGGTTCGTACCCAAGTTTGCGGATGTCGTTCACCCCCTGACGAGCCTTCTACGCAAGAACAGCCTGTTTCAGTGGACCTCCGAGTGTGATGCCGCTTTTCACAAGCTGAAGTGTTTGTTAACTTCGGCACTTCAATCCTTCGTCGCCCACGGAAATTCACACAGACGCAAGTGGCATCGGTATCGGTGCCGTTCTCGTTCAGCGTTCTGGCAAGAAGGAACACGTTGTGGCGTATGCAAGTCGTTCTTTAAGTAAGCCTGAACGCAACTACACAGTGACCGAACAGGAATGCCTAGCGGTAGTCTTTGCCGTGCAACGGTTTCGCTCATACATCTATGGTCGGCCGTTCACTATCGTCACAGATCACCATTCCCTGTGTTGGCTGGTCAACCTTCGTGACCCATCCGGCCGCCTCGCACGATGGGCCATTCGTTTGCAAGAACATGTCTTCACCATCTCATACAAGACTGGCCGTCTACACGCTGATGCGGCCGTCTACACGCTGATTTCAAATTTCAACCACCTGGGGTTCTTTAACGTGCACCCGAATCCGTGGACACGTTAGGTAACTATCCATATTGAATATGTAGTTGCACGATTAAAACACACGGCCGAACACGGCACCGGAGACGGCTCCTCGTCGTATACCGTGTCGTCCTTTCACTGTTTCCGGTATCAATAAAGCCGAGCCATCACACTAGCCAGCAGTCCACCGCAGCTGTGTTGCGGTCACGATGCCCGGCCACTGACCGCAAAATCGCGGGTTCGACCCCGGCCTCGGCCGTCACATTTCGATGGAGGCGAAACGCTGCAGGCACGTGTTTCATTTGATGTGAGTGCACGTTAAAAAAAGACTAGATGTTCGAAATTTGCACACATCTACGTTATGGTGTCTCTCATAACCACATCGTGGTTTAGCCACGTACGTAAGACTCCAGATAATATTAGCGAAGATATAACCGGCCCAGAGAGCTACACAACGCTAGAAAAGAAAAGAAAAACAACCCTCTGGCAGCAGCGGATCACGAACAATCGTGTAAGTAAAGGTGGTATCCAGCTACAGAATGCAGTTATCACAGTAATCAGGCTAACAATACGGGCGACATTATTTGAAGTATACTTAGTTAGGAGCCTTCGAATATGCAGTTCAGCCACACTGGTGCTCTTTTAGATACAAGCTGTTATACAGAATAGTTTAAATCACCGCGTCATAGTTATTCGTTGTTACAAATATTATTCGCTTATTCGCTGAACGTACATCTAGTATAAAAAATCCTTATCAAAATCCATTATAATGTGCCGTTCTAGCCAAATCGAAGAAACCTGGAATTATCGCAATGTTCAACACATTAGACAGAGATAGAGAAAGAAAAAAAAACGGGCAGAAACATGAACCCCTCAAGCGAGAAACATAGTTCATCTTGGCGTGCAAGAATGAACAGTATCGGACTTCTTTGGTTTTTTGACCACTTCGAATTTAGAGGGCCCCGCTCAAAGCGCTTGACTTGTATACTCGCGGACAACTTTCCTTGGCAATGAAGGGAAGGCTACAGAGCCAAATTAGGCATGTGTCACCGCTGAAGAATGTAGTCCCACAATTGCGTCCCGATGTCCCGCATGAAAATCAATAAAAACAACAATATACTTATCTTCCACGGGATGTTGTTTATAAGGAGAAGCAGCACATACCATTGACATATTCATAATATTTTTTTTTACTTCATTCAGTGTGATTTCATATTTTATCGCTTGTGAAAACATCGTTCGTTCTACGTACACCTCACTGTTAAAATGGCGCTCGTCGCCATTCAGCTATTTGTACGACTCACCGAAGGAACTTGGCGAATTTCACTCCCAAATGGCTGTCTAAGCAGACGTAGTATATTGAATGCAGTGTTATTATTCGAACACGGCTGTCGTTCTACACGCGCGAACAAAACCGGACTACTTGGCGGAAGAAAAGATGCGCTGTAGCTTCGCCCGCATAGCTAAAAACTTCCCTTCATTGCCAAGAAAGGTTGTCGGCGAGTATAACAGCTTACCTCCCCCCAAAACGAGCACTGCGATGCTGCTGCGAATCAGGAAACCAAAAATATAAGAAAAAAAGCCACGCGCCTTGCTTTATAAACAACGTATGTACATGCGTTTTTCTTTTGTTTTTCTTCTGAACACCCAGCTGCGATGTAGGGGCACAATATCGGCACGCCACGAATATCGCGGACAAATGCAAAGGGTTAGAGCTCGCCGTTATACAACCCGGGGTTACATCACGAGAAAAAAAAACTCGCTCGCCACGCACAGTGTTTGCGTAAAACGATTTCAAATTGCTTTCCGTCTTCTTGGGCTACACCCTTGTGCATAAAAAAAGCACCGCGACTGAACTTTGCGCTTTCGAAAGATTTTTCATCTAATCTTATTCGAAACAGCGACGTTGTACGTCGCGTTTGGCCCTTTGCCGGCCAGGTACACGCTTCTGGATCGCTCAATGCGCCAATTCCCGGAGAAGCTGGTTGAGTATTTACAAAATTACTGAGCGGCCGGCAAAATCCATTCTGAAATTGCTCGCGCGAGTTGGTTGAATCCGCAGAGACGCGCTGCCGTCGTTCGCGGGTATCGCAATTAGCAGTATATGCTCACCGCGCGATGAGCTATTGCTAAAACGGCACGCATGTGTAGGCCTCTTCTCCGTCTCTGTGTGTTTGAGGGAAAGCGATAGAGAGAGAGAGAAACGCACCAAATGCATGTGCTAAGGCATTTCCGTTCACCTCCTCTAACGGTGGTCTGAACGAATGATCCCGCATAAATGCAATCCCACAGAGTATACGCATTTGCAAGCGGGTGTATTCGGACTCCCTTACACGGAGTGCGTCGGCTTGACAGCGAATATCGTGTTACTCTACTTACGTTTGCACGAAGCACAGGCACTATTTCTGAGACAATACAATTGGTATAGCTTAATTTCGGAAGCATTTTTTGTTTAATTACGACGCCGTTTTCTGAAAATTAGCGCAGCTCGCATTGAGTTGTAATAAACTGGGAGAACTCCATTAGCCAGACAAAACAACAAGCGATAGAAGGCGGTCTCTCCCAGAACTCGAGGCTGCGAATATGGAACCGTTCACATACGAGAGCCAGACACACTGTGGAGTGCGAACCCAGACAAGAGACGGTGCGCTTCCTTCTCCGCAACAAAAGGATTTGGTTTGGTGAGGCTCTCTGAACATTGAACATAAGCAAAGAATGCGTGTGCTGTTGCGTACTTGTGCATGTAATAGTTTTATTCGTTTATTATATCCATACTCACCTGTAGACCTCAATTATTTGAAACTAGTAAATCAGTTAAGATGAATAACATAAGTCGCGCAAGGCTGAATCACTGCAGAGCTCGTGGGTGCCTGTTCTGGCTTGGCTAGGTAGGCTTTTACCCTTTCACCTGTATTTTCTGCCTCATCTTTCTATACTGTACTGTATGCATGGTTATTATGGATAATAGTTTCATCTTCTCAACAAAATGCATGGGAGGTGACTGAGTGCGTGCCGGTTATGATTATGACTTTTCACCTGCGACAAACTATAAACCTTGAGGCATAATTAACAGCTGCGCTTCAAAAAGTGTGTCTCTCAAAATTCCTAGAACACCATGCAGAGCGTCACAGTGAGCAAACAACACAAAGTGCACAGCTGCAACGAGCCAATGTCCACTAACTACAAGAGGAAATGAAAGAAAAATTAAAAAAAAACTTTTTACCAGTTATATCACGAAAATAGCCCGAAAGACTTCATAACAGGGTAATAATGACAGCCTAGTATTGTTCCCACATGAATTCACTGTTGTCGTTTTTCCTGCAAGTGACCAATCGTCGATTCTGTTAAAATACGCGCACAAGCGCCGAAGCTCCGTGAATGATATCAAAACATTACGCTTATGCGCGACATGTACACCTACAAGGCATCCCTGTAAATCATCATCAGTAGCGTTCTTCCTGAAAAAAAAAAAAGAACTGGCATTCAAGAGCGAGCTCGAGGCAGAGGTCTATCGGGAGTTCCACTTCCAAACTATAGAACACCCAACCCCCAACGACCACTGCTTCGCCGTGTGAGCCGAATCATGGAGGCCAGTTTCATTGCGGAAAGAGCTTAGCCGGCCGGAGGTGAAAAGGGGTCGGGCATTGAGACACGTCGAGGGCCTAGATGACTGCCCCCACCTTCCCTGGCACTCGCAGAAGATTCGCACTCACGTCGACGTGCCTGGCCTGCGCAGTGCAACCCCGAGTCCAGCGAGCGAGCCCGTTCACCCTATAAGTACGAGTCCGGTGTTTCCCCTCGAGGCTTGTTTCTTCCCTCCTTTCCCTTCTTCCTCCCAACAAGGAGGGTAGAACTGGAGGAAGCAAGGGGAGCGCGCTACGCGAGCAGACATTAGCGCGCGCTCGTAGGCAGCGCACAACGAGCGACTTGCGTGCAGCCGGCCCAGTTTACGCAAATCGCGAGGGTGCCGCAAGCCCCATGCCGCCATACTGAATGCGCGCTAGCGAGGGTCTCGCTCACCAGAGGCCCTCAGCGTACCGTATAAGCAGATGGCTCGTTTCGCGTAACCGACCCGATTGCCCCGCATCACGCAGAGCCCGAGTGCACACCGCCTGTATACGGTGTAGTACATAAGCACTCCGCGATAGTGCAGAACATGCGTAAGCGCAAATGTGGGGTATGGCTTGTGTAGCTGTGTCGCGTAACGAGCGCTTCCCACGTGGCGTAGCTTACAGGCAAAAGGAGTTCAGCGCAAGCCAAGAAAAAATATCTCCCTAAAGATGACTCTTCGGCTAGCAGTACGCATGCATAACAGAAGTCATTTAGATGGGTGAATCCAGCCCCTTCAGCTTTCAAAGTGTTGTTTTTAGTGCCAGCAGCACCGTTTTAGGCGTGAAGGAATTTCTATCAAAGTGCGTACCCGAGTGCAACCCATCGATAAAACAGGTAAGCAATGATAAACAGGAGGAAGTTCTACAAGATCTGCGCTAGCCACCCTTCCAAACAATCCCGTGTTTCCCAAAGGTGCTGTTGGCATGGTTTGCTTATGTCAGGGGTACAGCCGGAGATAAAAGCGGCAAGGGGGAGTAAGTTTTTATGTTACCAGCCACATGCCCTGGAACTTTCTGAGTGCTGTGTACCGACCTTCCACCCCTCTTTCTTGATGAGACCCTAAAAATATGGAGATTGTATTTTATAGCCAGCAGTCATAAGACTGCCAAGCAATCGGGGCACTCACTGCACTTTGGCAAGTGTTACACATCCACGTCCAACAACACTTTCGCGTACAGTTTTGTAGCCTGTGATCCTGCAAACTAGCGTTCTATGTAGAACGAGAACCTGGGCAAGTAGGTCACCTACAACCTGCTATCGCAACCTTATAACCAATCACAAACTAAGACAAAATTTCAAAATTTTGTAGCAAATGACCAACTATTTTTGTCAACCTTTCATTCTGTTATTGCTCGAGGGGAAAGGCATCTGAGTTCTAAGGTCTCTCATATTTTTTATGACAATACATGGAATGCACTTTGCGTTAAAGACAGCAACGAAGTTTCTTTTGGCAGCTGTATTCCTCCCGGTAATACATTATCCCCCATAGTTACCACCAGGTGGTGGTAAAAACTTTATTTGACCAAGGGATTCGGACACGTATGGCCCAGGCTCCTTGCACGACCCCCCCTGCTCTATGCGTTCATGAGTTCATGCAGTTGCATGACGTGGCCGACCTAAGAGTTGTGTCTGCAGAACTAAAAAATGCGGGTCTCATACCAGCCGCGGTGGTCGCACATCGATGGAAGCGAAATTCCAGAGGCTGTGAATGCTATGCGATTGCACGTTATAGAATCCGTTAACCGAGTTCCTTCACCACGGCGTCTCCCATAACCTTAGTTGCTGCGGGACGTTAAAAATCATTAACCAACCCGTCCGTCATTAGCTTACGCTTCATCAAAAGTCACCAGAGACGTTTCTGCTACTCCTGACGTTGGTGAAAATGATTCACGTCGATTGCTACAACTGTCCCGCTTCGCATTACCAGGAACTCCGCTCCCCTGTAAGGTTGATGAGAGCTACGACGCAGCTTGGATCGACTTTCTTCGGGATTTCTTCACGCTCTACTCGTCCTACATCCATCCATCTTACTCTATTTCGGCCGGATCGGAAGGAAACAATGCGTAAGGAGAGCAAAGAGAGGCCAGGCTCGTATCACCCTTATCGGGTGAGATATTGCGATACCGGAAATGCGCGGCTGTGTCGTTCCATCAATCAAGGCATCGATTGCGATAACTAGCTGGAGCCTTCAACAAGTAAGCAGAGAGATTCGGAAAGGGATAGATATCTCGGGAAGGACGTCTTGGTCGTCCCCTTCGGGCCACCAAATTAATGAAGGCACGGCGAGATGAGAAAAAAAATAAGATGGCAGCGGAAATGTCTCGTTGTTGAGGCTGCAAAGGAAACGTACAACTGCTATCTCTCGTCAGTGCCAGCGATGATTCCTAATCTTTATGGCACCTTCCTAGAACCCGGCTTCCACAATCTCGTTTCTGCAGTAAACCGTTCGTTCCCTCAGCGCAGGCCAGACGACACTGTGGTCGCACAAACGCAATAAATAAATAATAAAGAAATAAAGAAATAAATGTTTTTCTATACTGAACGCATCGGAATCGAGCGGTGTACCACGAATGCTAAGGTGTTGCCTTGTTCAACCCGCGCACTTAAAGGTGCACGTTTCTGGACGCCTGATGGTAAAAACAATTTCGGTGTTTTCCACAACGGCGTATACCGCAATCATAGCATGTTTTTAACACGTAACGCCGAAACATTTATTTTCGTAGCCATATCGTCACCTGAAATGTCAACCTAATCATTCGGTCCACCATAATTCAAGAAGGTGCTTGCTATACTGAAGTGTTTCTCTCTCTTTACGTGCAAGTGGTCTTTTAAAGGTACCAAGATTCTCCAGTTCTTCATCATCAGTCTCTGTTTTGTTTTTTCGCGCTTCCCGCTGTTTTTTGTTTTCTCAGGAATTCCTCTCCCATTCCACTTGTAATTGAGTAGCGTAGGAAATCGGAAGCGTCAAGTCAGATTAACCACCCTGCCTTTCCCTCATCTCTCCCTGTACTAGAAAATAAAATGAAAGGGGCAGAATTCCGCACAAACAAAAAGTACAAGGTCGGTTGATCAGTTGTATACCGTGAGGCGAACTGGAGGCGCAATATATGCAGCACGTTCGCGGAAAGCAGGCATTTCGTATTCAGATAGGAAATGACACACGGACTATAGCAACAAGAGCACCGCCAGCTGGGTGGAACACGCGGTGAAGACGATATACACCGCGATGCATGAGCCGGCAATGAGCCAGCAGCTGCCACTAGATGCGTTTAAGTGCGGTGTTTGATGATGTTTTACACGATGAGTACACGGTACAGCGCGCTATCAAGCTGTAGGATCTCTAGTGAAGCCACAAACACCGGTGCTAGCACAGAGCTTCAGCGTACAAGTTTCGTTAAAGGTATTCACAGCCCAGCAGTTCAATATCAGCATTCGGTTCAGTGCAATGGAAAAGAACAATATAAAGGAATAAAGCAGCCAATGTAATCTATTCTTTCATCAGTACCTGGAAGTGCTAATCAAATAAGTGCGTACAGAAAGTGTAGAGAAGTGATGCCGGACACTGCCTTTTTACAATAAGGAAATGCGAGAACCAACAGCGAATCAAACACCTGTGATAAGAACTAATGCGCTTATTCTCGATTCTGGAATTCGGGGGGTGGGGGCGGAGTTGGGATGAGCAGAAGCAATAAAAACATTGAATTTCAACGAAAACGCGGACCAGTATTCTACAAAAGAAAAGGGGGGGGGGGGGTTCTTACTCTTTTTTGTTAAAATCTCAGCTGATCCAAGCGCCAAGTGTAGCCAAGGTGGCTGACCAATGCCCATATAACAATTGTTAACAACATGACCGTAAATCCGGCTCCAAATGTTCCCTTTCAAATCGGAGCGAATCTTGTACATTCATCGTCATCCCATCCGAACTGTCGCGAACACCAATCGCCCAGGCATGGCCTGAAATATCGCTTCAAAAGGAAATAATATTGCGGGCCCACAAAGAGGGTTCCCGATGGAAGGCGATTCACCGCGTGTGACTTGATGACACTGACCTGCGGTTGATGGGCGCACCTAGTCCGTCCTTCCAGAGCGACGAGAACGAACGGCCGCCGGCGCCTTATCTTTCACCCTCCGGAACTGAGCCCGGGCCGGCGGACGAATTTCTCTCCCTCGATTCCCCGATACGCTCGTTCCGGAGGAATAGCCGATGAAAGGGCGAACGGAGTTGGGGGTGCGGGGACACTCACTCACCCCCGGACGCCGGGCCGAGCGGTGACGATGATGTAGTAGACAAGTCCCGGCTTTCTCCCGTGCCGGCACCGTCGGGCACGGCGCTCACTCGTCAGAGGCGGCGCTCGCAACGCCGGCAGCGTATCCTGCGTGCGTGCGCCTCCGCGAATGCGATGCCGCCCGCTCGTCTACGGCGGATCGGAGCCGCCGGCGTCGACGGCTCAGCAGGAACATGGCTCCGGCGAAGTCAGTAGCCGGCGAATAACGAAAACCCGCCCTCGGAAGAACACCGGCGAAATGCAGCCAACGAAGAACTCACACGGGCGCAAGGACACACAGAAAAAACACACTCCCGGTCGTTTTCGTCTGCTCGAGATGCACCGGCAGAAGTGACGCTCACCAACACACGCGCACGCACGAGCTCGCAGAAAGCACGACGTCAGCGATAGGGGCGCGAGCAAAGATAACACACGAACCAGAGACCGCTGCTGCCACCGTCCTACGGCGCAACTTGAAGCCTTTCGGAGGCCGGTATCGGAGAGACAAGCCCCGCGGCCCACGGTCCGAAATGAAAAGAACAGATGCGGTGTGAATGGTGGCGCCACTCTTTGAACCGGATCGCAAGCCGCGTCGCCCGCATTCACCTGCGAAGCTGTCCGCTTCGATCGATAGGGGGCCCTGGCTCTCTCTGTGGGATTGGGGATGTCCCATAGTCGGGCCGATCCCCCTTTCCCATTTCCCCTTTTCGGTGAGTTCTGCCTCCAAGAACTAAATGAAGACGCAGCGGTGGATCCAAAGCGCAGAGGAGGCCGTCCCGCTCCCCAAAGCTCTTGACAGCATCCTCCCCCTACTGCTCACGCCGTCCGCTTCCTTCATCGGGTTGCCTGCCTAATAGATAGCAAGACGAAGCTAGGCGAATCAGTGTTACAGCAAAAATGAACAGCATATTTGCCATGGCAGAAGCCGTGCGATAGCAGTAACTCCAAAAAACCCCTCCCTTTCTCTCCCTCTCCCTCCCTCTCTCTTTTCTCTCCAAATTTACTTTGTACAACCGTCCTTCTATATGGAACGTGTCACTTGATCCGCCACTGCGAATGCGCTGGCCATGCCCTGCATACTTTTAGGGGCGAAGCTCCTTAAAGCGGCACCCGTTCTTCTCATCGTAGTACGTAACATGTCTTACGCTTTCACCTGCAAGGTGGTGCCGGTTGGAGATTTCTCCTGTGCGTTGTTGAACTATAAAAAATTCGCAGCGTGCGCGTTAACTAAAAGCCGAACTCTCCTGTATCTCATTCGCCATTAGCAGGCATTGGCATGTACATTGAGCACTATCTGACAAGAAAGGGTTGCTACGTTATACTCGCTGGGCGTAACCTTCTTGGTTTTAGAAAGGTTTAGCGAGCGTTAAGCCGCAGTGCCATGAATACAGTGAACTAGTATATACCATGAACTCTAGGGGGTTAAAGGTGGGAAGTAGACACGAAGTGCAAGCCGTAAGAAAGTGGGCGTGTGCCACCTCCCGTTTAGTCCTTGAAATGTCCGCTGGATGAAAAGATACGAGATGGTGGTACTTGGAGTGTTGACTAGATGGACGAACGGACACACAGACAGGTGCACGGACGGATGCACGGATGGCTGCATGAACGGATGGACGCATGGGCGGACGCAGGGACGGACGCATGGATGGACGTGCGGAAGCACGAACGGACGCACGCACGGACGGTCACACAGACGGACGCATGGACGGACGGAAGCAAGAACGAATGGACGGATGGATGCTTCCCCCAGTCTCCATCATTCACTCCGTGGATATGCTGCCATTTTTTTTCACCCAAGGGCATAGACAGATCTTTTTATCGGGTAGCCAACCAACCTGTATCTATGTTCTAGCATTTGTTTATACACTATAGAATGGAAAATTTTCGAGTCTTTCGTAGGCTTAACTGCTCATCTCTATGTTTATGTGGCGATGTGTAGGCTTACCTGGCTAAAGAACCCCAGGTGGTCTAAATTTCCGGAGCCCTCCACTACGGCGTCTCTTATAATCATATAGTGGTTTTGGGACGTTAAACCCCACATATCAATCAATCAATCAAGGCTTACCTGGCTATTTCTATATAGGCTAACTAAGCTTCACCTGTACGCTAGGAAGGCCGCGCAGTGGTGCTGTTCGTTCAGGTTGGGCACCACCACTGTGAAGAGGCCCCCATTTTTTCCTTATACAAATTTGTCTTTCGAAATTAAAGAATAGCAACGCTTCCCACCAGGAGAAGCTTCGTAAGGGAGGAAATATGCAAAAGCAACGCGTGTGGCGATGCCACCCAGAAATTTCCGGATCAAACGCAGTGACGGCACAAGTTTCGACTTATCTACTAGGCCCTACGTAGTGCCTTATCAGTAAAGATAGAGTGTATAATCCTCTGAAGGGGCCATGGACTCAACATACTAAGTTTCAGTAAGTTTGCTCGTGCCGATATCACCCAAATGTGGGTATACCAGTCTGGAATCCGTGACAACACGCGAGGTGGTTTTGGCGCAAATGTTGAAAATAAAATGTGTAGCTTGATTTTCTTTTCTACCGGTGAACCTATGATGTTGAAATTATAGACATATGAATTCGCAGAGTACAATTATTCAATGTAAACAGATTAATTGTTTAACTTTAGTGTCCCTTTACCATGTCAGTTGCTAATGAAAACAGGTGTGGAATCCAACGCTACCACGACGCTGCTCTTCATACTGTCTTTGCTTCGGAAATAGAAAGCTAAGCATGAGGGGTGATGTGGAGAGAGCTTTGCCCAAGCAGCGTTCCTCCCGCCTGAAGGGAGTAATTTGCGGCTTCCACGTAAATCGTGTACATCATCAACATTCATCAGGACACAGTGCTTGGTTGTAATTCATTACTATTAACACTGATTGCCATTGAGCTTCTGCATCTTCATTATCTTTCGTTATGCGGGAGGATATTCGAAGGTGAGTGTGACAGAAAGCTGTGTAAAATCCATGCTGCAGAACAATCTATATCATATAACATGTGGCAAGATAGTAACAACCTTTGTCATATGATGGTTTCGAGACGTTAAAGTTTACAATAATCGCTGTTATCAATAACACCATCTTCACTTTTTTTTTCAAATTTCGCCTCTCATCCGTGTCAAGACTTGCTTAAGTATAAACCACCCCCTTCTAGATCACCAGCAGTGAAATGTTTATTGGCGGTGCACTGCAATAAGCTCGAATGTTTTATCCGCGCATACAACGCTACTTTTGTGCTGCATGTTGAAGGTCAACAAGGAAAAGTAGGGGCTCTCGAAATTCACAGTGCGGGTGGCGCATGTATCAGCACTCTATCCATCGCATTGTCGAAAAAAGAATTGGACTATCTGTGCAACTAAACACCACGTATTAATGGTAGGTGGTGGTGAAATTCCTTTTGTGAATGTTTTGTCTGTGACGCGGTACCTGTGTGTGCCCAGTGAAATGCTATTCATTGTCGTTCATGTCGATTGAAAATCGGTCGAAGTATAGTGGTTGTTCTGTCTCTATCCCTGTTGTCCTTGAGCGTGTTCGCTAGTAACGTGTAAGCACACGTGAGAATTTGTCACTCGCGCGAAGAAACATTGTGCAGAGCATCTCAATATTCCTACGTGGGTTTTTACGTCCGAAAACCACGATATCATTATGAGACACACCGCAGTAGAGGGCTGCTGAAATTTCGACCGCCTGGTGTTCTTTAATGTGCACTGACATGGCGCAGTACACGGGCCTATATCACTTCGTCTCTATCGAAATATGACTGCCGGGGCCAGGATCGAAACCACGACCATCGCGTCAGTGGCTGAGCACCCTATCCACTGATCCACCGAGGCGGACGGAGCATCTAAATATTCAGAGATGTTTACGATTTTGAAATGCTGAATTCACACTAGCGAATTGCGAAGTGGCACTAGTACCAGGGTTACAATGTGGGAGACTGCAACAAGGAAATGAGGAAGGTAATGCGGCGAATGTAATAAAAATATACCACATTCGAGAACAGCGCAAAAGAAGCTGTCTAAAACCTTGCTTACATTTTGGCGAGAGATCGCACTATACTGGTTTTCACGGTGGCGTTTGATGTCGAAAGAGATACCTCGGAATAGCAGTTTCTGATCATGCCTAAGTTCAGCAACGTAATCTACTTCGTCACAGCCTCCACCAGAATAGCACAGCCATATTCGCCAATACATACACGAAAATAAAAGAAATTATAGTCAAATTCACATAACTGTGAAGCATGCGCATTCGCCAGTGCGTTTACGTTACCCGAAGTATAAGCGACGCAGCTGCTGCTCCACAATAAGCATATAGAGGGCGCCTTTGCCGAGAGGTGAGTAGTGGCAGCTGTGCAATGGGAATGGGGAAGTCTGCGTGTAGCGGTGGCGGTGCAATCTTCAGAATGTGTTGATTTTTTTTTCTTTTTTTCCATAATCTGCGCACTCTCGCTGCTGGCAGCGGGCGAACATGTCGCTCCACTTTCACCTTCACAGAAAGGTCAGGCGCGATAGAGGTGAGTACGGCGTTATTTTTCCTGCGTTACCGAATGCTCCTCTTCTACAGTTATCATTTGTATTGGAAGAGCGATTGAACTGCAATGTGATAACTGATACAGCTTGCGGACATTTGCAAAACCTTCTTCTAAGGATGATTCGTGGGCATTTTTAAACATACCTACTTTTATGTAGCGACAGCCGTAAGTCTGAATTGCATTTATTGGTTACCCGATTTCTGCTGAGTGCCGTAGCCTGAATTATATTCACTGTGTGGAGGAAGTCAATGCATCCAGGCGTTTGTCGACAGCAAAGAGAATGGATTCAATCGAAAATGTCTAGAAAGCGACTTTCGTGTTTCTTTAAATATACGGTTAGTGGGCTCGGGAAACTCAAGAGGGTTCAACTGGATTCAAGGCGACTGTTCTGTAATAACTACCACTAGGGTTCTGTGCACAGAAAGTTGCTTTATTTTCGTTTTCTGTTTTTCCCCCTTACAAGTGCGCAATGTACCCTCCGAGTTGACAACGCAGGAACAAAGCGTTTTATCGATAACTACAGCTTTAGTTTCGATACTCCACGAAAATGTAGTTGGGAAGCGTTCATAATGTTTTGCACGAACGAGAGAGAGAAAGAGAGAGAGCTATTTATTGAAAAGCAGAAATTTTAGCCTGCACGAACGCATGTTCATACGTTGTAGTACACATGCTACCCTGCTCATACACCAGCTTCGTTAGGGCTTGCTGGTTGGCTGATTGTTTTTTAATCGTAGTGAACGAGTGACATCGGTAGAAAAACAAAGGGCGCAGCTTCCTCGTCCATGTTTTATTTGCGGGCTGTTAATCGTCGATTGTGAATTACGCAACACACATGCTCAAAGCCTTTCGTTTGGGAGTGGTCTACCTCATTAGCAACCGGGCGCCTTTATCTATTTATTTAGAAAGAGAGAAAGGTGGAGATGAAGTCCGGAAGGTTAACCATATATTAGCAAATGGCTTGCTACCCAGCCATAGCGTGAGCGAATAGGGGCAATAATGGGGATGTAGCAGTGCACTCACCAACGTAACTGTCTCTAGGCTGAGCGCATTACGCTTTTCACATTACCAGTACGGTTGATAGGGATATAGAGCAATAAATCTTTATTTATTTACGCACCAGCGGCAACGAGATGAAGGGGTTGATGTGATGGACTACAAATCGAATAGACTGGCGTGAGCTGGTAAGTGCTGGTGGCACGGCTCACTTAAAAGTACATTTTTGTGTACTCCTTTGAATCTTTATCCTTCCCTTAGCAATAACTCCGAGTGTCTTAGCCGGGTTTATCAACGGAATCGCTAGCCTAGGTGCCGGATGGCACACGCAATGATCACACATTATAACACATAAACACATGCAAGCCCGCACGTACACACTTTCAGAAGTTGTTATTACTGTTCCGCTAAGATCCTCTAGTCCTTATAGTAACGAGCAGCGGAAGTCCTTCATGTAGCGTAGCGCACAGCCAGTACCTTATTACGATCCAAGTTGGCGACGCAGATCCGAGGTCGATGTGCTTTGCAAACGCAGGTCTGCCTACGGTACAGACTCTGAGCAATAGCAGTGATAGTCAAACACAACGTGTTTCGAGGTGTAGGAGAAGGCTCAGCAAGAGTAACGAGGAAAAATGTCGCTTGGTATACCTTCAGGCCGTAAACAGTTTTGTCTTCATTCAATCTAGGAGCTGACCGAAAAAGCACATGTTTCTAAAGCTTCATAAATAGATTTTGCTGCGTACATAGATGAACGAGCGTCTTTTGATAGTGCACAGCACGTTCTTTCGAGCATACGGGGTCTCGGCGTATTCAGAGGCACGGCCGTCTTTAATATTAGTAGTGCGGACACATTGGCGCGCGGTCTTACAAATTATTCTAGTTTGTTTTATCTAACGAGAAAATACATATGAATGTGAGCAAGCTGACGTGCTGTGAAATAAAAACCAGCGATTAGGTGCCATCCGGCTCAGAAGTGATGTTGTTTGCGTATATTGTAAAAGGTTCTGTCACTAGAAGGGCGACTCTTCTTTGAAATGTGATTATCAACCACTATTAATGTGATATTCATTCATTTTGTTCTGATTCCCCTTTCTTCTGCTTTTCAATTTTTAAATGAGGCTGATGCACGGAGCTAAATTATACGCCACTGGAATGCATTCAAACTGTAAGACCCAAACACTAGAGTGCCGAAAAAGTACAAGCAAGGAAAGCTGGCAATGCCGCAAAGAAAACTGCAGTGCTACCCTGAAGTCCCTCGTTCAGATAAAACTGTGTCTCAGTTCTCATTTATTTTGTTTTTATACGTGCGCGCAGCACACGTACATTCGCAAAGTACATTGAACCCTAACGATGCCACGCACATTCTTGCATTTTTAATAATATTCCCAACCTGGATATTCTTTGATGCTGTTCTCCGCTTGGGCGAGAATTTCATCATACCGAACCACGCTGACAACTGCGCGAAGCAAGCCTGCAACGATTGTTTGATGAGTGATCGACATGGCCACGCAGTCTATCAGAAAAAGCGAGAATAAACACGAATAACTCTCTTTCTATAGCCCGCCCATTGCGCCACAATACATACAAAGCTTCAAACGCAGACGCCTTCTTTCTATTGCACTTGCCTGTTTGATTGTTGTTGTTTTTTTTCGGCGAACAATTCATCTTTTTTGTTAAAACATTCATGCGCCGCACTCTCTTCGCAAGTTCACTAAAACGAGGGATCAGCTGCTACAGAATGCCGTCTACTTTCCGAGACAAAAAACATCGAGATGTGGGCCTTTCCACCGCTTTATTGTTTATTTATTTATTTTTTCATCATTCTCGAGGCTGTTGTTTCCCAGTACGGAGTTGAAGAAACGTGTTGTTATTAGAAAAACTTGTTATTCTCTCGAAAAAAAAAAAACCGCTCGGTTTCGAAAGCATCGGCCCCGGGGCTGGCATGCAACGGCCATCGCACTTCTCCTCCTCTTACTCCTCCTCATCTCTTTGCTGTCTTGAAAGCGTCCTCTCCCCCTTCATTGTAGTGCCGTTCGGCACAGCTGTTGGATGTTGCTGCGGTTGGATGGATTGGCCCCGTCGAAATGGAAGAACAATCGCTTGCTCAAGACGCTCGGACGAACACACACGCCCACGCTCGCACAAAAGAAAGCAAGCGCACAAGGAAACGGTTGGAACCAGGGGCAAGCACCATCGCTTCATGTATGCTGCGCTCGCTAGAACGTTTACCTGACATTAATAAGAGACAAACAACGGGATACAACGGATCAACAAAAGAGGTGGAAATGTTGCATGCCCGTGTACTCAGATACGGGTGCACGTTAAAGACTTTAACCCCAGGTGGTTGAAATTTCTGGAGCCCTCAACTACGGCATCTCTCGTAATCATATGGTTGTTTTGGGACGTTAAACCCCACAAATCAATCAACGGATCAACAAAAAACAATGGCTGCTCTTCACAAAATGATGCAATTATGAAAATGAAGGAACAAGGTTTTTTAAGCATTTCAGCGTGTTCAAAAAATAGCAAAAGTAGACATCTCCCATCCGAGCACTTGTGGAACTCTCCCCTCAGGAGCGTAGCCAGAATTTTTTATCCGGGGGGGGGGGGGGATTACACCACAATTTTTGTATGTTACCTATGCGCTTCTATGTGTGCGTGTGTATGTATGGAAGCAAAATTGAAAAAAAAAGGAGGAGAATTGTACCCCACAAACGTCTCCCCTCTCCTTTTGGCTACGCCCATGCTCACCGCTTGGCGTTGAGACGGCGGAAAGCCCTAAAATCCCTCCACTTCCTCGAGCGGCTGCATTTCCTTACGCAAGCGTTTTGTATAGTTAGGCGAGATCGAATGCAAATGAGCTATCCGCTAGCCTTGCTTCACATCACATTCCAATTTATCGACGTCACGTTTTTGTGTTGCGCTTTTGCGGTTACACTGTGATTCTTCTCTAATCCACCACTGCCACGTGGCATTGGCTCATTAGTAGAGACATCTATTGGCTAATAAAGAAAACGACTAAGTGCCAGTCAATTTGCACTTACTTGTAGGCAAGAAAATGCATATACAGGTGTTAAGCGCTGCTTGTCACTGATTACCGCTAGAGGCTTAAAAAGAAAATTCAACTTCATATTGAGGACGATGCAGTGAGTGATAAAAAATAAAATGATAAGTGTAAGTTTAAAAGACTGGAAGAGAGCAGAATGGGTCAGGACACAATTATGGATTAAAGATATTGTTGTGGAAATCAAGAAGAAGAAACGGACATGGGCTGGGTTTATGTCCAACCACTCTGACTGGACTCTAAGAGAAGGCAAACACACTAGAGGGACTCAGAAAAATAGGTGGGCGGATAAAATTAGGAAATTCGCAGGGATGACATGGAAACAGAAAGCAGAGGATATGGTTTATTGGTGGAACTTGGGAGAGGCCTTTGTCCAGCAGAGGTCGTAGTTAGGCTGATGATGATGATGATGATGACCACTGATGTTTACACGCAAAAGATAAATTTATAAAGATACAATGTTGGTGAAACTGCGATAACTCACCTACTGTGTATCCATGTCAACGGCTGTCTTAGCATCAAAACGTGGCGCCCAGCATTGCGCTTAAACTATTGAATTTAGGCGCTCAGCAGACTGCGGCACTGAAACGCAATTAAGAAAGCGTTGTGAGTTTTGAGTGATGCATGGTAGGTGTACGTGGTGTTTCACCCACTGAGACCTTTTTTTTTCTTGCTTTATGTGTTGATTTATTCACGCATGCAAGATCTTTACTCATTTCAATCAATCATGGGTACACACTCGGAGCCATTTAACTTGATACTCTACATTCCAGCCCCGCCGCGGTGGCCTAGTGGCTAAGGTAATCTGCTGCTGACCCACCGGTCGTGGGATTGAATCCCGGCTGTGGTGGCTGCATTATCGATGGACGCAAAAATGCTGTAGGCCCATAGTGTGCTCGGTGTGCTCAGATTTAGGTGCATGTTAAAGAACCCCTGGTGGTCGAAATCGGCGGAACCCTCCACTACAGCGTCTCTCAGAGTCATATGGTGGTTTCGGGACGTTAAGCCCCACATGTCAATCAATCTTATCACTCTATCACGCATATTCCTTTATCACCACCACTCCAATCCTTCATGTCCCAATTGAACATGTACGTACGCAAACGTAGAATACATTCTCTTCTGATGCTTCGCTGATCTACAATCTCCTGAGGATACTACAGGTGCACTTACCATTCACCTCCCCACTGGCTGGTGTGGTTGACGTCGGCGGCTCTCACCGACGAGACGAGATGAAGTGCCATGATCATCCTGGCAGATAATTATCTCTGAGGTTTAGTCTCACTTCTAACAAAGTTGAGTCTGTCTCTTCTCTATCTCTCTAAACGTATATCGTGTTTATTTTCCTCTTCTCTCAGTGTGACCCATCGAATATCAAAAAAAAAAAAAGTCTGCTTCTCGATTGGGACGGCGTCAGGCTATGTCATGCAACCTGGCAACGAATGGAAGTAAATGACTTTTTTTTTCAAAACATACTTAACTTAATCCGAGCAATAACTATTGAATTGGACGCTAGTCGCCGGTGCCCATACGTCTGATACAACTACAATGCGATGATGCCACCTTTGTTCCTGCAGGGCAGCTGATCGTCGGCGACGGCCACCCTGCAGCTGTATTCTGCGGTGGCATTGTACTTGTGGGAATGTCACTTGATGCTCTGTACTTAGAATAAATCAGCTTCAAAGAAAGAGGGGGGAGAAGAAAAGAGAAGTAGAGAGAAATACTAGGCACAAAGACAAAATACCACGGACGGGCGGGTGTCGCCCAGCAGACAAAGAGTCTACGTCTACATCGACAATGGTATTGAAGGCCTGATGCTATAGCCCCCTACGCACGCGTGCACATCAAAGTATTGGGCGAGGAACCCAAGTCATGTACAACTATGGAAACCCTACTGCCTAGATGACTGGATTATTAATCAGCCTTCGGGTGAAAATATTGCACAACTAAGCTATAGCGAACGTCCAGCGGGCGCACTCGGGTACAAAACGATCCTTTCATAGACCACTCTTAGAACACTCGAGAACGAACGGAGACTACGCAACGAGTGCAGTCACCTTTGTGAGCCTAATAACTGCAACAGAATCGTATCAATGAAAGCCCAAGGCGTATGATTCTCCCCATTGCGACATAAGCGTGCGCACGCGTGAGCGTCCATCCCCCCTCTCCCCGCAGGGCAAAGTACGCGTGAGAGATGAGAGCGCGCGCCGCCGCGACGTGATGATCTGGCGGCGCGCGCTCATTGCGCCATCTCGCTGGTAATGGTGAACACACGATAGTTCCCTTGAGGCGCCCATAGCCAGCGGTAAGTGTTAGATATAAATAGCTTGCTGTTTTATTGTTCAAGGAGGTGCTCCTTCGTAGCTCAGTTGCTGACGCCTCATACTCACAAGCAACGGGTCGAATGTTCGATTCCACGCGATGTAGTCTTTTTCTGGATTATTTCTCTTTCTTGCGTTTTCGTATATATAGATACGTATACATGCACGGTGAATGACGGCGACGCTGACGCCGGCGCCAAAATCCAGTCTAAAGTGTTCATATACCTGCTATCACAATAAAAGTTAAAAGAATGATATATTGCGTGCTACATCTCCGCGAGGCACCACAGGAGTATTCAATTTGTTTTTTAGCGCTGTAGATTCTTTGCACTGAATTTCTGTCACGTGTTTTTCCGTTCCAGCATTTTTCTCTGTCGAATATAAATTTCCGCTGATAGAAGGCAAATATGAAGAGCCTGGTGCTGCTTTTCTTCGTCATTTGCACCGTGCTGTTCACGAAGCACATCCCGCGTTGGAAGGATTCCTTGACGGATGAAGAAAGGCGGTAAGATTTCAATCCTGTTTGAATAAACTCTCGGATGAACAAAACCTACTTTTCATATTTGTGTGAAACAGGATAGAGAACTTCGTTTACTCCTTTTAGCTATGTCAGCAGTAAATTTCCAGACGTATGATATTCATTCTCTCTATGTTACAGTAAGCTTTGTTTTTTGATATTTTACAATCTTGCTGTCATAAGAAAAGCAGTGGCTCTCGCTTTAAAAAAAACATCCTAGTTCTTAATCGATTTAGTGAGTCCTGGTATTTCATGTACGTAAATCTCAGAAACAAAGCGCAGGCAAAATTTTGCCTTCAGATTACTTTTTTTTCTGCTCATTTTTGCAGGCGACTGGACAAACCACTTTTTTTGACGCCATTGCTGGAGTCCAACGACACTGAAAAGGCACGGCGCCTGAGCAAAGTCACCCTATTTGAGAAAGAGCACGGCGTTGAAGCGTACTCGGGTTACATCACGATCAACAAGACTCTGGGGAGCCATCTCTTCTTCATGCTGACAAAAACTAAGGTAATCTCTTGCTCCGTCACATTTTCTGAATCATTCGCGTGGTTCTTAGGCACGCAACCAGACTGCATCTCGCTTAGTTTTGTCTTTATGTTATCTATTTATTTCTGCGTGTTCACGCGTAACTGGAACTGGAATAATACGTCCGTGATATCTGGGCGTAAGACCTATACTCCCGAAACCTGGGCGTAAGAGTAGTACTGAACGTAATGATCATCATCATCAGCAGCAGCAGCATCATCATCAGCCTGACTACGTCCACTGCAGGACAAAGGCCTCTTCCATGTTCCGCCAGTTAACTCGGTCCTGGGCTGGCTGCTGCCAATTTATACCCGCAAACTTCCTAATCCCATCTGCCCACCTAACCTTCTGTCTCCCCCTAACCCACTTGCCTTCTCTGGGAATCCAGTTAGTTACCCTTAATACCCGGGCGTAAAACCTGTGCTCACGATGCCTGGGCGTTAGACGTATCTCTCACATAAGAGGCTTTTGTTTTAAGAAATAGAGTCCGCCTTGGTAGCGTAACGGTTACGGGGTTCAGCCGATGACCCGAAGTTCAGGGATACGAACCCGGTGGCGAAATGTTGGAGGCCCGTGTACTGTGCAATGCCAGCGCACGTTAAAGGACACCAGATGGTCAAATTTTGCGGAGCCTTATTCCCCGTACGGCGTCCCTCAGAATCACATCCCGCTTTTGGAATGCAAACCATATGGATATTATTTGGCCTTTGAAAAGGGTGTCGTTTCGAACACCCAGAAAGTCTTCATTGGTGTCGATCGTATACCACGCAGTAATCATTGTGATACTAGCCAACTGGGGATCGAAGTTTTATAAAGTATGTCTTTTAGGCGGAAGAGCTTGGCATAATTACTGGAGAAATAGTATGATCGGCCTTAAATGCAGGCTACATGGCGGAAAGTGCATGTACAAGACTAACATGTGCCTGTCACTAAGCATCATAGTAATATGAAATCCTTCGAAGCGCACAGAACTCAAGGCGAATTTCGCCTGGCGCACCGCGATACTCTAATAGGGCCGTGTTCATTGGGCCCGTATAGGCGAGGCGTCAGCTTGCTCAGAGAAACCTTCTTGAGTGAGACGGATGATCGGACATCGATGCAAACATTATTGTTGTTTTATAGGTGTATACAGTGTACGCTTGAGATAATTCATGCTTTTTAATTCACCTTCTTAACTACTGCAGCTATGTGCGTTTGCGCGAATGTTCTCTTGTGTTCTGAGGTGTTATGTAGAAACCTGCGCTGATGCAGCCGCACAGACAGATTATTGTGTCAATAAATGAGGCAGAAAGAAAATGAGCAACCCGTATATGTAATATAACCTAAAAAATTTATGTATGCATGAAGCGAATTGCTGCTTCCATTACATATGCGCAAGACGTCGTTTTCTTCAAGTGCGACGTGCACATTGAAGACGTTCCGTACTCGCCGCACTTCGACTGATTTCTCGCCCTGTGCAATGCTGCGTAAAAGCCATTGAAATTCAGCTTATGTCTTGTTCATGCCACATCAGATCAGGGGCGTTCCAATATCGCATAGGTAACTTATGCTAGAGGACCTATGTAAATATAGATCCAAGTCTCTAGATTGCCAGCTTAGTGGAGAGAAAGGCATTTTAACACTACAAAACCGAACAAAACTAACAAGACTAAAACTAATGTTTTAACTACTCCACAACATCATAAAAATAGATACTTCAAGGTATCTATCTTTTTTTTTTCACGGCAGAACAACCCGTCATAATCATTTCCATACTCTCGTAGAATACTTTTTAACTATAATTGCTTTAAATACTCATTCTTTCCTCTAACCATTAAAAATTGGAACTCGCTAAAACCCATCTTAAACGCTGAATCATCCATAAACTTGTTTACAGCTGTGATTGAAAGCGAATTGCTTGCCTCGCAAATCGCACTAACGACATCACATCATCAATAAACCCAATAAACGTTGAATCAGTGTCATATTGCTAATACAAAAGTTTTGTTTTTATGATCATTATATTTCAAGTTACATGTTTTTCGATTAGTTTATTGTTCATAAAATTCTTTTAATAAGTTGTTTAATAAAAATGCCTACTTGTTCTCCCTACCCCATATTACAAATGCATGCATTATCTTTTCGCGGTCGTTGTTTAATGATAACCTAGTTCATGATTTTGTGATTACTAAAATTGTTTGATTGCGTGTTCTTTAATGACAATTTAAAACCTATGATTTGCGTGTCACTTGCAATTCCGGCTTTTTTTGTGTTTCCTATCATTATGAATCTGTGTAAACAAATATTGGTTTTCATGTGCCTTCCCTGCTATAATATCTGATGAGATTGGCAGTAATGTTAAATAAATAAATAAATAAATAAATAAATATTATTCAGGTCAAAATGGATCACGGGCAACAAGGTGCACGTGCATACGCATTTGGGATTACGAGGAAGTAAACTGGAATATTAACCGATTGCGAGCTTTCTAATTAAATATGATGTGGACGTAAGTCTTGGAAAAGGCCTCCATCTGGGAGGGTTTAGGCCAATTTGTACCCCGTCGTCTGGTATACACGTAAATATGGTGATCGCATCTTCTTTAGTGATTGAACTACTGCTTCCGTGATATTGAAATCATGCAAGATTATGGTCCCATGTAACGATCTCAGAGTGCAGCTCCCCTTAGCCACCCGCAACCTTATTTACGCACATAGTCCGTGTTGCAAGCGATATAGAGATTTAGTCAACCTTCTGAAATGGCTCTACGGACTCCCCACTAAAGAGCATACGTGAAAGCGATTTCGATGCAAGCGGGACAACGTAAAAGAAAGTCTACTGGAAACCTCCAGTCACCGACGCTCAGTTTGTGTAGGACACTACTGGATGCATTGAACCCTGTACTTTCTGTGCTACAGTAGATGCGATGATCCGTCTACTACTGTCGTAAATAATTTTAGACATGTGTCAATTTCTACAGTAGATATTGGCACGTCCGAGGTGCCGCATCTAATATACTCTTCAACTGTAAAGATACGAACGAGTCAATATTTCGCAAATGTGTAATAAACGCGGCAAAGTTGTGCAAACAGGAATTATTCGTGTCCGCATCACTTGTTTGAAGTGTTTCATCTGGTCAGTCCTAACCACATACTCAGGTGTAGGGTAGCGAGTCTGGTTAACGTTTCTGCCTTTCCTGTCTCCCTGTCTTGCTCTTCCTCCACACTGGTGAAATGAATTCATGAGAACGCATAATATAGCGTTCCGTGGTTAAGAAAAGAAGAAAAATTGAGCTAGAGGAACCACGAAATCAGTGCAAAATAAATAAACGCGAGATGTGGAAGTGATTTGTGACTGATCCATCCCCTGTTTCGGTTACTTCCCGTTGGAACACTCTAGAATAACAAAAAAAAACTGTAGCCGCGATAGGTCGTGCAAAACATTGTTTCCTATAATTAATTAGAGGGAGCTCTGGCACTGCGATCATTCAGCCACCAAGAGAATGATGGGTTCACCGATTTACCTGGTCTTCGTGATTTCGACTTCGAATGCACTTGGGGATTTGTTTACTGCTGGGTTTTGATTTTGATTAGAACAAAATAAAATTCCAGGACTCTCAAGCTTCACCTCTAAGAGATAAACGTGATAGCGATATCGTGTCCCTAGTGCGTGCTTCAAACACTTGTAGTGCATGAAACCTTTTCGAACTTGCACCCACTACGTGGTCTTAAGGAAATAGACGCAGTAACGTGTGTGCCTTTTTGCAGTGGGTGACTGGCTTCAAACCACGAAGTCCTTACGATAAGTACATTTTCTGATATCCGACGGCAATGTGCACTTGTACGACGCATTATTACTGCGATATTTCACGGTGAATTGTGAAGCATGTATTGTGACCCCTGTGTTTGTAAAGCACGATGGCCACTGTCAGTGCATTTCTAAGCAGAGGAAGGTATTTTCACTGCATTAACGAGCTGACGCGGGGCTTTACGGTGGAACTTCCGCTTGACACGCAAACGACCCGGGTTCGATCCCCACTCTGGTTCAGAACTTTTTTAATTGCATCGTTCCCGACTTTTCGGTCGCGCATGAGGCGGTGATTCTTCGCTCACCATGCACCAACGACGCCGGCAACGACACCGACGCCGAAGCCGGAATTTCGGCCAAACGACCTCTTTAACGCTATTGTATTAAAAGGACCATTGAGAACTTCGTGAGCCGGTTTGAGTTGGTGAGCCTAAAACGTCCAGAGGAGAGGAGGGGAGAAAGCGCAACTGCTTAACCTTTGCTAGACTTCGCTTTGCGGCAGAGCCCCACGGAGTCAAACGTAGTCGAAAGAACGAACACTCGACAAATCCGTTAACTATTACTATCATTTCCATGCTGGCTGAAGTGCCGTGCGTTGCAGCTCCCATAGACACTAGTGCCAGAATCCTATCTAGGGTATATATAGAAATCTCAAAATGTTACGCACTTTCGTTAGCTCAGAAGAACTGCTTATACGCTCGCTTCCAGTCTACCAACTTCTTTGTCACACTTTCACAGAGTGTTTTCACTGTTGGAGTTGATGTTAAGAGGTAGGAACCGGAGTTGCAGCTCAATCAGTTCGCAACTTAAGTCGGAGCTAAAGGCAACGTGAGCTTGTAGAGTCTTAAAACTTGATCCGGCAACAGCACCGCACTCTCGGGACGCCGCTTGCTCGCTCGCTACGCTTATCGATCGCGCTGTCACGCCACGTGCCTCTAATTCGACGAAATCCTCGAGCGAGAGAGGATTTTCGAGGGCTTCACCCGCCGCCCCGTACGTTCACTTCGCGTCGTGCGAAAGGCGTCGCGTTGCCGCTGTCTCGGCTTGTGACAGCGTGCGTTTCACCTCGGGGAGTATTAGTGTGTCGTCTCCAGATTGGTGGTGCAACACGAAGTACCTTTACGTCGCGGCTGAGGTTTCGAATGTCATACTTGTCATCGTCGTCATCATAATTAGCCTGACTGCGCCCACTGCGGGCAAACGCCTCTTTTATGTTCCGCCAATCAACCCGCTCCAGCACTTCCTGCTGCATTTTTTTTACCTTCAGAAATTTCAGGCAGGACTTTGATTTGGGCGAGTTGGTTCCTTGTTAGCCGAGAAAAAAAATTGCGCGAAAAAGACGAGGGCACAGAAACACAGTACATATATGAGCGCTGTATGCGCACTGTGTTTCTGTGTCTTTTTTTTATTTTCTGCGCTGTTTTTCTCCAGCGACTGCCCACCTAATTTTCTGTCTCCGCTTTGCGGCGTACCTTACACCTTGGCCAACATGGTCATTTCATGCTCTTGCGATTCACATACGGACCCGTCACCTTCGACAAATACCTGCCACACCGATCAAGCACATGAACGCCTTCTAGAAACGTGAGAGGCCAAGCTCGCCTCGAAGGACCTGCCCCCACAACGACGTCTCGTCGCCAGGGCCGAAGCTGCAGCAAAGGCCAGAGGGTTTCTGGAATGATGAGACCTCCCAACTAACTTGTACCCTCCTCCCTCTCACGCATTTCCTTCTCTTCGAATCCAGTCAGTTACCCTTAACGACCAGTGGTTGTCACGACTACGCACTACTTGCCCTGCCCATGCGCATTTCTTCTTCGTAATGTCTATAATGTCGTCCTACGATACTCTTAACCCCCGTTTGTTGCCTCGCTCACTCTGTTCTCTTCCTGTCTTTTAAGGTTGGAATGTCAATTTATTAAAAACATCCCCATATTACTCAGACGTCCTGTCGCGTAGACATTAAATAAAGAAAGCAGCTTATTTGAAGCCTCGAAACATTTGTTGGTTCGAAATATTTTGCCAACGTTATTACTCTGAAAGTTTATGTAGGTGTCCCACCCACAACAGTTCACGGAACGTGGGCTTCAATGCAGATCATTCCAATTTCAGCTTTGTTAGTGCATGGTGCTTCTATTCTAAAAAGCAGCTGCGTACGTCGAAAAGACTACTACAGGTCGTAATATCCGTTAAACCAAAAATTTTGTGTTCCGCATATTTTTCTTTTTTTTTGTTTTTTTTAGTGGTGGAGGGAGAATAGAACTTTTGTCTCAAGGTCGAGAGAGAGAGAAGGAGGAAAAAGAACAAGAGAGAAGGCAGGGAGGTTAACCAGGCATGAGCCCGGTTCGCTACCCTACGCTGGGGGAATGAGAAAGAAAAGTATAAGATGAGAGAGACAAGAAAAAAATGGAAAGGGACAACAAACTTTTCTGTAGATGGGGAGAAATGGAATACAAGAAAAGTAGGTAGGTCAACTACACTGCTTTCAGTTCGCTTCCCTACATGTGGGGAGAGGGAAACAAGGAAGTAAACCCTTTTTTGTGAGGCAGAACTGTATCTGTCCGTTTTTTTTTTCCTCGTGCTATGTCCTTCGAGCGCTGTTCATCATTTTCAGCTTCGTGATTTTCTCTATGTGTTTTTCAACAGCACCCTTCTGCCGACGAGGCCCCTCTTATCCTTTGGACGTTCGGTGGTCCCGGCGTGTCGTCGCTACTCGGACCACTGCTCTTCAACGGTCCCTTCACCCTGGACGCCCAAGGGCGACTCGTGGCGGCGTCTCTGACCAGCGGTCAGCTGCAGTCGTTTGCGCACGTCCTCTATTTAGACCACCCGGTGGGCAGCGGGTACAGCTTCGCCGAAAAGGAAGACGACGACAGGACGTTTGCCAAGAGCATCGATGACGCCGTAGATGGCGTCGACGACTTCCTACGCCAGTTCGAGCTCCTCTTTCCCGAATTCCGAGGCAGGCAGTTCTACTTCGCCGCGGAATCATACTCGGGTACTCATTCTGGTCGTGTATTTGACTCTGGGCAACACTTTCAAAACACAGAAAACGTAATTTAAAAATGTAAGGGTGATGAAGACGCATAGTTTTACGGCGGTATTGCTCCATTACATCATTGTAAAAATACATCCCTAATAGAAGCCATCAGTATCCTATACAACAGCCTGGGCTCGCATTATCGATATACATTGAGCGAACAGCCAGACGAGGACCTAAAAGACCACAAGACACATGGGCGCTAACTTTGAAATCTTTATTGAGACCAGCTGAACGGAATATATAAAAGCACACTTGACAATACATGACGCCAGCGCACGAAGCAAAGTATTGGGCAATCACGGACATCGCAGGTAACTCAATTATTAGTTTGACACACATTTGTCAGGAACACTCATTGCGCCGGCGAGTTTGCTTGTGCTTATTGTGACAATAATGCATATAATAAAGACTGGTATGTGCTTCTTGTTCACGCGCTGATCTATACTTCGTTCAGCATAGGAAATTACATCAGCATCATCCCTGCCATCCCCTTTTCTGCAATGTACATCTGTGAACAATTCGTTCTTCTCCCTTACATTTTTTCAGGCTTCCCTGAGGCGGTTTATTTGTTCCATGGAAGCTTTGCCACATGAAGTAAGTAAGCTATACACGACTTAATCGTAATTGAAAATTTTTTTGAAGCGCACTAAAAACGGACGGACAGAAGAGGCTGACAAGGATAGCGCTTGCTCTCACAACTGAAGGTTTATTCATCAGAAAAGGTAAACCTTCAGTTGTGAAAGCAAGCGCTGTCCTTGTCAGCCTCTTCTGTCCGTCCGTTTTTAGTGCGCTTCAACAAAATTTTCAATTATGACCATAATCCAACTGGCCCAACTTGTCATCTTGCTACGACTTAATCACTTCAATAGAAGAACTCCTTTTCATGCTTCTTTTCGCACAGTTGATAGTGAGGAGCGCTTTAATCTACATACCAGTCTTTAATAGGTTCAATATAGACACAACAACCGGAAGCAAACTGCTCTTTAAAATATTGAGGCTGAAAAAAGTGTATCTGGTTAATGCATATCAGATCCGGCGATTGCTCCATCTTTCGAAGAAATATGTTACGTTCGACGTCCGTGATTTTGCCATATATTTGCCTCTTGCGTCGGTGTAATGTAATTTCACGTGCGCCCTTAATCATTCCTTACTCTACGCTTTAATAGAAGCGTTCAACCAGATGATAATTCATAGCTGGATGTAGGCGCATACGTCTGCACCACCTTCTTCTTGTACCTCTTATTATGAGATGTCAACCTCTCGGCTTTCTAGCATAATTAACCTCTATTTCTCTTTCTTTCTGGAGGCTTACAAAGACAGTTCAACTTAAATTGAGGACAATGCAGCGAGCGATGGAAAGGAAAGTGATAGGTGTAACCTTAAGAGACAGGAAGAGAGCCGGGTGGATCAGAGAACAATCCTGGGTTATGGATGTCATGTTGAAATGGGTCGGGCACGTAGCACTCGGGCAGCATAACCGTTGGACGTTGTGGGCAACTGACTGGATTCCAACAGACAGCATCTTTTTCTTTTTTTATTATTTTTCTCTATATTTTTTCACTCATACTCGTCGAAGTGTTCGTAATTTTTTTTCCTTCCTCATCTTCTTTCCTCTTTCTCCCCTCTAATATTTTTTTTTCTGTTTCTTCCCTTCTCCCGAAAGAGTTAGCAGGCATTGTGCCCCTCCACGTGGCAGTTGCCAGCTTGCTCTCTCCCTCTTTCCTCTGTATCCGTGTATGCAAATGAAATAATAATAATAATAATAATAATAATAATAATAATAATAATAATAATAATAATAATAATAATAATAATAATAATAATAATAAAGCAGTGAGAGGGACAGACAATTAGATTGGCAGATAAGATTTCAAATTTCGCAGGTATGACGAGACAGTTGAAAGCGCAAGACCGGGTTGGTCACCCAACCATGGGAGAGACCTTTGCCCTGCGGTGGGCGTAGTCAAACTGACGACGACGACGATGATGATGATGAGTATTATTATTATTCGCGCCTGGAGAGAATAAGCGCAACTGGCAACTCTGCCTCCAACCTATACGCCAGTGGCGAACACGCATCATGTAATGATAATCAATTTATTATTATTATTATTATTATTATTATTATTATTATTATTATTATTATTATTATTATTATTATTATTATTATTATTATTATTATTATTATTATTATTATTATTATTATTATTATTATTATTATTAAACATAATAATGATTGTTTCCGTAGCAAGGGATGCATTTGGGTACGCCAACCGGTACCACACCAAGGCAGTCAAGACCAGCCTGAGATTGGCTGGCATCATGAGCGGTGCCGGTTTCATAGCGCCCTTGCTGAGAGCAGCGAACCCCGCGGAGTTCTTGCTCAAGTTGGGCCTCATTGACGTTCACGGAAGGAGACAGTTTGACGAGAAGTTCGGGCAGATCAAGGAATCGGTGGATGAAGAAGAGATCCTCGTGGCCGTCTTATTGCTCAGGTTGGTGAAACAGCTCTCTTCTTAATTATCTTCAATTATTTTTGCAGGGGTGTGCGACTGATAGGGAAAATTCGTCTCGAATCAACTTCCGGTTGCGTATTGCGGATAAGTGGCCAAATATATCGAATCTAATATCGATTACAGAATGTTTTATCGAGGATTGAAAGGGAGATCAAAGAAATGAAATATGCTCATGTCATCAGGGTGGTGAGAGACTGCTACCGAAAGACCACAGATTGTCACGCCAAAACACAACCTCTTCCGCGTGACTCGGCTTCAGGCTCACTTGCCGTGGTGTCGCGGTGTTTCCCGAAGTTTGAGGCATGCGCTCACTGAGCGTCTCTGTAGCAGGCATGGGTTCCCTAATGCAAAAACAGCGTGATGCCGGCACGTTTTTTTGGCACTGGCACATGCTGGAGATGCTGGTACACGCTTGTAATCACCGGCACTTCGCTGGGCGCACTGGGAAAAAGCTGTGTCGCATTGTTAGGGGCGCTGGCTCAACCACTGTGATGCTGGTGTGCACTGCGAACTACTGGAAGCGCTGGATTTTTCACTGGCAAGCGCTGGTGAATACTGGAGCACGCACTGTTTCTACCAGCGCAGCTGCAGCGTGCATGTTGTTGTAGCGTGTGCCGTGGTATGTTTCGGTGTCATTGAATATAAAACGCTTGATTTGACGGCAGGGAGAGATGCTACTCTAACAGATATCAAGCATACGTAATTTTTTAACTGATACCGAGCATACGTAAGCGGTATTACCCAGTGCCTGGCCCAGCGAGCATTAAACCTGTCGTGCCAGCCGCGTTGGTATATATGTTGCCCGCGCTTCTACGTGTACACACAACTTTAAAGTATGAGAATAACTGTAAAGTATAGTTTAGACACCCATGAACCTAAATTAACTATTTTGTCCTGTGTCGATGTTTGCACCAGGATCTTTGACGATCGAACGTCGTGCTTTCAGCTACGCAGGCTGTCACCGAAAGCTGCCGGCCGCACTTAGCCGGTACTTCTCCGACTGACATGTAACAGCGCGCAATTTTCAGTTGGTAATTTAGTACGCCTTCGGGAACTGACTCTCTGGCATACGTTTTCAGCGGATTGCATTGGTATTTCTATGGGTGTTTTTTAATTGTTGGTATTAATATAACTGCATATATCTGTACACTGGCACGTCCGCTGTTTACTGCCAGCGGAGGCCAGAAAAATGGCTGTCGCTCGCCATCGCCGATCCGTAAATGCATATCTGGCATTGATTGACCTTCCACTTACTTCAGGCACAGTTTAGGTAACAGTTAGAAATATTGCGAAGCTCAAATGCAGAAACTTCAAGCATCGCAACTCAGCTGCTTCGAAAGTATCCTTACCCAGTGCCCCGTCCCAGCGAGGCCTATCGAGCCGCCCGCGTCGGTGTACCTGCTGCCGGCGCTATTTACTTTAAGTAGGCACAGTTCTAAAGTGTAAAAATGACTGTAAAGTACAGTTTAGACATCCCTGAGCTTAAATCGACCATTTATCCGCGTGTGCGATGCCCGCACAAGGAGCGGCGACGATCGATGTGTCGTGCTTTCAGCAACGTACGCTGTCACCGAAAGCTTCCTTCTGAGCGCAGGAGCCGGTACTTCTCTGACTCGTACGTAAGAACACGCAATTTTGAGTTGGCAATTTGGTACGCGTTAGTGAACGAACATACCGGCATACTTTTTCAGCGGATTGCATTGGTCATTTCTTCGGCGGTTTCTTAGTTGCAGGTATCGATAAAACTGCAAATATGTAATCTGGCACGCCAGATGTGTACTGCTAAATTGTCGCTTGCGCGAAAAAAATCTACTCAAAATTCACTCGTGTGCGTGGATATCTACCAAACAAGATATGTAAATCAACTGTACTTGTTGACCAGGAGCAAGTGCTAGAAACGACTTTCAAAGGAAAAAAGACTATCGGCAGCAACAGCGGACAATCTGTGGCTGCTCCTCCAGTCAACTTGAGATTTTTCAGAGTTAAAATGTAGATGCATCAAAAACTTTGCGCTCTTGCTAATATCTGCACGTCATTCGGTGCCCGGAAGCCGTTCGTCACTGTCGAATCAAGACGCAATTGTTATTTGGAAAGGAATGTCGTGTCAGTCTGGACTGTGCGACTTCTAAACATGAAGTTGAACGGCGCGTTCCTCGGATAACTAGTCGTTTTACAACCCCCCCCCCCCCCCCCCCCCACAAGCGCGTTTTGGCGTGGCGTAGTGGATAGCGTACTTGGTTGGAGATCTAGAGGTAGCAAGTTCAAATCCCGTCAAGCAGTGTTTTTTTTTTATTGTGAATGCGCGGTATTTTACATATATATTTATTTATTTATGGCAAATGGGCGCCCCCGTTTTATCCCTGGGAAGCCATATTGCGCAGAGTACTGGGACGCTGCCAGCGTCCCAGTACCTGCGCTGGGAGGCGCTGGTACCAGCGCCATACTGGGCCCATAATCAGGCATGGCGCTGGACGCTGGTACCCAGTGGCGCTGGTTTTTGCAGAAGGAAAGGTATCGAAAAACAGCTTTGGTGATACCTGGATAAAGTGCACCTTCGTGCTCTATTCAGTACTTCAAAGGATCATATTTTTTTTAGATTAGTGGCTCATAAAAATATTTTTCAATGTCTTGTTTACGAGCTCTGTATTCAGTGTGCTGGTTATATATATATTTATATATTTATTTTTTTCATTTATCTATTTATTTATTTCAAGATTAAGTGCAAGTTAAAGAACATCTGATGGTCGAATTTTCGCGAAGCCCTCCCCTACGCCGTCTAATAATCATATCGTGGAACGTCAAACCCGAAATTTAATTCATATTTATTTATTTATTTGTTTATTTATTTATTTATTTATTTTATTTTTTGCTTTTCGACCTACCCCCAACTTTTCCATGGCATTCTTTGTTGGAGCCATCATTTGTCTACGGCTTCACGCATAGCTGGAATAGACTGGAATGAATTCTTGGTGTTTGAGCCAGGCCACGTCTCCCACATCTAGCATGCCACAAGTCGGAAGTATGAAGACTTGGCTGCCGCTTATTAGCCTCACTTCATTTACGAAGACACGGGCAAGAAGCCTCAACTGAACATCGGCCACAGAAGAGGTGGTCTTAGATGCATGCAGTTACCGACATCATGACAGAACTATCGACTCACCTTCCCATCGCCAAATTCACTAGAGCAGCGGACAATAGAACTTTACGGGACTGGTTAGACCAGCTCAAACTCCACGCTACCGCTGCATCCTGATCGAAACTGGAGATGGTCATCAACTTTACAGACTACGTCTTCAGTGAAGCTTTCGAATTCTACTTTACACACATCATTCAAAATTATGAGTCATGACAGACGATCAAAGAAGAAATGATCGTCTTATTTAAAGAAGGCAGTGATGACTACGAAAAAGACTCGCTTATAACCCACTATCTACAGACAATCGCACTCAGTCGTCAATTTCACAAGCAGTCTTAAAGCATTCAAACGCACATCATGGCTCGATCACTGCCACAAAACGAAGTTGCACTTGAGTTCACTGACAGGCGTCCATGCCTTTTTCGGAAAAAAAGGAACAGCGCATGTAAACGTGGGAGCGTCTGTCAGCGCCATCTGTTGCCACTACAGCGAGTGTGCAACACTTTTTTTGCCTGTTTGTAGTATGTGAACGAATTACGAGATGGCAGCTGACTGATAATTTCTCGCATACCACCTGAATGCATCATGTCTGCCAGAACGAGACTCTCGCTATGAATAAAGGAAAGTTTAAACTATTTCTTCGTCAACATTTGAATTTCGTTTTTCCTAATTACAATAACCACCGGTTAAATGACCAATCCCCCATAGTGGGTACGAGCCAAACTTATAAAAACACGCAAGCAAGCAAGCCGGTAAGCGAAGATTCGTTTGCTGTGATAGATACAATAGTAACGAGAATAAAATGCAGACTGCTAATATGTTCATAGCTCCAGAATTTCTGGCCTCATATGATATGCGTTGAAGTGAGTTTGTGATGCTCACAGCTTATTTTTTTTTTACCTTTTTCTGTTTCTGATTATCGTTGCCTCTATTGTACACCTTTAGATCTTTCTTTCTCCGTGCGACTAAACTTATTCAAGGACAATGTTAGATTAACGACCACTCAGCATTGGTGTTTTAGACTACTTATTTTTTAAACGTATATACGCAAACCGTATGCACGTTAAAGGCTATGTCTATATCTATAAGTAAAAAGACCGAGACCAAACCTGTGAATGGGGTAACTGAACTAGCCACTTCGCGCAATACAGCTGGAAGCCATGGCATTGTTTATTGACGATCAAACAGCACTTCTCGTTTCTCTCAATTTCCAGGGAGGTCTTCACCAAAATGGCTGACGGTGGCCCCTCGCTCTTCGAATCACTAACAGGGTACAGTCACAGGGCGTCGGCACTCCGTTCTACGGAGCCACCGGAGTTCGCAATGTACAGGAAGTACGTCACCAGCGACGACTTCAAGAGGGCCGTCCACGTCGGCATCAACGCAAGTATGGACCGCCAACGCAACATCGTGAGCACGACGCTTTACTCGTACGACGCCTTCAAGGACATCAGCGAGCTCGTGGCGTTCGTGCTGGACAAAGAGCGAGTGCTCGTGTATGGTGGTAACATGGACGTCGTATACCCGGCGGATGACGTCTACCGTTTCTTGAGGTCGCTGCAATGGAAAGGCAAGGAGGACCTCAGAATGGCGAGAAGAAGACCGTACAAGAGTGCCTCCGACGCAGGAGGTGAAGTGGTGGGCTACAAGATGACCGTCCGCAACTTCACGTACGCTTTGCTCGTGAATGCCGGTCACTACGTGTCCTTGGACAGTCACCGGGCCGTCGTGGATTTATACAGAGACTTCGTGTATTCCAAAACCGCATCTGCTTATCCAACCAGTTGAACGCTTCCCTGATATTGAAAGGGCATTTTAAGAATGCTTCGGCCACACAGCGTGCAGGGAACACCGTCCCCACCTCATGTCGACCTGCAAGGCACTCTGTGCTTGTGCTTTTCTGAGGACGAGGGGCTTGTACGATCGCCACTGACTTGTGGTGCAGTTCCGCGTGCGACTGTGCTACGTGTTCCGCGCAGGCCCAGCTGTTTTTTTTTTTTTGTTTTCTGTGTGTACGTTTATAGCAGAGGAGGACGTTTTTTTAGGAAGGGGAGGGGGGATACTTGCATAGTTCTATTCTTTTTTATTTATTTCGTATGTGTTACGTTACACCTATACGTGCAATCAATTTCAATTTTCGCTCGTTGAGAGCATTTTAGTTTTTCCTGCCATGTATGTCACTTGAGTGTATTTCTGTGGGGCATCGGGCACACTCAAGCTACAGTTTTCTAGCTGTTGTTGTCCCTTCTGTATGAGAAAAATAAAAAATACCTTTACAACGTTAAAATAATTTCAGTACAGATCATTGTAAGGTGCGATTCCGTATATACTCTCTCACCACGCTGCCAAATTAAATCTTACTTGAATCTGTCCTTCATAGTAAATTCGTTCCAGCATTGTGCTACATTATCGTCATTCATGTCAAGACTCTCTTGTTCTTCATGAAGAACATTTCGATGGGCGCAATTCAAAAAACAGCTGTTTATTTAGCGACGCACAAAGTGCACACATGTAAGAGCCCCAGCTTCGAAATGACAGCCCCGCATTATCTGCCATTCACAAATACAGATTGTTCACAATCCGCCAGTGGTGGGTCCACTGCAGTCCTCTACGTGTTAGCTCTTCACGTTCAAGTGCTCCACCTAATTACACCGTGTTGAAAATTCCTCGGTAAATGATATGTTCCGTCTCATCCACGAACTAATTTCGTCCCCCAATAGGAGCCAAATAATGTTCCCTCAGTGTTAGCTGTTTCAATATTTACCTTGCCCACACGACTATAGGGCCCGCTATACTTATTACTCACAGCCCTGCTAGGCTTTCTGTAAAATGTGAGTTACACTCGTAGTCGTCAAATTTTTTAACTTTTACAGTAGCAACGTTGAAAGAACACTGAAGAAAAATTTGATTTTTTCGCGTATTAGTGAAGTACAATTTCAGAATCTCGAAAACTCTCACTACGATACAACGCTTGGCAAGCGAGAAAACGCACGAAAAGAAAATTCGGGTGCAGACGCCACCTAAAAATTTTCGCACCAACAACCGTGACGTCATAGGTTTTGAAGACATCTACTGGGTTCTACGTAGCCTTTAATTGGTAAAAAGTGAGGTTCATTGTCATCTTTGGGAGCCGCAGACCTAGCATACGAAGTTTCAAAGGATGAGGAGGATGAAGAAAGATTAAGCGGAAGGACAGGCAGGTTAGCCAGTTCTTAGACCAGCTGGCTACCCTGTGGTGGGGAAAAGGGTGAGGAGAATAAATGATGATAGAAAAAAATATTGCAGAGAGATAGATAGAGAGAAAGAGAGAGAGAAAATAAAAAAAAATTGCGAAAGAGGAAAGGCAGAATCAAAGATAATAAGACAGTGAAGTCTCTCTCTGAGGCCAGTTGTCCGCAAAAAGCGTAGCAAAGCTTTCAAAGCCTTCTGGGCTGAGGATGGGCTCAGCCAATGACCCAGAATTTTTTGTTCCGACAAAGACTGATCATCTAGTTTATCCAGAGCTTCAGTAAGTTCTTGTCTTGGTGCGTTAAAGTGGGTACGCTCACATAGAAGGTGGGCGATGGTGTTTTCGCAGCTGCAATAAGTGCATGTAGAAAAGCTTGTCCGAAAATGGTTGGCGCCGCAGTTTATTTGTTTTAAGTGCGAATGCACTTTATAAGCGACCCTGAATCCGCCGTCCACGGTGCGCCTCCTCCTCTCCCCAGTAACGGCGTGAGGAGCGGAGAGAAGCGTCTGTAGCAACGGCGCAGCGACGTCACACATCACGTGATTGCGCACGCTCCGCCCTACGCTCCTCGCCCGCGCAGCCACGACTTGCCAGTGATCGGCAAGTCGTCATAGGTATGGATCCATAGCAGGCATCAACCTCGACTGTGATACCTCCAACAACGAGTACAGCGCAATCGAATGCGAGGATTGCACGCCTCGTTGAAGATGTCGCGCCGGTTGAAGACAAGGCGGCGCGGCGTAGGACATGGGATGCCGAGCGCAAGCGGGCGAAGCGGGCCGCGGACATAAACATCATTATAGTGCGAATTTACTCTAACATATACGCGTAATCTCACCAAGATTTCCCTAGAGGGTCTTATAGTTCTTGGGAATCGCAATGTGATGACACGGGGGAGTTTTCGTTAACTCACTGGTGAATGCCAACGGATTTTAACTTTACTCCCCCTCATACATAGCATCACCCCGTGCATTCGCACTTAATGATGTTCACTCTCGGGGAAAATCTTGGGAGTTTTTCTTCAGCACTATGCTGTTGCGTCACATTCTAGAATTTCTAGAATGGAATTTCTAGACGCGAATGGCAGCGTCCACGGCTGCGGTGAGGTGGCGGTGAGCCGATCTGAAAGCAGTACGTGGCCCACTGTTTTCATCGGAGCTTGACAAGTCAAGAATTAGACGTGCCTGGCACAGTAAGGTGATTTATTGTTTGAATTTTCGCTTCCTGTTTATGTTTTGCGTGCGGTAACCTCATCTTTGGCCAAGTTTTTTTTTTTTTCAATATGGTCGCAGACGGCCGACCTTCACTCCTGCGAACGATACTCGTGCGCACGTATTGTGACGCACATGGTAAAGGATGATTCAGAGGTGCTTCATCTAGCTAAAATAGCAATAACAATTAGCTGTTACTTACGTTATGTTACGAACCTTGAACGTACCGCATCTGCAGAAGGAAACAGCCTGTCAAGGCAATTATCTTGCCGATTCGCGCAGTTGCTCTCGTGCATTCTGTGGATTAAACACGAAGTGCAAACTTGCAAGTGTATTGCAGATTCAAAATATGAGCCGTATTGAGGCTACGAATGGCACACATGTGTTATAAAAGCGAGTATAGCAGTACGTTTTCTCATAATCAGAGCAGCAGTTTCGCTTTTCCAGCTTGCCTATCAGATGGCGGCGGCGGTGGCACCCGGCTCGTCCAAAATCGGCTCCCGCAGGTCGCATCCCTTTCGCTGGCACCCATTGCGCATGCGCGAGTGTCGACAAAAATTACGCCGTAACCATCGATTGTGGCAGACGGACCCCCATCGCGAAAGGGGGTTGGCAATACTGGCAAGATGAAAAAAAAAAACACAGCATATCCACGGACTAAATGATGATGAGTGGGGCGAAGCGACCATCAGTCCACCCACGATTCCGTCCATTTAATCGCTCTTGCTTCCGTCCGTCCGTCTGTGCGTTCATCCGTCCATTCGTCTGTGCGTTCGTCCGCGTGTCCGTACCTGCGTCCATCTGTCCGTCCGTGCGTCAAACAGGCAGACAGATAGACGACGGATGGACTTGGCAGTGGATGATTAACGGTTTGCCAATGAAACCCTCCAAATTTTTGCCCTACACATGATCATTCACTCCGTGAATACGCTGTGAGGGGGTTACTACATTCATGCATACATAGAGGTATGTAATCTTTCCATGGGAGGAACTCAAGTAAATGCGTTGCCGAGTGTGGGCGAGAGGGTATCGCGTGAATGTTGCGTAATTGGGCAGGGTTTGGGAATGCTATACTGTTGAAATATTTCGACTTTATTATTTTTACTTATTGAATGAAGAAGGAGCCTTGTTTTCAACGTCAAGCGAAAGCCAAGTAAAGACGCCCTTGACTAACGCGCGATACAGTGCCTACATATACGGGGTGGCCAGCGAACGGTGCTGTAGTGGCGGACAGTCGTTTCTTTACGGGCAGACATTGCCCGCGTCGGCCTTGCGAGGCGAGGTGTCTTCCTGGGCCGGCACGAGACGCGAGCAGGCGCAGTGGGTGTGTGGACGGTGCCACCACCGACGCCAAAGCGCGAAATCGTGTGACAAAACAAAAAATACGCCAGGCCTTCGCGAAAGACGCAGCACAGTCACAGCGAAAGCTAGAAGAGCGGCCTTTCAGAGCTTTTTCAAAACACTCATTGGGTAACAAATGCAAGCACACTTGCTTAATACCCACTAGAACATTATTAGTAAACTTTTGGTTAGTAGGCCGCCATTCGCTATGTTGCAGCGACTGTTTATTATGAACATATAGAGTAATATCATCTGCATATGCAGTGACCTTTACTTGAGTGTTACCGGGTAGAGGTAAGCCACGATTCTGCAGGTGATGTTTAACGGCCCTTAAGAATGGTTCTAATGCAAGGATAAATAACACTGGGGAGAGGGGACACCCTTGACGGACCCCACGCGTGACTCTAAATGCGTGACTCTCACGGGAATCTAAGTAAAGGGTACTTTCTGAATTAGTGTACATCACGTGGATGAGGTCAATGAACTTATCTGGGAATACGTATGCATGTAAAACATTTAGTATGTAGCCATGTTCTATGAAATCAAAAGCTTTCTCTTGATCTAATGAAACCAACAGTCGTTGCGCACATCGGCTAGTGGTGTATTGAATGATGTCACGTGTTAACCACGTATGGGTGTGTATTTCTCGGCCCGAAATAGAACAGACCTGGTGGGGAGCGATTAATGTTGCAAGAGATGGACTGATTCGGCGCACCAAAATGTTGGCCAAGAGCTTGTAGTCTACATTGAGCAGGGTAATGGGGCGCCAATCTTCTGGTCGCGTGGACATGGGTCTGTCTTGGGAACTAGTGTTATACGGCCTTTGTGGAAAGAGCTTTGAAGTGTAATATCTTGGAAACACTTGCGAATGACGCGTGACATAGTTGGACCATTTATAGGCCAGAACTGTACATAAAACTCTGCAGGGAGTCCGTCAGGCCCTGGGGCCGATCCCTTTTTCATTGCGTCTAATGCGCCCTTGATTTTGTCAACGGATGGCGGTGATAGCAGGACGTCATTTGACATGTTGGAATCATGAGGTAAATCTTTTAGCAGAGGATGCGAAGAAACGGATCCTGGGTAACAGACATTAGCACCAGATTGAGCTATTGACTGAAAGTGTTGAGTGAATTTCTGAAAGTCGCGCGTACCCGCAGCAGCTGGGGCGGGAAAGTTCAGCGAGTGGGCAGGTGAGCCTGGTGGACGAAGCAGAGCTCTGCGTGCATACCTTAGCACCTCAGGGTGCGCCCAGGGTGCATGTCTACAACGCCAAGCTGTAGCCGAGAGTGAAGAAGCGCGCATAATACGTTGGTACCGTTCAACGAGCTCCTCTTGCCATGCCCGCATTACAGTGGAAGGACTGGGATCTCGATTGGCAATGCGTATCTTCTGGATAAACAATGACGCATCTTTCGACATACGGGTGCAAAGTCCTCTGCCCGACGAACTGCAATAATGCCGCCACTGTTCTTTGAGGCGATCCCAATCAGCTACATCCGCCCCAAGGAGCGATGCGTGTAACGCTCGGGACAATTTCTCCGTAGCCTGAGAGTCCGGGAGGACGCGGCAATCGAGACGCCATGGTCTTTGAATTGTTGGCGTCCCCGCTGGCAGGCGGAGAGAGAACATAACCAGCCGATGGTCGCTAATGTACACTGGTTTCGGTGGCAATGACATTACCCCGGTGTCGTGAGCGTAGATAATGAGGCTGGGGGATGCATACACGTGATCAATTCGGCTGCTCAACGCTGCTCGACGCCAATTATAGGCATAATTACGGCCATGCACACTTTGATGAATGTCACTCAATGCCAATTGCTGCACTAGACGTTCGAGTTCTCTGGCATTCCAGTTTGACCGGCCACGACCCCGACCTCCAACGTCTGCGTGTGAGTCTAAGACACAATTGAAATCCCCTAAGAGTACCACATGTTGGGAATTTAAAAGGCACGCATCAAGATATTGGAAGAGCGCGTTTGAGTTCACGCGTGCCGCTGGGGCATACACGGCAACAAATCTTATTCTTAACGAAAAAACAAAAGGTGCAGTCGAACGCCAGCACGCGTCCGAAGGCATCGAAGGAAACTTGATGGTCACGTAAAAGACCTCGGTTAAAAATAATGAGTCCGACGCGAGTAGAACGCGTGCTGGCGTACGAAAAGAAACAATCAATATTGAACGCGCGCTTGAAAGCGAGTACATCAGAAAGCTTGAAAAAATTTGTTTCTTGCACGAACAGCAAATCACAGTGCACTGAACGCGCAAAAGCCAATACCTCAGCTTGTTTTTGTGGATTGCGGAAACCTTGAACGTTAAAAGTAATAACTTTTAGAATAAGAGCCATGGGGAAAATTAAAACATAGTATAGGATCACACGAATGCAGGGGCACCTTTATCAGGTGCGGGAGCCGGTGCCCCGCAAGTGGTTGAGTCATTTTTTCCGGCCAGGCGATCCACCGGAGGCTCGGGGCTTCCGGGATCACGTCAAAGTCCGCAGGGGACTTGTGTCTCTGGTGGGGGCTTCAAAGTCACGAGTAGTTATCCGGTGGCGTTTAGAGTCCGGGTTCTTGAGCGAGGATGGTACAAAGGCGTCTGCACTGTATTGGCTTAGGTCACTGGGGCTGGTGTCTTCGCCAATTTGTAGGGGCGCCTCACTCGTGGTGCTGTTGGAGTCCTCGTAGATGCAGGCGTCGTCGTTTTGATATGTAGACTCCTCGATGACACCTGAACTTGTTGTCGACAGAGCAGCAACGCGAGGAGCGTCAGACGAAATATTTCCATCCGAGACGCCTTCCTCACGAGGCGCCTCGTCTGACGAGGGCTTGGCCTGCGATTCCTAAGAAATGGCCACGGGACGCGGAGAACTTAAGTTTTCAGTACCTGGGGGGATTACCAGGTCCGGAATTATTGGGGACGCAGTGGGCGTCTGGTGCAGCGTCGCGATTGGCACACCTTGGTCGTGGTCGGTTACCGCGGCTCGCGTTGACGAATCGTCGCACTTGTTCTTAGATCCTTGTTCCTGGTTGAAGTGGAGGGAAATCCTTGGATGCCACCTCGGAATACGATGGCCTGAAGGTGCAGGCCACGGTGGCATGCGGGTCCCCACAACGGCGACACGACAGCGAGCAGCCTTTCCCCTCGTGGCCATAAACGCCGCACCTTCGACAAAGCGGAGCAGTGCAGTTCATGCGGAAGTGCCCACTGTCTCCACATCGACAGCACACTCGCTGGATGTCTTTATAGTCACAGGTTACTCGATGGCCCGCGACCTTGAGGTAGTTGGGCACCGGTGACGAAGCCTTCATTTCAATGCGGACGTATTGCGTTTCAGTGGTCACGGTTGGGCGCGATCCCATGAGTCCTCTGGTGATGGGCAGCACCTTCTCGTAGGGAGAGAGTGCTTGTGCGAGGACTGCGCTGGGTACGCAGCACGGCAGGAAGAGGACGGTCACTTGGGATCCCAGAGGTACGATGGTGACGCGCTCTCCTCGGATGATAAGGTGCGACGCGTGTACGATTTGGGCCAGTGCGGCCTCACTGTTGACGGTAACTTGGTAGTTCCGGCCTCCAAAGTGCTGTACGCAGTACACTTCTTCGATTCCTGCTATTGAGGACGTCGCGTCAACGACGTCTTCGGGACTAGTCTCCTCGGGGACGACTACGTCGAAGGCTAGCGCCTTCTTCGGGGGATGGCTTGCCATTACGAGCGACCGCCAGCCCAGGGACGCGCTGAGACGCAAACGACGACAACGAGGGAACACGAACAGCTCCTTATAGCGGCACCTGTTCATCCTTCGTAGTAGTAGTATTAGTCATAGTGTGTAACAAGTCTTACATTTTGATCTCCAAGGTGGTGCCTGTGAGATATTTCTTCTGTGCGTTGTTGAACAATAAAAATAGTGCTCAAAGTACATGCCAATGGCTGCTAAGGGGGAATGAGAGACAGGAGAATTCGGCTTTTAGTTAACGCGCTCGCTGCGAATTTTTTATTGTTCAACAGTGCACAGAAGACAAGAAAGAGTTGCTATGTTATACTCGCTGGGCGTAACCTCCTAGGTTTTAGAAAGGTTTAGCGAGCATTGGGCCGCAGTGCCATGAATACAGTGAACTAGTTTATACCATGAACTCGATCGAGGTGATTAAAGGTGGGAAGTAGACACGAAGCGCAAGCCGTAAGAAAGTGTGCGTGTGCCACCTCTCGTTTTGTCCTTCGAATGTTCCCTGGATGGCGGTGCTTCTATATGGGGAATATATGATGAAAAGATGCGAGATGGTGGTACTTGGAGTGTTGAATATATGGGCGAACGGACACACAGACAGATGCATGGACGGACGCACGGATGACTGCACGGGCAAATGGACGCACGGACGAACGCAGGGACGGACGCACAGGTGGACGTGCGGACGCACAAACAGACGCACGCACGGACGGACGGATGGACGCACGGATGGTCACACAAACGGACCCATGGACGGACGGAAGCAAGAACGAATGGACGGACGGATGCTTCGCCCCACTCTCCATCATTCACTCCGTGGATATGCTGCCGTTTTTTTTTTCTGATTTCGCGCGATGTGGTTACGGACACAGGCGGCAGCGAACAACTGCGCGTGACCCGAGTTGTGATCTCATAACAGCTTTCGCTGTAAAAGTCGGGAACGACTTTGGGTAATTGGCACTCTACTAAATGGGAGAGCATAACGCCGTCTCTGAATCAGAAATGATGCGAATTCAGAGAATAATAAACTGTGTGTTTTAAAAAAAAGTTGTTAAAAATTTAGAGTACTTGGTACTCTACTATGGGAGAACTGAAAGCCGTCCCTAAGAGGAATAGACAAGGAATACCTATGAGTCACCACCAGCAGTAAGTGAAACTGTGTATAGAGAAAGTTGGTAACGATTTATGGTATTAGGTACTATACTATGGGAGAGCATAAAGCTGTCCCGCGGGCCTCACACTTGATGAGGCCCTGTTGGCAAAAATTACGCCGTGTACGAGTTCACGAAGACGTTGGCAAAAGAAAACCATGCAACTTGGAAAACCATGCGACTTGGTGATAACGGTCATTGAAGCCAGTGGTGCCAGGACACATAAAGCTCAAGGGATTATGAAAAACGTCCACGTTCGATCTGGTTATACTGCCAAGTGCTATGAATTATCTAAAAAGCTTCGTTCATAGCCTATATCAGAAAAACTTAATTCAAAGTTTAAACGAGGTTCCACATCATTCTTTGAACAAACAGCTTCAAGGTTAAGGGAATGCATTCAATGCGATCGCTGGAATTGTTAGGATCATGCTCATCAAGCAAGAAGCAGGTTCACCAAAATGTAGCTGCGACCACAGGAACAATGAATGAACGCAAAGTTTATTCGTGGTTTTCACGATTGCGCATGCAGGGTGGTGAGGATTGGAGCTGTATACTCCTCAATGTGACGAACAGTAATCGCTTGCTATATCCAGCAGTTATCAGTTTTGCGTGTGCCCTAGACCCTTCCCAGATAAAACGATGCATGCAATGTGACGCATTGGGGAGGAGCTTTGCGCCAGTGCTGACTGTCCTGCTTGCGTAATTAGGTAATCCGCAGTTAACCTCTGCAACAAGATATTTTGATTGACATGTGGGGTTCAACGTCTTAAAATCACCATATGATTATGAGAGACGCCGTAGTGGAGGCCTCCGGAAATTTCCACCTCCTGGTGTTCTTTCAACGTGCACCCAAGTATTACCCACACGGGCCTACAGCATTTCCGCCTCAATCGAAAAAGCAGCCACCGCAGCCGGGATTCAATCCCACGACCTGCGGGTCAGCAGCCGAGTACCTTAGCCACTATTTCACCGCGGTGGGGCCAACGATGTACGTTGGAACACTGACACGCCACATGAATTCTTTTATGTGTAACAGTGTTTAAATGCGACTGCTTCCAACTTTTCGATACAAGCATGCCTGCTAACTGCAGTCCCTAAAAAATCACAGCATATCTATGGAGTGAAAATGATAAGAGCGGGACAAAGCGTCTATTCACTCGTTCATTCGTCTGTCTGTAAGTTTGATGCTATCTCACTAGAGCACGCATTAGACGCATGGATGGATGGACGCTTCACCGCACTCCGATCACTATTTACTCATTGGATATGCTAGGAATTTCTTATTATACGAAAATCACTAACGTTATCTATATAGTGATACAGCTTCTCACAGACGTATACAAACAGCGCCATGAGCGATTCTTAAATCTAACTAGAAGTGGCTACTACTACAACATACTACTACTACGAGAGAACGAACTATATGCATAAACTCTAACGGGTTGCGCCCCTAAGTGATAATTATGAAATCTTGGGAGCAGGAGGAATTCTGAAAGAAGGAAATGCAGGGAGGTCAAGTAGAAGCGTGTCCGGTTTGCTAGCCAGCACTGGGACAATAGGTGTAGGGTTTAAAAGAAAAAAGAAAGGTGAGGTAAGAGAGCATCGCCAGGGTACAGGATCGCCTGTCCATTGCACGCTTAAGAGCAGTCACTTGGTCCAATCGACTTTAAATAAAATGCATACTCACTTCAGGCATAATTCGTCATTGTCGTAAGCTACAGCATGTAAAATTGGCACAAAGTTACTTGCAAGTGTTTAGCGGATACCACGCTTCTCAGAAGAATGACGAAGGAAGGAATAGCGAATGCCGGCTATACTACCGGAAAATAATAATAATAATGCCGTAGTGGGTACCAAGAAAGTGTGCTTGTAGCAGTTACTCAATGAGCGTTTACAAATGCTCTGAAAGGCCGCTCTTCCAACTTTCGATGTGGCGGAGCTGCCGCCTTCCGCACAGGCGTGGCGTTTTTTTTTTTTTCCCTGCGACAAATTTGAAAAAAGCTGCAAAACTGATTTTTCAGACCCCTGCACTCTACATTATCTGGGATATATGCTGTTACATCTCATCCCGCTGTTTCCTTGCCCTTAAGTTACTCATTATGCACACTTCCGTTTCCCAACTGCTTGATGTGCTATACAATACAAGGCTATGCCATGCTTCCCCATCTTTTCTCCCCCCCCCCTCCCCATCCTTTTTGGCTTGGCTGTGAACGATACTTCTCCCGTGTAAGGTCGGCTTCGAAGAGACACTAAAGAGAAACAAAGGTTCAGTTTAGATTTCAAACCACACGATGATAAGTGTAATGTCATAGGTTTCAGTATTATAAGTTGAATATTAGTGGACCAAATCACTAATATGCCTATGCTTCATTTTTTTTAATTTAACGCCAAAATCGTCGCGCGCGATGTCACGAATTCCAAAACGTATTAACCATATTTTCGCAACATTGGCTCAATAAAACTTTCTGAAACTTTTACAACGGATGCCTTCACATTTACACGGATGGCCCTGTGTCTTCAGTAAGCTCTGCAGGGGCGGTGGTTATTCCCGCGAGGCACATCACAATAAAATTCATGACATCGCATTTGACGTCGTCGACAGCTGCAGAACTCGCCACCATACGTGCAGCTCTGGAGTTTATAGCTGAAGAACCTTCGGAAACTTGGTCTATCTTCTCGGACCCAAAGGCAGCTTTTCAATGTCTCACGTCACCCTTTCACCATGGACCTAATGAACATCTAGTAGCTGAAATAAAGCTTCTTCGTCACCAAGCAATCTAGAAACAACACAGCATAGTTCATCAGTGAATACCAGGTCATTGCGGTATATAGGGTAATGACCACGCAGATGAGACTGCTAGATCTGCCCACGATGGTACTATATACACAGCCATCCCATTCTCAAGAACCGATGCAGCTACAAGACTTCGTTCGCTTGTACGTGATCTCACACTGGTACTGTGGAACTCGACAGAATTCACAAGTGCGTGTATGCATAACTTGGATCCTGATCTCCAGCTTCGTCTTCCCTCTGGACCATCTCGAGCTGAGGAGACTTTTCTATGCCGCCTGTGGCTTGGAGTGGCCATCACTAACGCATACTCCTATCTTATCGGAATGGCCCGGTGGTCGCAAGCTTCGAAATTGATCGCTTTCGATCTAGAGTGATCTAAACAAACCCGCAACCATCAATACCAACACCCACTGTAGGCTTCTAACACATTACATCATTTTAGATGCGGAGCATCTAATACTCGAGGCTTGTAGTGCGGCGCCGTCCGCAAGCTTCCTCCTCCTTCTTCCACCATCTGTGCATCCCTTCCTCCTCTACACACCGCGCGCGCTTCACTCCTCCACCATCTGTGCACCCTTCCTCCTCTACACACCGCGTGCGCTTCTCCTCTTCACGAACATTCGCTAGCTGTATAATGTAGCGCGCATGCGCCGTCACGCTTCGAGAACATCGGCAGCTGACGCGCGCGCATGCGCCGTCGCGCTTCGAGAACATCGGCAGCTGACGCGCGCGCATGCGCCGTTGCGCTTCTCCCCCTTCTCGAACATTCGACAGCTGACAGTGCATGCGCCGTCGCGCTGTATATATACTCAAGGTCGGCGCTCGCTCGCTCAGTTGCCGCTCGTCGGTTGGTTTGTACGGCGCGTCGACGTCCGAGGTCGCAATGATCGACGTCCCTTCGACCAGCGCCGGCCAAAGTGTTGGCGGAACCGCAACCAAGTCGTCGTCCGAAGACAAGGCAGCGCGGAGAAGAGCTCACGACGCCGAACGTAAACGTCGGCGTCGAGCGGAAGATGCTCAACTTAGAGAACGTGAAGCCGCTGAGAGACGTCAGCGTCGAGCAGCAGCACCGGATTCAGCCGCTTTGAAACGTAAGCGTCGACAAGAGGACCCGGACTTTCGAAAACGGGAAGCCGAGTGCAAGCGTCGGCGACGAGAGGCCGATCCCGATGCTGCCCGCGAGCGCAAGCGCGCCGAGGTAGCGGCGTGGCGCGCCAAGCAGTATGCCACGCCCAACGCTCGCTTCAAGCGCGACTTCCTCGACCGAAGCTTCGGCCACACCTGCAAGGTGTGTGATCGTCTTTGGTTCGATAACAACTTAACTCGGATCGGCAACATTCAGAACAACTCCAAAGCGTTGTCGGTTCTTTGCGATACGTTTGGAAAGGGCACCGACTATGCCGACTACGTCGTGTGTGCTACGTGCAAGCAGTCGTTGATTGCCGGTCGAGTTCCCTCGGCTAGCGTGAGTTACGCTCCGCATCCTCCTCAGTGTTCCCCCGAGGGAAGCTGCGGGCAATTTTTTTTCAAGTGCAACAGTTGCATAAAAATGCACATTCGGAACTCCAGCCAGCTATCAACAACGCGGTCATCCGAGTGGTGATGCAGACGACGCAAGACGCCGACGTGATCATGGAATCCCACAGCCACCTAGAAAAACATGCGACTTCCGCAGCACTTTTGACTCTGCACCGCACCTCTCCTTAGCTTTCCTTCTTTCATGGTTGTAACTGACTGTACAAGTTGAGGGGGAAACACAACACAATGCGAACAAAAGGGTGTTTCAGCTCCACAAACGTGGAACGATGGAAGGGGCGATCATGTCGATAGGAAAAAGAGAGGTGGGCGAAATACTTCTCACAAGTGAAGCCAAGTGAAGCCCACCGTGTCGGTTCAACATGTGACCAAAGCGTCAGAGCATGCGGCAAGCTTTAGTACTCTGGGTGGTGCTTCATTTTAGGGGCGAAGCTCCCTAAGCCATGGGTGGTGCGTCTACATTGTATTTAGTAGTAGTAGTAGTAGATGTAGTAGTAGTAGTAGTAATGTTAGTAGTAGTAGTAGTAGTAGTAGTAGCAGTATTAGTAGTAGTTGTAGTAGTAGTAGTAGTAGTAGTAGTAGTATAGTAGTAGGGAGCCACTTCTCGTTTATTCCTTGGAATGTCCGCTGGATGGCAGTACTTCTACATAATGAATATAGCATGAAAAGATGCCAGATTGCGGTACTTGGAGTGTTCACTAGATGGACGCACGTGAGGCCACACGGATGATGCACGGGTGGACGGATGGACGCACGAACGGACCCATGGACGGACGGATGACCGTACGGACAGTCGCACTGATGGTCGCACGTACGGACGGTAGCACGGACGTACTGACGAACGCTTTCCCCCCCTCGTCATCATTCAGTTCGTGGATATGCTACGATTTCTTTTCAGCCCCTGCGTGAGTCGGCTGGTCTGCGCCGAACAAGCGTGTTTGGGGATTCCTGCGACATCTTCCGCATGACATGGGCGTGTGGAAAAAACTCCCGATTTCACCCTCTACCCAACCCTTCCTGGGAGGACTGGGAGGCAGACCTGCTCGGCTGCTTTGACCTGGCGGCTCAACGGGTCTTGATTGAGCGTTCCCAGGCCGTAGCTGAAGCCAATTGCCTCCCATAAATGTGTGCCCTCCTAGTGTTTGTACGGGGCGGCCGCTTAAGGACCGCTCCCCACCTTTCCCTGTACATAATTTACAGAATTCAATGTTTTTAATCGTCATCGGAATAAAACTACCGGGCGGAACACTCTGAAGTCTCAGAAAGTCTCGTTGTTTGCGTGATCTTGATGCAAAAGTTCACGTGTTAGGCCTATATACCGCTGACTTCAAAATGGGCTGGCTTGCAAAGACTGGTGGCATCACGTCGTGCTCCTTGCTTTCTTTTTTCTTCCTCCATAGGGATTACGCACGTTGTGTGAGCCGGAATTTCTCACAGCAAAATCTTTACTTTTTCTTGGTTCGCCCACCCACAGTCCACAAAGGCAATGTCACTATGCAGGCATGTTTCAAAATAGGTGTTTAAAATATAAGGCTTTGCCCTAAATATTGAACGTCTGATTCTGTTTGTAGATAATATTACAGAAAACTAACAGTGATGGCAGGAGAAGTATACTGGGTGTTTTAGACACAATATCAATGACAACTAACAAATGATGATGCTAAAGAATGTATAGGGCATGTTAAAGACACGGTAATAATGAAAACTAACAGATAATGATGCCGCGGAAAACATGGGAAATGTGATGCAGTTGATAACAAAAAAAATAACAACTCCTTGAGTTTCCCTTTCTGGTTTTATATAAGAAAGTGTAACGCCTCTTTAATTTTCGTCGAGCATTATGACACCACTGCTAAGCCAAACAATGTTTCAGGCGGCAAAGACGAACCCTCAACTCATAATTTGCGTATAGTATGGAGCGGAAGCGAGTACTGGGATTTACCCAATTTCGTGAATCATAGCCGCTCATGATGAACCGACGATGACATTGTACGCCGGCAGACCGAGATACGTGGGCCGAGACTATGACGACGACCGGACACGTTGACTAGCCGAGACCCCGATAGATGCTGCACCCCAAAAGAATCCGTTGCTTCCGGTGGAAGATGCAGCATGCTCAAAGCTTAAACTGGAGAAACCGCATTCACGGAATTCTCGGTGAACGCTCATAGGGTGCCCACTGTAAGAAGACCTTCGAGATAGCCACTACACCAAGCATCATATTGCAGCAAAAGATGTTATGGACTCACAACAAGGATCGCATGCGCCGTAGTTGTCCGCCACCGTTGGTATTGTAACTACCATCGCGTTAAATAAAGAAAAAAAGCAAATAAAAGATAACAGCATATCCACGGGGTTGAATGATGGAGAGCGGAGCGAAGCTGGGTCCGCACGCCACTGTCGCGCCGCTTCGGCCTCCCGTTCTCGTACGCCGGGATCTTGTCGTGGCCGCCGCGCAGCTTCACGGCACGCTTCTGCCTCGCGCGCTTGCACATCAGAGTTCCGTCTTCGAGCGTGAGCCAACGCCGCCTTGCGCGTTTTATACATTTTATTGGCAAACCGTGAATCATCCACTGGCCGCGTGCGTCCGTCGCCTGTCTGTCTGTCTGTTTGACGAATGGCCGGACGGACGGATAGACGTATGGACGAACGCAGGGATGGACGGACGGACGCATGGTCGAATGCACGGATGGACGGACGCATGGGTGAGCGGATGGACGCACGCACGGACCGACGCACGGATGAACGCAGAGACGGACGCATGGACGAACGCATGGACGGACGCACCGATGGACGCACGGATGGACGCACGATAGGACGAATGCATGGATGCATGGACGCACGAATGGACGGACGTACGGATGGACGAACGGACACACGAGTGAACAGATGGATGCACGTACGAACGGATGGACGCACTCACAAATGGACGAAAGCATGAACAAACAGATGGACGGAAGTACGAATGGACTGACGGACGCTTCGCCCCCCTCATCATCATTCACTCCATGGATATGCTGTGATTTTTATTACTTTCATACTGCAAGTAACGTCCTCTAGTATCATACCATTTGCATTTTTCAGCTTATATGCATTTTTTGTATTTACTAGTATCGCCTTCTACAGGCGGTTCTAGAGCTAACGAAAAGTGTCTACATACGATTACGACGAAACTTTCAGCCGACGCCTTAAGGAGCTTCGCTCCTAAATAACACTGAGGCTACAACGGGATTCGGGCCTGGGTACACTGTGAACCAGCCCAGTACTGTACCGCTGAAACATGCAGTTTTTTTGTTTTATTTCCAGTTGGACGTCACACAGAAATTGACTAGGTGAATATATTACAGTACACAACAAACATGACAGAACAAACGCTACCACGTCCCTCAACCACAGCTAAAGGACATGACGCTGTTTGTCCATGTTTTCAAGGGAAACTTTTTAGGGGCGAAGCTCCTTAGGGCGTGGGCTGTGCGTCCCCTGTAGCCTGTATGTAGCCACCTCTAGTTTAGTTCTTGCAGTGTTCACTAGATGGCGGTACCGTCCCCTGTATGTAGCCACTTCTAGTTTAGTTCTTGCAGTGTTCACTAGATGGCGGTACCGTCTCCTGTATGTAGCCGCCTCTCGTTTAGTTCTTGTAGTGTTTACTAGATGGTGGTACTTGTAGCTGATGATGAAAAGATGCAAGATGTTATAAACTAGAAAGCGGTACTTGTAGTTGATGAAAGACGCGAGATCTTATAAAATAGGAATGATGTCACATATGGCGCGTGTCGTTGGTTGAAGGCAATCGTTCGATTTAGTGCGGCGACGTACGCTAGGGGGAGCGTTGTAATAAAATCCGTTCGCTGTTGGCGCGCGCTCGGAGTCACCGGATGGATAAGGCTGCACAGCGGAGAGAGCGCAAGGCGGCAGCTGCGTGCGCTCGCAGACAGAATCCCGATGTGCGAGCGCACGAGGCAAGGGACATCGCAAGCCATCCATCGTTTAAGAACAAATAAAAGTTGATTTGTGTATATATGCACACAGCGTTTCTCACGTCTTTACATGATGATCGACTGGGCAAATTACACAGAAGATTCACAGTTTACCGATGAATCCCTCCGGAGCTTCGCCCATTCATCATCATTCACCCCGTGAATAAGCCGTAATTTTTTTGTGTGTGTCTGAGCTACGGTATGTCATAAAAGTGATGTACTGTTCACGGTTCCATGTGCAAAAATCACATCGAGTGTTAGAAATATTTGTGTGGGGGTCTAGCTGGGAAAGGTGCACTCGCACGAACTTGTTTTGACGGGTGAAAAGTGGAGGCTCTAGGCTAGCACATCTGTTGATCAAGCAGTTAGTAAACATGTTTTTTTTCTTTACACGTGTGACAAGAGATCCCTTCCTGCTAAGATTGTGTCAAATAAAACTATATGTAGACTCTTGCATGAGTTTTTTGTGAGCAACCAAGCGATAACATACGCATTACAGAGCTACACGAAGGACATTGGGACCAGCGTGCGGTTTTTTTGTGTCTGTTTTTTGAACCATCAAACTACCTGTGGTCTATTGCAAAGAAAAAAATGCCGCCATATCCACGAAGTGAATGATGATGAGTGGGCGAAGCTCCGGAGGTAAACCTGGTAAACCATGAATCCTCCGTACATTTTGCCCACTCAATTTTATTGCAACGCTCCCCCTAGCGTACGTCGCCGCACTATATCGAACGACGACACGCGCCATATGTGGCATCATTCCTATTTTATAACACCTCGCATCTTTCATAATCAACTACACGTACCGCCGTCTAGTTTATAACATCTTGCATCTTTTGGACGGACGGACGGACGGACGGATGGATGGACGGACGGACGGATGGACGGAGTGATGGACGGACGGACGGACGGACGGACGGATGGACGGACGGATGGATGGATGGATGGATGGATGGATGGATGGATGGATGGATGGATGGATGGATGGATGGATGGATGGATGAATGGATGGATGGATGGATGGATGGATGAATGGATGGATGGATGGATGGATGGATGGATGGATGGACGGACGGATGGATGGATGGATGGATGGACGGATGGACGGATGGACGGATGGATATGGCTGTACCCTTTAGATCGGGCGGTGGCTAGCGTAATACTTAGAACTGAACGAGAGGTGGCTACATACAGGGGACGCACAGCCCACGCCTTGAGGAGCTTCGCTCCTAAAAGAAAACTTTGCAGACATTCATGTGACACTTCGCTGCCCATCCCACTGTGCAGATCACTGTATTACAGCACGTGAAGGTCATAATGTACTTAAACGAGTTTTATTAACACAGGTAGCTCCAAATTCAAAAATAATCTTCTTTAACTGACACACCGGAAACTCCCGGTAAGAACCTTTATAGAGGAGCGGAGTTTTTATATGCAACGGGGTTCAAACTGTCTAATCTGTATCCAACCAGAAACTATTTACCGCGATTTTCTACACTGTTAGAATGTTTTACTGAGGACAATTATAAAAGCATTTGCGTTAGACCCTCATGGCGTCAGGTGCTTAGCAATAGAGAATGGCAATGGATTACCATTTAATTTAATTGTGATGACTACCTTGCACAGTATATGACGCTCTCAAATGGCTGGATCTCACCGTGATCCAGACAGGAGACCTGCAAGATAATATTTTAAACAAAGCATATCAAAGTTTCTCGAGGTAGTAGGTTATTTTGTTCATTCATAATTAGAAAGAAGCCCTGCTTATCATGGCATAGCGAAGCTGGTGCTTGAAACTCCGATGCAAACTGGCCTTGGACAGGGTCGGAAAAAAATCACGTTCATGTGATTAAAAAGGGGTTTTATAACAGCTAAAGAACAACCAGGTGTCACACAATGCATATTGCGGAACGCGTGGGTTGTCGAATGCTCCAACCCATTATAAAAGCTTGGAGCATAGTTTTTAATTCCTGTCAGCCACAGCATCAAACATGTGCACAGACTTTCTTGCAAGTGTGCCATGGGTATACCACGCATCTTCGAAAAATGACGAAGGCTTTCATATTAATACTTGAATGGCGTGAAAATTTACGTAACCAGTTCTCGGCCAGTCCTCCTGAGTGGTTATGAGCCATGGTTCAGGTATCATCATCAGCGTCATGAGGCGCCTCTATACTGCACAAAATTATGATTAATGACGTAGTGAATACCCCGCAAGTGTGCTGCGGCTGTAAGCTTTCGCTGTGATTGCGCGGCGCATTTCGCGAAGGTCTGGCAAGTTTTTATGCAGTATCGATGTATAGCATAACATAATAAGAGCTTGGGGACCCAAGAGATTGGCGAATGGCCAAGGCTCGCGCGCAGAACACCAGGCGCTCGGATTCTTGCGTTCGCGTTGTCCCAAGACCCCAAAATTGAGTACTAGAGGGGACCACCAAAGGCGTTCTGGGTCGCCGTCGAAACAATGTAGTCGCAGCACGTTCCACGGCGAAGTATAGCCCGCTCCTAGCATAATTTTAATTTTGCCACTTGTGCCATCCCGCGCGTTTGATCGAATGCCACCTGCGTCTGAACCATTTCTCCGAACGAAAAAGCAGCCTACTGAGCGCAGCTTGAGGACCCAATGTCAAGGGTCCCCTGTTCCCAAGCTATCTAACTATGCGAATTAACGAAGCTCGCACTACGCGTCTGTAAAGCAATGTATGCTCAAGTAGCTGCACACAAATGGCTTAGCTCGCTGTAACGATCGTATTTTATTATACACCAGCGTTTTGTTTAAGTTACTCTAGGTCTCACGCCTACAGAGTAAGCTGTTAGCCTTACTTCCTATGGAATATCAATTTGTCGTTATCGTATCAGGTGTATAGTTCATGCGGAAATATTGTGACTGTTATTTCAAAAGGAGCAGTATTGCAAGCAAGTTGGTATCACATCAAGTTGAGTATGTTGAGTATGATTAGGCAAAGGAAAATGAACGAAAGTGTAGAAGGCGCACGCTAACTTTCTACTAAGTTCAATAGCACAATAAATTTTATTCGACACTTTTGCTGGGTGTCTTTTGTTTCTACCGTGTGTTGTTTTGTTGCACTGGCATACTCAGATTGTTTATCCATATAAGGAATTGATGTTCAAGGAACAAATTCCAATTGGCGGCAACTACACCTATATATGTGTTTACAAACACGTTAAATATTCCCAAAATCGAAATTTTCGGAGCTCTCTACTACGGCATCTTTCATGAATATAGTTTGATTTAACCACATTAAACCCAATCAATTGTACTACGTCCATGCTTACATACAAGTTTAGCAGAAGAGAGCTATGTCTCATAGATCCCAACAGGAGTAATGAGTATCGGAACCATCTAGCATACAGATACAGAGATTAGCAGACACGCTAGCGTTCTTCGTACATTCTAATCCTTGTTAAATCCTGAAGAGCGTGCGAAGTCCTCCAAGAAGAGCAACCTTGATTGCGACAGGAAAGGAATATATAGGTAAGAGAGAGACGCACACGCGCCGCAGTTCCACTAGCAACTTTCACTTCACGTTTGCGACTACCGCTTGCTCCTCCAACCCTTTCCGAAGAGCCCCCCCTCCCCCCCCCCCCCCCGAATGTGTCTGTGTTACTTTGCGGAGGAGTAACTCCCGACGGATAGCTGGGTCAACGGCACTAGCCTGGCCGGGCCACGGAGCCAATTTCCATTTCGTGAGTGGCACGGAGCCGTACCAACTCCCTCGGCACGAGACGGCGAGACCTTTTTCTCCCCACTAGTCTTCTTCCCATCGGCCACGCAATTTACCGCACGCTTTCTTCATAGAAAAAGAAAAAGGACGAAACGCGAAAGACCGGCGATGTGTAGGAGGTGCGCGGCCGCATCGATTCCTGCCGGTTTCCCTAGACGGTCTCGGTTCAATACGGCCGATGCCGTGTTCCCTTGCGGCCGGGCACGGAACACATTGGCGGGCAGGCATTCGTTCCTTTTCGCCTCTTACCTACACGCCGGGGCACAATCGCAGCTCTATTGCAGGCGAAAGATGCTACGAGGCCCGTGCCACGTGGCTCCCTTTGCTCCAGCCAAGACGGAGGAGCGCTTTTGTGTACGCGTCGGTCGGCGTGTAGAGGCGTCTCGGATGCCAACTTGTTTCTGTCGCGTCTCCATCGAGCGGTGAAACCCGACTTGGTTGCGCTGTGGAAGTGCGGCTGGAGGATGCATAAGACACCTCTCGAGAACTAATGGAACAACCAAAGGAAGGCTCTGGGGCGTTGATGTTCTCTATCTTCTCTGGTGTTTGCATTCTCGCCTTTCCGTGCTGTTGATTCCAGCGGGAGTCTCACGTATACGATGGCGACTATACTCGAGAACCCGTGTGTAGTAGGATAAAGGTCGTCAATATTTTCGGAGCTCTCCACTACGGCGTCTCTCATCATCCTATGGCACGTTTGTGATGTTAAACCCAACATATCAATTAATCATCGAGCGTAGGGATGAGCCATAGAGTAACACAGTAAACGTTTATGAGTTACTCTATGATTGAGCCATATATAATCTTCGCGTTATCATATGCTGCTGCTAACGCTGTAGTAGACGTGCTGTAGAATTAGAAAACCACCTGCCGTGACGTTCCGTCAGTGGCGGTGTTGAGCCTCAATGGATCAAAGACAAACGGCAGTGACTGAGAAGTTTAATATAGCCAAAAATTGGCGTTTATATCCACTCTGAAGTCCGCACATGCGCGTTGTATATGTGGACTAAAGCCACCACGGTGGCGTGAGTGTCCGACCCTATCTGCTAAACCACAATAACCACAAATAATAACTCATAAGGTATCTTATGCCTTCCGAATTCATCCTTTTTTTCTTAGTCGACATAGTGACGCTCTTCCTATTTGCTATTCCTGCACCTAACGATGTTTTAATGCGGCAGCGGTAAAAGCTCGTTTCACTGAACTTCCGGCATTGGTGTCCACGTTATGAGCGAAAAATCATCATCTTGTGCATGACGAAAGAATCGAGAAGTATGAAAATAAAATAAATAAAACATTCTGGGTCTGAGGGTCGATCGAACCCGGGTAGTGTGCGTGGCAAGCGGGTCTGCTTGTGAAATACAGTGAAAATAACGCCTCCGCTTGGAACTAAAGTGAAAGTAACTTTCATCCTTTACAAACACACGTGTCCTGTATACATGCTGATTGTAATACAGCATGAAATATTGCAGTAATATCACGTGGTGCAAGAGTACGTCACTATCGCGTGTCAGAACATGTGATTATCATAATGTAAAGCCAGCCAACTACGAGCTTTAAAGCCAAGGCCACGCGGTGTGTGCATAACAAGTTCGAAAAGATTTCCTTCATTAAGTTTTTGGAGTACGTACCTACCTGCGGGTCAGCAGCCGAGAGCCATCACCACTAGACCACCGTGACGGTTCCTGCCATGCTCCCTGACAGGCCGATGGAGACGGAAATGTTGTAGGCTCATGTGCTCAGATTTGGGTGCACGTTAAAGAACCCCCGGGTGGTCGAAATTTCCGGAGCCCTCCACTACGGCGTCTCTCATAATCATATGGTAGTTTTGAGACGTTAAACCCCACACATCAATCAATCAATCAATCAATCAATCAATCAATCAATCAATCCCTGACAGGCTGCAAGAAATAGTTTTGCCAACAACAACAGCAACGTTTTGCTTTCCTTTCTTTTGTTTCCCTCTCTCTGTCAATATCGCTCTGCTTCTCTGGTGCCTAGACCTAACCGACATTGCTCGGAAATCCGGTTTTTGCAATCCTTTAAAATATCAGGAGCTTCCAGTACGCTGAAGATGGAAACCCTTACCGGTTATGTTGTTCTCATTCAAACTGAAAAAGAGTGTTATGTGTGCGCAAAACAAAGGTGTCTAAATGTACGACGACAGCAGCATTTTACGATACGCAAGCAAGCTGTCGAACTCTTTTGGCGAAGAAGTCGAGTGTTTCAATGGCCACCAAAAACGCCCGATTGTGATTCATGCAATGGCCCAACACCTGATGTTGGCGACTCATGAAAAGTGTCGGAACTATAAATTTCCGCTTTACACCGAACCGGAACAGAGTCTACAATCTTCAATTCCTATGAAAAAAGTTTAAAATAAGTAAATAAAAATAAAATCGACTATACCACTCGTCACAATTATGTTGTCACTGCTCGTATGGTCTGGAGTCATCAATACTTTTCAGCGGAAGAGACGAGAGATGGTGTGAGTGAAGCACCAAGGGATCCCGCGCGAATATAAACCTTCATTCCAACCCCTTCGCTATCAATGTTTTGCAAACTGTAGTCCGGAACTGCCTCCAACTTGTGAGCGTTGATCGTCTTGCCTAGAGTTGCCATTCGTTTTTGTTAGTAAAGCAAACTTACGATCTCGTTGCGGTAATTTTGCTCTCGCTTTCTTTCGTTTTCGTGTTTTGCTCTTTTTTTTTTCTTTACGTCCGCTTTTAACGTTAGCGCACAGAAAGTTTCAGAGTCAAGCCCGTATTTTTTAATTCCTCCAACTGCATGGCAAGGCCGAAATTTTCGGAGTTGTGTTTATGATCCCCCGAAATAAATTTACTTGTCCCCTTTCCTATAGATCGTCCGTCGCTCGTATACGTTAACCTGGTGTGTCCATTTTCTTTTAGTTTTCTTCTTTGCCCACCAAGTTGTGTTGACACTTTCGCTGTTTCTCGGTTACAAAATAACTGCTCCTAAAACATCCTAAACAAAAATTTGGCATACTGTTAGTCATACGTCATAACCTACGCTGTTGCGTAGGTTATGACGTGTTGTTAGTCATACGTCATAACCTTTACGTCATAACCTACGCTGTTGCGCAGGCGAAAGTATCTGTGTCCTAACGTCACAACTGTCGTCACAACTGTAACAACCGAGGTTAGAGTTTCAAAAATGTCTCAACAAACGTTCATGTTTTCAATGCAGAAATTTGTCACCTCTATTTAAAGAAAATAGTTGAACGACTCACAACTTCTAACACAAGTTTTTCCAGCGTGATAATAGAAATTTAAAGAAGAACCAGAGAAAAAAAGATGACAGTATTTTGAGAGCGCTGGTCCTTGACAGATAACAGCCTTATTGCTGTCCTGAAATTTCTTCTTATCTACTCCATATCTATAGCTTCCTTCTCGCCCTGGAAAATGTTGTTTTTAGGACTAAATTTTTACTCGCGTGCTGTCGAATCTTCAATGAAATACACATTACTACTTGAACATCCTAAACAAGAACCGATCAACCAAAAACTGGTTTTCAACATGACAGTATATTTAATCTAGCTTTCTGACTATGCATATAAACATCTCGTTTTAGCAGACTACGTCATACATAGAAAATGGTGGATAAACTAGGAACTTCAAGTAAAATGACAGAAGATGAAATACTTTATTATAAAAAAAGAAATACACTGTGAACATTAAAGAAAATACAAAAGTCAAACTGGTCCTGCAAGGGGAAAAAAGACGAGTGGAGAATAACTTAATGAGATAAGGAAGAACGTGAAGGCCATAGTTTCGAACTGCAGAACTTTGTCTGAACCTTTGACTAAACCTTTTGTCGTTGTTTCCCCTCACCTTACTCAGCACTAAATAAAGCACAACAATTAACGCTTCTACTGCTGCAAACGCACAGTTACCCCAGCCCCTGTATCTGCAGCAAATACCTACAAGATATAAGGCCAGAATGCCCCAAATGCCAAAACTCAAGGTGCGATTTAAGTCACATGCTGTGGCGGTGTCCCGTGTTAAACGCTAGCTTCAGGTCCCCTGCCACCGAGGACGACTGGATCAACCACCTCAGGAGCCCCGACAAGGCCCTTCAACACCAGGCCGTCCAGAAGGCCCAAAAGGTGGCTGGCGAGCTCCGACTCCCAGTCCCCTCATGGGCGAAGCCACCGGGCTGGCCCCCGTAAGGGGTGCCCAGTCCCCTTCAGGACCTTCAATAAAGTTAATTCTCTCTCTATTTTTTGTCGTTGTACGTGCATCACACAGAGCAACACAATTTCGGTTGTTGTTGTTTGCCTAAGGAACCACGGACTTATTACACTTTTAACACAACAGCGTTGAAGAGCTCATTTCTCAGAAATTCTTATGTCCGAGCTGGTGTCGGTGTCGACGCAGTTTTAAAGTGGTAAGCGAAAAATAAGCGTTGTCACTCAGCGGAAACTCGAGATAGATGCAAATAAAAAGAGGAGGAAGAAAATTCGTGACAGTGGGATTCGAACCCAGAACTTCTGAGCGGGAAGTAGGGGATTTAGAATAGAGCAATGCCCGTGCTCGGAACTATTCCTAAAAAAATTATCTGAACGCCTTTATGTCCTTAATGTATGTGTAGTCGTGTGAAGAACGTGCTCCATTGAGGGCTATAACGGCCCATGGGATGGCTACTACTATACTACTATAGGTAATCTCCCATATTAGAGTACCTCGTGCTCTAAATCGTCAAGAACTTTTTCTAAACACCAATATGCAACTGTGAATTTTTGGGGACGGCTTTAAGCTCTCCCATAGTAGAGTACCCTGCGCTCTAAATTGTTACCCCCTTTCAACCCCCCCCCCCCTTAATGTAATATGTAGTACAGTATAAACGTATAAGCGCGTAGAATCGCACCAGATCTCAAAACATGCGAATTGCGCTATGAGCGTTTGATTGAAAGACTTACCTATTTCAAAGCGAAAACACAGTTAATAAACATTGTCAGAAAGTGCGCAGCTGCGCATACGAGCATGACGCTTTGCTGTTATTTCGTTGTTCCCAAAAGGGGGTATCATGGCGTAGAGACACCTCGCAACTGTATTTGCGGTAGGTATTCTTGGGCAGTTTTAGTTAGCCAGTTTTACTCGCGCGTACTTTCCTTTCCATGTGGCATGGTTTAGGCGTCAACCAAACAGCGTAGCCAGGCTAGTGATTGAGAAGATGTCAAAGTGGCGCAATCGCGCTATCACATTCCACTTCTGAAACCGAAGCTCACGCGCGTCCAAGTTTTTTACAGTTTGTTTCTTCACTGCACTTTTTAAAGACGATATTAAAGACAACAGTCTTTCTTGGGGACCTTCGACGGAAAAATTTTACCCTGCCTGCCTGCCTGCCCGCCTGCCCGCCTGCCCGCCTGCCCGCCTGCCCGCCTGCCCGCCCGCCTGCCCGCCCGCCTGCCCGCCTGCCTGCCTGCGTGCCTGCCTGCGTGCCTGCCTGCCTGCCTGCCTGCCTGCCTGCCTGCCTGCCTGCCTGTCTGTCTGTCTGTCTGTCTGTCTGTCTGTCTGTCTGTCTGTCTGTCTGTCTGTCTGTCTGTCTGTCTGTCTTACAGCCCTTAACAATACCTGGAACGGCACCAAACGGCCAATCCTATTCGCAGCGCCCACCATTATTGCTCCAGGTCTAGCGTTCATAGTTGTGCGATTGCCAATTTAAAAAATTGGCAGATCCCACGTAGAGTGGGAATCGATGATATGTGAAGCACGAATGAGGAAGGTTGATATGTCACTCTACAATCAGCGCAATGTTACGAGATGGGGGTAAATTATGTCGCACATAACTTCCGTGTCTTGATAATCATGTTTGGATGCGTCGTTTACCTCCGTCATCTATTAACGTCACGTGATACCAAATTTAGTATAAGTGAAGCAGGTGAAACGGCCGCGGGCACGCAATGAGCATGGTATTTTGTCATTTTCCTAAATGACACGCTTGTCAGAATTATTATGTTTGCACCAGTCAGATACCTTCGTCATCCATGGACGTCACGTAACACCAAATTTACTATATGTGGAATTAGCAAAACAGCCACGAGCGCATCATGAAGGGCCCAATATACTCTGATGTAGCGTTGATGCGCGTGAACGCTGGGCACAGCGACGCTGCGTTAGCAAAACGCGAGTACTCTATAGTCCGACGCCAGGCGCGACCGGCGCGACCAGCGTCCATCGGCGCGGCCCGGGAGCAACCAGCGCGAAATGCGATTTGCTCGCGCCGATGCGTTACCCAGACAACACTGCGTCTCCCTCTTTTCATGACGGAGGGACGCCGGACGCGCTCAAATGCGCATGCGTCAAAGCAATGCAGCATGGCACGCGCCTGCGAGTATATGGCAATTGGATTGGATTGGATAAACTTTTATTTGGTCCTCCAAAACACAGATCACTGTGTTGCGGGCAGCTCCCACGTGGGGACTGAGATATATGGCAAGACTAGGGAGCATTCATGTGCGCGCGTCTCCGTGTTTTAAAACACGGAGACGCGCGCACATGAAGGCTCCCTAGGCAAGACCGGCGCCTAGCGACGCCGCGTGGCGCAACGAAATGAATGCTCGCGAGCACGCACTCCGCGTCACGTCTAAATGTATTGGCGCCTTGACTGTGGTTGAGGAGACGCGTGAGGTGCTCGGCAGGAGCAGTCGCTCATCGCGTCGGCTCCGGGTTTTCTGGATGTTTCTCGGCGGAAATCACCATATCCAGCGGATTTGTCGTTATGAATCGGCGCCACAAGTCATCGCGACCATCCTGACGAAAAATCAGATGGGAGGACTTGCATTTGACCATTTTATGTCCGTTTTTGTGTTCGCTGCGCCGGCAGAAGAGCCACCTGCATAGCATTCGCTGTAGACACCGCCGTCACCGATGCGACGCAGCTAGGCGTCGCGAGGAACCACGAAGAACGCGGCACCCTGCACGCTTGGCGTTTCGAGTTTTTTGACCAGATGGAAGCGACCGTGGAGGGAGAAAGCATTTCGAAAGAGTAATTTGAGGATAATACCGGGTGGCGACCGGTGGGATAGCGAAAAATTACAGAGCAAATGTTAGACCAACCAAACGAGCAGCATTCGACAGGGCAGAAGGACAAGAAACTGAGAGAACAACGGCTTCGCCAAATCACCAGAGGTAGCAGAATGGCGCCCCTTCCAAGGAAAGACTACAAGATAATTGTTCGACCTTGTGAGGGACTTCACGTCAGTGACCACGGTGCCGCCCGCATTGCCAACAGCGTCTACGAATCGGCTAATATACCAAGGGAAGTCCGAGAGCAAGACAGAATCTGCCTCAACTACCAACAAAACATTGTTGTGGTCAGCACTCCTGTCGAAGAACATGCCAACAGATACCAGCGGATTGCCTGTATCAAAATAGGCACGCAAGCTTTTTAAGCCAGCGCTTATGAAGCAGCCGCAGAAAACACCTCCAAGGGAGTGATCCGGGGAATACCGCTAGAAGACACTGCCCGAGATATAACTGAAAACGTTGTATGCCCCAGGAACCCAACTGCGCTCGTTACCAAGCGAATGGGCAATACCACCAATGTGATTGTACTATTCGACGGCTACCGTGTGCCAAGCTACGTGAAATACGGCGGGGCATCGCTAAGATGTTCACTGTACAGAAAACAACTGGACGTGTGCTATCACTGTGGACGCCTGGGGCAGAGGGCGGATGTTTGCTCCAACCCTAAAGATAAGGTCTGCCGAGGCTGCAGAATGCCAAATCCTGCCAAAAGCCACGAATCGAAGGCCAGGTGCCAGCTGTGTGACGAAGACCACCCCACAGCAGACCGAACCTGCAAAGCAAGGTATAAGACACCATTCCTAGTGCGGAAACGCCGCTGGGAAAGAGCCAGACAAGAACAAGAGAACGTGTCCCTCGCCGCACAAGACAGGCCATCTCACGCCAACGCAGCAAGGGACAACATATTGGAGTCCTCGCCCAGTTTGCCACATTAGCGGAAAAGCCGCTCAAGGTCCAGGAACCACTCCAGGTCCAGGAACCACTCCAGGTCCAGGAACCGCTCCAGGTCAAAGTCACGCTCCCAGTCAAGGGCCAAGGAACCCCGAAACCCCGGCGCCGATACATCGTTCAAGGTGAGCTGGGCAGACAGGGTCAAGGGGACGCGTGCGAAGGCGGAGGCTGCTTCTGACCAGAAAGTCGCCAAACTCGAGGCAGAGTTAGAACAACTGAAACAAATGATTATGCAAAACAATCAGATAATTGCCGCCATGAGGGAGGAGAATAAAAAATTAAGGGAAGAAATTCATAACTACAGAACAGGCACGGTACAATGCAATGATGCAATAATTATAACACAGGATAGTGTAACCAGTATGAAGGAGAGCAATGATTCCCCTCTCCCAAAACGTAAGGCTTTAGAGAACAACGACGATGGTACTAGCAAGCACAAGAAAACCAAGAGTGCTAACATGTTGCACAAAGGTCAAGAGGAATCTGAAGAATGCGTATATTTACGAATAAGCAAAGTTGAAAAAGTTGTGAAAGTTCAAAAATTGAGGCAATAAACGACATTAAGGAAACCATGGGAGCACAAATCAAAGAGTGGGGAACGGCTATTATGCAGCAAATTAACACAGTTATACAACAACAGCAGGTTCACCAGCAGCAACTAGAAAGCTTATCTACTAGGGTAACAGAACTTGAAAAATGCCCCTTTGCTACAGGCCTACAAGCCAGTGGAGTAGCGTCCTTTAAACCAATCATCAAACCTCCGCTACTAAAGCCGGCTATTATGAACCCGGCTCCTCCTCAGCAATAATTGTCGCCATGGACAGACGCAATAAATACGTATTATGGCAATGTAATTCTAGAAGTTACAGAAACAAGAAAGCCATTCTACACCACAATCTTAAATAAAAACCAGATATCATCATCATACAGGAGACGCATGGTCTCGCTAAGTTGTCTGGCTACTGCTCTGTTGGCAGTGCCGAGGGGGAGACTAAAGCCCTTACAAGCTTAGTGTGGAGGGACCACACGGCAGTGCAACACAGGGCACAGGTTACCGATAAAGAAAATATACTAATTGAAATCATGCCCACAAGAAAAACAGAGGACAGTGTGTTCATCCTAAACGTGTACAGTAGCCCGAAATTCACACGGCACAGATTTTTAACTCTCTTTAAGTGCACGCTTACCATAGCGGGTGACCTAGTTGTAATAATCGGAGGGGACTTTAATGCCCCTCATTGTACATGGGGTTATAAGCACGTCCACCCCAAGGGCAGGAATCTCTGGCTGTACTCGCAGCAGGAAGGGCTAACACTCATCACTGACCCCACAGTACCCACTAGGCAGAGGAATAGTGTCTGTGGTGATACCACGCCCGACGTTACTTTTATAAAGAACACGCAATCTGCGCGATGTCTGAATACACAGCAAGACTTTGGAAGCGATCATTCTATCATTGAAATCCAGCTTATTAGGGGGGCCCACCAAACCCATGGGCAAACATCTTATACTAGTTGACTGGGTTAAATTCAGAAATATGTGAAGGTATCACAGGAAGCATTACAAACATTGACCAATGGACAGCTAATCTAAAGAAGGATATTTCGGAGGCAACAAAAATAGTCCCACCGGAAGCTAAGCTTGAAATTCTGGACAGTAGGCTATTACATATGTGGGAAGCAAAACAAGGGCTACAAAAACGCTGGAAAACGCAGAAACAAAACAGAACGCTAAGAAAAAAAGATATCCACACTTAACAAGGAAATCGAACAATACGCACAACAGCCTTATTGCCAACAATGGGAAGAAACTTGTACCGCCTTGGACAACCAACTGAGCCAAGGCGAAACGTGGAATTTACTTCGACACCTCCTAAACCCAGAAGGCGCAAAAACGGTACACAAACAAAATATGAACAAAATTCTGCGTGCCTATGAATGCACAGATAAAGACTTTCTCAAAGAGGTCGCGCTTAAATACATATCCCAGGCACCTCCATGCACTCACGCCGATTACGTAGGAGCGCCGAATCCTGACCTTGATGAAGAATTCAGTGAAGCCGAGATACGAGCAGTTCTACACAAACTAAATACTACGTCGGCACCGGGTCCTGAAGCCATTACGAACAAAACACTGCAAAACCTAGACGATACGTCCATTGGCAAATTAACAGACTTTAGTATTGAAGGTTGGAGACAAGGCCACATACCGCAGCAATGGAAAACGGCGCACGTCGTGCTTATACCCAAGCCTGGAAAACGCCTACAGCTTGAAAACCTAAGACTTATTTCACTAACTTCCTGCCTGGGTAAGGTAATGGGACACGCCTTCCTGACCTGACTGACAATTTACCTAGAGGACAACAACGTACTCCCGTTTACAATGATAGGATTTCGGAAAAATCTCTGTACACAAGACGCGATGCTACAATTAAAACACGAGATCATAGATGACCCTAGCAGATCAACTGGAACCATTCTAGGGCTTGATCTAAAAAAGGCATTTGATAATGTCACCCACCAAGCCATGCTGAATCATGTCAGTAACTTAGGTTTAGGTGAGCGGACATATAATTACATCCGAAACTTCCTAACGGATAGACAGGCCAAAATCGTTGTAGGAGACCTCCCATCCGAGGAAATATCTATGGGTAGTGCAGGTACACCCCAAGGATCGGTGATATCACCTATGTTATTTAACTTAGTCCTAACTGGCCTCCCAAGTAGATTAGAAAAAAATAGAAGGTTTGCACCATACAATATATGCAGATGATATTACTCTATGGGTAAGCAACGGCAGCGATGGGTCAATTGAACAACGTTTACAAGAAGCGATCGGCACCGTAGAGCAATACCTAGAAGGAACTAGTCTCACGTGCTCAGCCGAAAAATCTGAGCTGCTTATATATAGACCAACATTAAAAGGCCGACCTCCAAAGCGCCACAACGCACTTACCTACACAGACATTACACTCAAAACACGAGATGGACACACCATACCCATTGTCGACAAGATAAGGGTACTGGGGTTAATAATAGAAGCCAAAGGCACCAACGGGGAAACCTTACGCAATATCGAAGCGAAGGTTTATCAAACGATGTGCCTAATCAAAAGATTTACGAATAAGCAAAGCGGCATGAAAGAGGCAAATGTCATAAGGCTAATCCACGCGTTTGTCATCAGCCACATTACGTATGTTTGTGCATACTATAGATGGTTCGCAGCAGAGAAAATGAAATTAAACAGCCTCATAAGTATAATCTACAAACAAGCGTTGGGCTCATGCAAAGCACAAGTACAGAGATGCTGTTAGAGCTAGGTTTACATAATACGCATGAGGAACTGATAGAGGCGCAACGTATTGCACAGTACGAGCGCCTCTCTAAAACCAAGACTGGCAGATGCATCCTGGAAAAATTAGGAATCACTAACCATGCACAGTTTGGCACCAAATGCGACATTCCTCGGGACGCACGGGCTAAGCTCACAGTACCTCCGTTACCTAAAAACATGCATCCCGTGCACAAACGCTGGTAGAAGGCTGAGCAGAGCCAAGACGATGACAAAGAGCTACGGAAACAACAAATAAGCGGTCTTCGTAGATGCCACTCGTTACAAACACAAAAGCTTCTTCGTCGCGGCTGTAGTTAACAATAAGAAACAATGCAGCACCAGTCTGACAATACACACGAGACGCGTTCAAACGGCGGAAGAGATAGCTATAGCTTTGGCCATATCACTAACTCACGCGTGTTATATAATCAGCGATTCACAAGCAGCTGAACTCAACTTTGCAAATGGCAGAATCTCCCCTGAAGCACTGCGTATTCTTAGGACAGGCAAAACCAACAAGACGACAGATGCGTTTGCATTCTATGGTTCCCAGCTCACATACCCGACACCACGGGAGATATCAAACCTAACGAGGTGGCACACAACGTAGCTCGAGGACTCACTTTCTGGGCTACGACTAACGTTGATCCCTCGTCAGAATTTCCGAAAGTGTGACAGTTGGAGGACCGAATGACAACGTTAAATGAAATTATGAAGCATTATAAATTACAGAGGCGTGTTTACCCCCCTCCTCATTATAAACTCAACAGGGCACAGTTTGTCCAATGGCGACAATTACAAACCAGATCCTATAGAAATCCAGCGCTGCTACATGCTATGTATCCAGAGATCTACGCGACCGCTCAATGCAAAGATTGTCAGGCACGAGCTTCCTTAGAACATAAACTATGGGAATGCCAGGGATTAAAACAGAGTAATGAGAACGCGGCCTCCACCGACAGCCTCCGCGTGCGTTGGCTTGCCGTGCTGCTCAGTTCAGCCCTGGACGATCAGCTATGGGCAATCTAGCGGGCCGAGGAAGCCGCTAGGAGGCAAGACCTTCTAGCCGACACCTAGGCGGGAGCCCTGCTCACTAAGACCCCGGATACAAAATAAAGTTTATTCCTTCCTTGACTGTGGTATGTAGTCATGTTCTCACATGACAAGCATCTCTTGATTATCATGTTTACACTAGTCACATACCTTCCTCATCAGTTGACGTCACGTGATACCAAATTTGGCATGTGTGAAGCTCGCGAAATGGCCATGAGCACATCATGAGTGTGGTATGTAGTCATGTTGTTGCATGACACGCATGTCGTCATTATCCTGTTTGTATGTGCCATTTACCTATGTCGTCCGTTTGCGTCGCGTAATACCGAGTTTGGTACATGTGAAGCTAGCGAAACGGCCGCGAGCGCATCATGACCGTGGCATGTAGTCATGTTGTTATATTGCCACTCTCCTCTGTGAAATCGACGACTTTTCTGATGTCAGCGCATTGGATACGATTTCACCGCATGCAAAATCTTGTGCTGACCTGGGCAGCCGCTTTCACGTTAATCCAGACTTGCCAAATTCACGAAAAGAGCGGCTGCTGAACCTCATGACGGAATTTTCGGACTGCTTCTTCGCAGCATCTAAAGTTCAACGTACTACCGTTACAAAACACCGCATTGTTACCGAGGAGTCCTCGCGGCCTCTTCGCCAACATCCATACCGTGTGCCCCCGAAGGAAAGAGAGGTGATTAAGCGTCAAGTAAAAGAAATGCTGAATGATGACGTCATTCGACCCTCGACCAGTCCGTGGGCGTCACCTGTTGTCCCAGTAAAGAAAAAAGACAACACACTACGCTTCTGCGTGGACTACCGACGGCTTAACAAAGTCACAAAACGCGACGTTTACCCCGAACCTTCACCGGGAAATGTCACAAAGGCACAGGGACGCAGGCACAAAAGCAGGGCGGTTACTTTCGTGACCAAAGGCCAAAAGCACGAACATCAGAGCACGCGCCCACAGAACTACTTCGTTATCCTCCTCAGATGTTGGCCACTATAGTTGCCAGCCTACCTTGCGTCAATATGACACTCATCTCATGTTTATCATGTTTGCATCAGTATCATACCTTCGTCATCCATTCACGTCCCGTAATACCGAATTTGGTTTGAGTAAAGCTAGCGAAACAGCCGCCAGAGCATCATTAGCGTGGCATGTAGTCATGTTGTTACATGACACGCATTTCATGATTATCATGTTTGCACCAGTCACATACCTTCGGCATTCATTCACGTACCGTAGTACCAAATTTGGTGTATGTGATGCTAGCGAAACAGCCGCGAGCACATCATGAGCTTGGCATGTAGTCATGTTGTTACATGACACGCATGTCATGATTTTTATGTTAGGGTCTGTCACTTGTGTTTGCCATGCAATCATGTCATACCATACCAGTGTTGCAACATGTTATGCGAACGAAACCACCGCAAGAGCTGCGGGATCATGAAATGTAGATCATGACATTCGTGACATTCATATCATGATTTTCATGTTATGACTAGTCAAATATGTTCTTCATATAGTCGTGTTATGCCATACCAAGTTTGGTATCGATACTACTATCGAAACGGCGAGGAGAGCTAAAAGTCGTAGGTGGCCAGATAGATAGATAGATAGATAGATAGATAGATAGATAGATAGATAGATAGATAGATAGATAGATAGATAGATAGATAGATAGATAGATAGATAGATAGATAGATAGATAGATAGATAGATAGATAGATAGATAGATAGATAGATAGATAGATAGATAGATAGATAGATAGATAGATAGATAGATAGATAGATAGATAGATAGATAGATAGATAGATAGATAGATAGATAGATAGATAGATAGATAGATAGATAGATAGATAGATAGATCAAAGTCACCGAAGTTCGCTAAGAAAAGCTTCGCATTTAAAAGCAATCATCGCGCATATCTCAGGCGTCATAAAAACACGTCAATATATTATCATCATCATCATCAGCCTGACTACGTCCACTGCAGGACAAAGGCCTCTCCCATGTTCCGCCAGTTAACCCGGTCCTGTGCTTGCTGCTGCCAATTTATACCCACAAACTTCTTAATCTCATCTGCCCACCTAACCTTCTGTCTCCCCTTAACCCGCTTCCCTTCTCTGGGAATCCAGTTAGTTACCCTTAATGACCAGCGGTTATCCTGTCTACGCGCTACATGCCCGGCCCATGTCCATTTCCTCTTCTTTATTTCAACTATGATATCCTTAACCCCCGTTTGTCCCCTAATACCATATATTATATGTCTGCCTTTATGCTAGAAGAGGCACACACAAATAACTCTAAAGACTGTAGCGTTTATCAAGATGCGCTGACGTGCAACGCGATGCTCAAAAAGGTAAGTGTTTCCAACGTTTTGCTACGACGACACGGTGGTGGCACATGCCTGCTACTTTGCGTTCTACAACTTATTACTTCCGAGACTGGCGCGCATCTTTCTCCGCGTGCACACTCGCCTTCGTTTTCGAAGATAACTGCCAGATGGCGCTCGTGTCTAACGTGCCTCGATGCGCTCGTTCGTTTCCGCTACACGCTCGAGGCACTCTAACGCAGCACCTCCAGAATACCATTCCCCGATTTTGCTGCGCAGAACATCAAATAAGCGTTCTGTTCCCTCTTTCCGGACGCAAGATTATTTTCTATCGACGACATTTGCAGTGTAACAAGCAGATTCAGGCCAATTTTTATTTTTGTAGATACATCAGCCACGCTCGAAATTTTCTGAATAAAGATAATAATACACACTATCTAAACAAATCATGAAATACCTGCAGCTTTTTTTATCTGTATGCCAGAAAATGATTTATTTTTATATTCTTAAAATGTCTTTCTTAATGCAGTCAGTCAAAAGTACGTTGTTCTCAGAACATGTCCTTCTGTTGTTTTAAATTTCAATGTCAGATTTCTACCTGTTCCTCAACTTTTTCTTCACTTTTCCATATTCACGCCTGGATGGCATTTTTTTTTCTTTGTTTTATCCGTTCTCTGATTGCTGTACCAGGATCTGTTACTCCTGTGCAGCGCATGAGCATTATGACGCATAGGTGTCGCCCCAGGAATAAATGTTTCGAAGTTCAGATAAAATAAATGCATGGTTGAAAGCAATCTACTACCGAAGTGTTTTTCCATTTCAGAAGCATGTTTTCTTATATAATTTTGCAATTCCAAATATGCTGCTAAACTTCTTTTACCATCAATACCATGCTGGCGTCTATTGATAGTATATGTTCTTCTACACCACAGTTATAGCAATAGTTAGAGTTTTTCCGTTTGTATTTATTACTGTAATCGTGGTTTGATTATAAATCCGGCCTTGCGGTTGCGCTTTTCTCAGTGTTCGAAGGTTGTGCATCAAGACGAAGACGCCGAAGAAGACCGACTCGTCAACGTGTGTTGCCTACCAACACAAGCGGATCAGCCCGAGTCATGTGTAAGGGAGTCGCATAAACTATTGTTTCGCGAGTATTTCAACGTGGATTGTTTAGAAGTTTAAGAAGTTTCAAGAAGAAATGACGCGCTGGACTTGCAAATAGAGTTTGCTGAAGCGAAAATGTGCTGAGGGAGTGAAGAGCGAGTGAAGCACAATATTTATCGTATACGCGCTGGTCAGTCCAGACACTGATTGTAATCCTCCATACCTTCGATGACTGACTCAAAATAATGACCCATTTAACTATCTGCATGGGCAAGTCTTCATAACGAAGTTAGCATGCCTCCATACAGTCTCAGTAGCACGCGTGTTGAATCAATAGAGCATAGTTGTACATGGTTTCGCCCGCCGCGGCCGACCTTCGCGTCTATGAGAAATATAAGTTGAGCCCCTGTAGTGAACCGGCAAGACATGTTATCGTACGTGGTATCACACAACCTTCGTTTCGCACACAGTTTGGGAAAATGTGGAACCCGAGTTGGGCACCTGACCGCTATGTATAAAAAAGTGCGGCGGTCAGTGTACAGCGCTTCTTAAAGGGCCACGTTCTGCCATATATCGCTTTTGGTATATCGTCTTGCTTTTTCCCACTGCAACATTCCTTCGAGGGCCTGCGTTGTGCCTTCAGTTATAGCGTGTTTCATAAACACTTCGCCCGATTTCCTCAGCGGGAATGTTTACTTTTTACAGAATGGTGTGCGATATTGTGTCCATGTGCGCGTTGTTAAACGAAAGACAGCATTTTCTGCCTTTACTGATCACGCTCTTGAAACTAACGTGTATGCTCAATAATTTTATGTTCGAATAAGCCCTTAGTATATATTTGTTATGAAGTTAACGCAGCCAAATATAAGTATAAGTCACCCAAGACCTCCACTGTAGTGTGAGCCACAGCACAATTTATTTTCTCTAAAGAGGGTGTGCAATGGCAAATATTCTCACTCACAAGTACAAGCGTCCAGGCCTTTACAGTGGTTCTGGGATGTTAAACCCCACATATCAGTCAATAAATCAATAGGACGCGGCACGTCCAAACAACCCATTGAACATCGTAGTGCTTTCACAAAATTGTAAAGTTAGTCATACGTAGCGCGGTCAGGTTCATTCATGACATACTGAGTATGCAGAAGGTTCAATTCACCTCATGATCAACGTATCTTGTTATTTTTTGGCGGCACGTTGACACAACTAGCATAAACAAATTGCGTACGCAAACGTAACCACAGCCGCTGTACGTCTAATAGTCACAAATACGGTTATTTATTCAGTTTTTATTTGAAGAATGAGTCTACAGTAAAAATCAATGCATGGGATGACAAGTTTTCACCTTTGATTTCAAAACTGAAGTCGGGTGGTTTTCAATGAGTTACTTTTCAATAAAAACTGTGCATTATTTAATTTCTTGTTGAATAAGCACTCACTATGCGAAAATTTTACAAATAAGAAGCTGGAGTTTAAATTTAAGCATAATTCAATTGAAGCGAAGAAAGCAGGCAAAAATGCTTTGGAATTCCACAAGCACCGAAATGCAGCCTCTGAACGAGCCTCGGACCGAAATGCGCCACACAGACCTTTGCGGCAGAATGACATAATGGGCTGAGCCACTCAAAGGGTAAAATAAGGTATTTTTAAGCAACGCACTCTAGAAAATAAATAAGGTACTTCTAAGTATCGACCTCATAGGACAATGCTGCTGTTACAAATATAAAACTACCTAACACACAAAGTTCTGTCACAGAGTACCTGTCGTAAGCTCCACCCTGAAGTTTGTTTTTTAAAAAAAAAACTTCAGGTCTTCTACACCATAATGCATTCCCGATTTTTTTTCTTTTTTTAACTCGTTGCTCGATCACGGCGCGCGGTTGAGGCCAGAGAGTTCTTGAAATAGGGTACTCTCCCAAAATCACTCGCAAGCCTTTAAACAATAAATGTTTCTTCTCTCTCTCTCTCTCTCTCTCTCTCTCTCTCTCTCTCTCTCTCATAGTTGTCGCACACCAATATAAAGTCCCGTAGAATGCATTTGACAGAAAATGGGGTGATGTTCACGCACCATTCCCGTTGATACTTTTTGGAGGTATGCTGATAGAAATAAAAAAAAGGCGTTCCACTTTCTTAATAAATTTCTCTCTTGGTATTTTAAAAGTATTTAATCAAAATATGGTTAATCAACGTTTGTTATTACTAGTTTGTGTTCACGATTGTGGCGTAATCTATGTCGTCCCTTAATAAAACTCGTTGTTGGGCTAGTTGGTTATACATCATATACTTAGAAATTTGGCGCAACCTCGACTCACGCAAACACTCACACAAGCACACACACTTACACCAGAGCAACACACACGAGCGCTGCGTGTCGTGTGTGTTGCTCTGGTGTAAGTGTGTGTGCTTGTGTGAGTGTTTGCGTGAGTCGAGGTTGCGCCAAATTTCTAAGTATACTATGTCGTCCCTACCGTCATCAATTTCGATAAGCAATAAATGAGTTGATATTGAACCATGCAAGTTCAAGATTATCAGTGATACATCCCCGGAAAGAATGATACAACCAGAAGCATTCTTTGTTTATTTTTCTGTTTGTTTTCCTTCTTTGTTTTTTTTTCTTCTGAAAGAGAACCTTGCTTAATTTTAATGGCTAATAACGCGTGTTTGTTGGCAAACACAAGCCCTTGTGTAGTTACAAAGCCGAGAGTTGCAGGCAGGGAAGGTAAGCAGGGAACAATCGTCATCGTAGAAGGGAATTACAAATCGTTTTCATGCTCTGTGCTTTTTATTGATTGCAGCTTTTGGCAGCAGTGATGTTTATCGCGAGCGCTGTACTTTTGCCATTGGCATTACCCTGAACTCATCGTTCGTATTTCTCTTGTGCGTACTGCTTTCAGCGTCGCTAACCACAAGTTACGGCTTCATCGCGGTGGCCATTATTTACGCCGTGAGTACAATCACTCTAAATGAGCTTGTCAGCCACATAGTCTGTTACATGTGAGCAGCGGCAGTATATGGCAGAAACACCAGAGCTCTGCTTTCTCGTGCGTCGCCAGTGTACTTGGTCTGTTTGAGCGGAGGGTAGTAACTTCGTCCAGTGTTGTTCACGACGTAATTGCCATACGAATAAAAAATCTACTAAGGTGACTGGTATTTTAAAATACTATTTTTACTATTTTCCTCTATTATTTCCCACTTCGTCTAGCAGTAAATTACTCTTCATTGAACAGGTCGCCCTCATGACATAGACAAAATGAAAAAATATTCACTTTTATTACTACTCCTTAGAAATAATGCTCAGGATTGATTTCTTTTATTCTGATGACCTTACTCGTTTGACTTCCCTTCGGATCTTGAAAAGTTGTTCAACCAATACATCCTTTGAACGTGAACCAAGTGTAATTTGTATCATGCAATAAAAACAAAATAGAAATGCTCGGACTTTGTACAACGTACTTTGTCCACAACGTTCGTCACACAGTGCTCACGTAATGAAACATGTCAAATCAGCGTTTATGCACAACACTTTTCACATTACGTCCCAAGCACTGATGTTAAGAATATTTGTTCGGAAACGTATGCGCGCAATGCATATTTCATAATCTCGGTTTCCCAGTAATTCTTATTATGTTAATAGGTTCATAATGTTAATATATGAGTACTTTGACGTCATTGCGCGCGTTTGACCTCGTTGTCTGGGTGCACCGTTTCTCTTGTTTAACGACGGCGCCAAAAAGCCAATGTTATTTATTTTTTTACAAGAAGAACGAACACTACAGCACCTAACAGCGCTTAAAGGATGCTCGGACTGACATTTCTGCAACATTTATTCTATCATCCTTAGAAAAAGATAATCCTTCATTCACGGCATTCTAGCAGTTTTGTAAGGAATTATTCGGAAAATAAAGGGAAAAAACAAAGGTTTTACGAATACCTGAGCACCACTTCGAGCATTAAAGAGAACGTAGAGAATCGGTGGTTCTTTTTGTGTGTTCAATTGTATTAGGGCAATCTTTGTTTTATTCTGCATTTTTATCTATTTGCACATATTTTCTTGAAACTGTCTCGTTTTTATTTTCTTTCCCTGAGTGGTGGTGATGTATGGTGTAAAAGATTATTCGAAAAAAAAAACTGCTGAGAAAACGCTAATTTGGAAAATTCTGAAATATGACAAAAAGAAGAAAAAAAAAGAGACAGCAGTCGTTATCCTCCATCACAACACAAATTCTGACGCACATTTCATGCAACCAGACTCTTACGACACGCAAAGTTACTTCTTAGAGCTAGAGCTTGCTCAACGTGAAATGAGTGTGTGCTTGTGGAAATCTTTTACATTTACAGCGCATTCATTTCGCCAAGCACGGAAGTTACAAACGTGGCTTTCTTTTTCTTCCTTCGTCAAGTGACGTCTTGTACAACAGCCACTACATGAAAGCAACGAAACATGTTAAAGAAATTCCTGGGAGGTAACGCAATAAGAAATTGAACACACACTCCTTTTCTTTATTGTTCATTCTTTTTTGCTAAAACTTTAACCTCTCCTATTGGATCGTACTCGTTTAAGAACATGTATTACTCCTAAAGTAAATTGACGCGTCTGTCTTCTTTTACGCAATTTCCCAAAGCTATATTAAATATTTTTTACAGTGAACTTGTCGCACGTTTGTTGGATTTTCTAAAAAAAATTTTCGTGTTGTAGCGAGTGCATATTAAGCGTAGCATGTAGTCATGTAGTTACATGACACGCATCTCATGTTTGTCATGTTTGTACCAGTATCATACTTTCGTCATCTCTTAACATCCTGTAATACCAAATTTGGTATAAGTGAAGCTAGCGGAACGGCCGCCAGCGCATCATGAGCGTGGCATGAAGTCACGGTATTACATGACACGCATCTCATTATTATCTTGTTCGCACCAGACACGTACCTTCGCCTCCATTGACGTACCATAATACCAAACTTGCTAAATGTGAAGCTTGCGAAATTGCTGCGAGCACATCATGAGAGCGGAAAGTAATCAAGTTGTTACATGACACGCATGTCATGATTTTCTTGTTACGGTCTGTCGCTTGTGTTCACCATGTAATCATGCCATACTATACCAGTTTTGCAACATGCCATGTAAATCAAACTACCGCAAGAGCTGGTGGATCATGAAATGTAAATCATGACATTCATGACATACATGTCATGATTTTCATGTCATGACTAGTCAAATATGTTCTCCATACAGTCATATTATGCCATACCAAGTTTGGTAACGATACCATTATCGGAACGGTCGGGAGAGTTAAATGTTGTCTGCGGATAGATAGATAGATAGATAGATAGATAGATAGATAGATAGATAGATAGATAGATAGATAGATAGATAGATAGATAGATAGATAGATAGATAGATAGATAGATAGATAGATAGATAGATAGATAGATAGATAGATAGATAGATAGATAGATAGATAGATAGATAGATAGATAGATAGATAGATAGATAGATAGATAGATAGATAGATAGATAGATAGATAGATAGATAGATAGATAGATAGATAGATAGATAGATAGATAGATAGATAGATAGATAGATAGATAGATAGATAGATAGATAGATAGATAGATAGATAGATAGATAGATAGATAGATAGATAGATAGATAGATACGCTCAAGGTCGCTGAACTTCGTTAAGAAATACTTCGCATTTTAGAACCTTATCTAGTGAGGGAAGTCTAGCTGTACTATTCGAGGAGCTAGAGGGTGTTAAATGGGATATAATAGGGCTCAGTGAGGTTAGGAGGACTGATGAGGCCTATACGGTGCTACAGAATGGGAACGTCTTTTGCTATCGGGGCTTGGCAGACAGAAGAGAACTGGGAGTGGGGTTCCTAATTCACAGAAACATAGCTGGCAACACAGAGGAATACTATAGCATTACTGAAAGGGTGGTAGGTATCGTAATTAAACTGAATAAAAGATACAAGATGAAGGTAGTACAGGCTTACGCGCCTACATCCAGCCATGATGACGCTTCAGTTGAAAGCTTCTATAAAGACGTGGAATCGGCAATGAATAAGGCAAAAACACAGTATACTATAGTGATGGGTGACTTTAATGCAAAGGTAGGGAAGAAGCAGGCTGGAGACCAGGCAGTAGGATGGCATCGGTACTAGAAACGCCAGAGGAGAGCTACTAGTAGAATTCACAGAACGCAATAATTTACGGATTTTGAATACCTTCTACCGAAAACGAGAAAACGGCAAGTGGACATGGAGGAGCCCTAATGGCGAAAATAAGAACGAAATAGACTTTATAATGAGTGTACACTCAGGAATCGTGCAGGATGTGGAAGTGGTTGGCAAGGTACGATGCAGTGACCATAGAATGGTACGGTCTCGAATGCGCCTACACTTGAAGAAAGAACGACAGAAACTGATACGCAAGGAGCCAATCAATGAGCTAGCACTGAGAGGGAAAGTACAGGAATTCAGAGTGTCGCTGCAGAACAGGTACTCGGCTCTTAGTGAGGAAACCAACCTTAGCGTAGATACAATGAATGATAATCTGACGAGTATTATTGCGGAGTGTGCAGTGGAAGTTGGAGGCAGGGTAGTTAGACAGGACACTGGCAAGCTTTCCCAAGAAACGAAGAACCTAATTAAGAAGCGTCAAATCATGAAAGTGTAAAGTACAACAGACAAAATAGAACTGGCAGAGCTTTCGAAGTTGATTAATAGACGTAAGGTATGCGATGTAAGAAGGTATAACATGGAGAGAATTGAACACGCTCTGAAAAACGGAGGAAGCGTCAAAGCACTGAAGAGGAAACTTGGGATAGGCAAAAGTCGGATGTATGCACTAAGGGACAAAGAAGGCAAAATAACTACCAATATGGATAGGATGGTTAAAATAGCGGAAGAGTTTTACAGAGATCTGTACAGTAGCGGAGACAACCACGACCTTAATACTATAAGAACTAGCAGTAACCCAGATGACACGCCACCAGTACTGACAGAAGAAGCCAGAAAAGCTTTGGAGAGCATGCAAAGAGGTAAAGCTGTTGGTGAGGATCAGGTAACATCAGACCTGCTGAAAGATGGAGGACAGATTGTGTTAGAAAAACAAGCCACCCTGTTTACGAGGTGTCTCCTGACGGGAAGGGTACCAGAGTCTTGGAAGAACGCTAGCATCATTTTAATACATAAGAAAGGAGATGACAAGGACTTGAAGAATTACAGGCCGATCAGCTTGCTCTCTGTAGTATACAAGCTATTTACAAAGGTAATTGCTAACAGAGTAAAGAAAACATTAGAATTCAATCAACCAAAGGAACAAGCAGGATTTCGAACAGACTACTCAACAATTGACCACATTCATACTATCAACCAGGTAATAGAGAAATCCTCAGAGTATAACCAACCACTATACATAGCCTTCATAGAATACGAGAAGGCGTTTGATTCAGTAGAAATATCAGCCGTCATGCAGACACTGCGGAATCAGGGCGTAGATTAAGTATATATAAACATTCTGGAAGAAGTCTACAGGGGATCAACTGCTACCATAGTGCTTCATAAAGAAAGCAAGAGAATACCGATCAAGAAGGGTGTAAGGCAGGGGGACACTATCTCCCCAATGCTATTTACCACGTGCTTACAGAAGGTTTTCAGAAGCCTAGAATGGGAGCAGTTAGGGATAAGAGTTAATGGAGAATACCTTAGTAACCTGCGCTTCGCCGATGACATTGCATTGCTGAGTAACTCAGGGGACGAATTGCAACTCATGATTACGGAGTTGAACAGGGAGAGCAGAAAGGTGGGTCTTAAAATTAATGTGCAGAAAACGAAAGTAATATACAACAACCTCGGAAAGGAGCAGCGCTTCGAGATAGGTAATAGTGCACTTGAAGTTGTAGAAGACTATGTCTACTTAGGGCAGGTAATAATCGCAGAGCCGAACCACGAGATTGAAGTAACTAGAAGAATAAGAATGGGGTGGAGCACATTCGGCAAGCACTCTCAAATTATGATTGGTAGATTGCCACTATCCCTCAAGAGGAAGGTATATAACAGGTGTATCTTGCCAGTACTTAGCTACGGAGCAGAAACCTGGAGATTTACAAAGAGGGTTCAGCTTAAATTGAGGACGACGCAGCGAGCAATGGAAAGAAAAATGGTAGGTGTAACCTTAAGAGACAAGAAGAGAGCAGAGTGGATTAGGGGGCAAACGGGGGTTAAGGATATCATAGTTGAAATAAAGAAGAGGAAATGGACGTGGGCCGGGCATGTAGCGCGTAGACAGGATAACCGCTGGTCATTAAGGGTAACTAACTGGATTCCCAGAAAAGGGAAGCGGGTTAGGGAGAGACAGAAGGTTAGGTGGGCAGATGAGATTAAGAAGTTTGCGGGTATAAATTGGCAGCAGCAAGCACTGGACCGGGTTAACTGGCGGAACATGGGAGAGGCCTTTGTCCTGCAGTGGACGTAGTCAGGCTGATGATGATGATGATGATGATGATGACTTCGCATTTAAAAAAAAACGCCAAATGCTGTAAAGCCGTCTTCTTTATATAATAAACAGCATTGCCGTGAAGTGAAATCGCGCGCCCAAATTCGCATCGATACTATTATAATTTCATGGAAGTTTCTGTACCGAATTGTCGGATATATCTAACTGATATATGCGTGCTCAACTACAGTAATTTTCGGGTTTTACCCCAAGCCGCCACATAATTATTAGGAACGCCGTAGTGGAGGGCTTCACAGATTTGGACAACTTGGTCGTCTTTAACGTGAACTCTAATGTAAGTGTCGGCAGTTAGACACTAAAACCACCGTATAACTGCAGTAGGTTGCATCAATAAGGCGAGTGCAAACGCCAACGTCGCCAGGACACTTAGTTCATTTGTTGAGACCATTTGTTATGGCGTTATGTATTTTTAGCCACCGATCATGTGATCAGGGATAAGGGTCAGACAGATCACCCTCTTGCCACAGCTTCTGCACATCTTTCACCCTAAAGTCGAGAACAACTAGTTTTTATGATAGAAATACACAAAAACGCTTTTCGCAGCGACTATTTTGAGCACCAGCTTCTGTCGTTGTCTCCGTAACCCACAGAGCAAATGAACGAGGACGAAAGGGAGCGAAGGCGGAGTCTGTCGAAGTCCCGAGCCGGGCCTCTAACCTCGCTTTCTTCCTCCATCATGCGCGCTGGCCCCTTGGTAGGAGCTCGTGCGCGTGCAAGGCTGGCAGGTGCATATATCTTTCACTTGTGTGGGGAATAATGGAAAACTGGGTTAGTTGGTAAAGGTTCATCATGAATTGAATGGGGCAGCGTTAGGATGAATACACGAATAAGAAAAAACACGACAAATGATGTGCACTCACAACTAGACTTTTATTAGAAAAATGCCACCTATATACTCAACGTCATCCAAGTCATTGTCATCAAAGGTGCCACGTGAACAACGTCAGGGTGATATCAGCTTCAAAACAGCCTCGTGGAAAACGTGGACAGCATAAAGGTATACATACAGCAGATAGAACCAACATGAAGTGGCACTATGCTATGCACGTTTGCAAGAGATAATCTAATTATTTAAATGAAAGGTCTATGGATTCGTGACTAATGCATTTCTCCTTTAATCATTCGATGTGTGGGGAGTTGTGTATATGTTGTGTACCGCTTATGTTACCCCCTTCCGATGAGTGTGTATTACCGTGTGTGGGCCGAAAGGTGAATACTCAGCACTGCTGCGAGAGTGTAATGGAGTGAGCACGCGTAGCATTCCATATGAGCGCACAACCGTGGCGCCCAGATGAACAGGAGAGAAGAAAGTAAACGGAGGCAACGCTTTGTCACCGCCTCTCACCTGCTCGCGCTCACACGAAGAGAAGGGGAAGTTGGCACATGCGCATTGGGGGAGTGGACGGACACAGCCCCGAGCAAACGCTGCTTCACATCACAATTTTTTGGGACAAGGAGCAGGAGGGGTCACCACCTTCAAATGGTCACTTTTCACTCTGTAGGCCACGGAGAAAAAAATTTCGGCAGGGATGGGGGGGGGGGGGGGGGGTGTACGAGCCTGGTGTGCCACGGGGCCGGCAGTCACTGGCACTGCCGATTTATCTTCGCCAGTCGTAATAAGGCTGTCAGCGTATCGCTTGTGTCGCGATGCCTATACTGCACAGAGTGGTGTTATTAGAACTCGAGCGCTGGCATTTCTTTTTGGTGTCTATGTGTAACTAATCTTAACTACTACAATTGCGAATAGCCAAAACTTCAAGCACAGTTGGCGTTGCCCCCAAGACAAAACTGCGCTCATAATTCCCATTGGGCAGTATCGCAACCGCCAGTGAATTCGAAAAGAAATTTCGGAACTTTCGTTCACGTTCGTCGCTTCACCACAAGCACTGCGTCCTCTTCTACCAACTACGAACCGAATTTCATGCGTTGAAAAATTTGAAATATCTTCCATAAAGAGCACTTTCTTCGAATAAACGTTGGTTGGTTTTTTTTTTGAGCACTGGTGTTGTGCGTGCGTGCTTCTTGTGTCTTTGTCTTTCATGCTGAATAAATTTGCAAGATGTCAGATTAAACTGACCCATACCGAAGCACACCTAAATCCGCATCTTATCTTTTTTAAACAGATAATACCTAACCTTGTGTATCGTTAACAAACTAGCTGCAGTAATGAAACTCGAGTAAGGACAATAATGTCGTTAAAGGAAGAAAACTCACAGACAGAAGTCAACACTGTGAACGCAAAAGTGGCAACCGCTGTGTTGGCGGTCTCGGCCTATGCCTCAGTTTTCTTTTTTCTTTCTTGTAGTCACTTTCTTCGAATATAAGTATGTACTAACTTGCCCACAAAGTAACACTCTTTAAGCTGCAATCAAAATAGCCGGTACAAAGCTAGCGTATAAGAATGTTCGGAAGGAGATGCAGTATTGAATTTACCGAATCAGGTGATAAAACACTTATTTCAGCCAACGCATCAACAAGAACATTGAAAAAAACAAGTTCGCGAAAGCGAGTTGGTTACAGTTACATTCTTCGTTTGACCACTTCTCATTTGTATCATACAGTGATGTTCATTAGAGCTGCTTATTTGTTAAGTACTGTGTTTAACGAAGCAAGTTGAATAACCCTCGTTGGATTGGTTTCTCCCCCGATAGGGTCTGTCGTGACTGCCTTGTCTCGCGCTAGTTCACTGTAGAACGACCAGCAAATCAAGTGATTTTATGTCTCCTCCATACACGTGTATACGCTTTGCGCAGCTGGCGAACACAGTGGGCATCATGGAGACGATCATCATCAGCGCCGTGCCGACCGCCGAGGACCAGCCGTTTCCGAGAGGTGAATTTCATTGCGCATTAAGTCGGCTGTGTCTTTATGCGAATGCAATGCTGTGACGCAATGCTTATTATATACAGATGCGATTCAAAATACGTAATCTTTTTCAAAATTATGTGAACAAATTATAAACTCTTCAGGTGCGAAACATCATCGACTGTCTGCAAGTATGTGAAATTTGCACAAGATAATGCAAACCAATCGACATTAAATCCCAAAAATGAAAATATGTTGCCTTTTGCGAGTTTATACTTATACCTAGCAAGCGTGTAATTAAAAAAAATTTCATTGTCCTGCATTCAGTCATATTGCATTTTTGCATAACAACAAAAATAAATGTTGGTGTTTTACGTCACAAACAACGCTATGATATGAGGGACGTTATAAAGGGAAGCTCCGAAATTTCGACCAACACGCCCTTAAATTTTTGTACGCGAGCCGCAAACATTCTCGCCTCTATCGAAAATGTTGTCACCACAAGCGGGATTCAATACCGCGACCTTCAAATCAGCAGCCGAACGCCAGAAAAACAAGAGCACTCTAGCGGTTTTATGAGAGAAAAAACAATAAAATTTCAATTGAAAACACACGCAGAATCAGTTTTTGTTTGTATACAATCAGAGCGAAGAAAAATGATTCTTGACGTTGTCCTTGGAACACTGCACGTCGACCACACAGTCAAACGTCATAGCGCCGTCACTAAAGCGATCGGCTTCAACCATGCTCAGTTCATCAAGGTTAACGGGGCAACACTTGTTGAGTATGGTAAGAAAACACCGCTCGTCGGTTGTCGAGGCTCCTAGGAATGCGCGAGCCAAACAGTATAGCGGAGCACGAGGCCTGTAATTCGCAATTATTTCTCATAGTCAATCGTTTTATTTTTCTCTCTGGTATGCCATATACCCAAATTCCCGACCATAAGCTCATTGGAGCTCTGTGAGCTGCATATATAGTTACCGAGGCCTCTGCGTGCGCGCTAGCAATCGCACTGAAAGTGAGCTGTGCGTTCTAAGAAATAAAAAGAAAATAAAGAAAAATGATTGAAGGTAACGACGTGTGAGTAGCATAACTTCTTTACCGCATGTCATCTCACCGTGCTTAGATTCCAGCTGCGCTCGGCGGAACGATAGAATAGAGAACGCGATTGCAGCGTGCGACAAATGCCTGCGAGTCTGCTCGAAAACATGACGGACTCTAACATTTTTGCAATGGTTGATTCGTGGGACAATACACTCATTTGAACAAGCCATTCGATGGCAACTTGGAGAAGTCTTGTAGGGCTCCTTTAAGTGAATACACGTTGAATACACGGAAGGTTTCATTTATTCTATGCTCAATGTATGTCGCTCTGCCTTGGCCGTTAATCCAAAGAACTAGCAAGGACAATGTTACGTCCGCATATGTGTACGCTGTGACTGATGAGGTTAAAACTTTTTTTTTCCTTTTACAGCATGTCATGAAGTATGTACATTGTAATACAATGCAACTTTCCTGTGCGCAATAGCTTATAATTACACTAATTCAATTTAATTTTTGCAATAACTGTTGTGATTTACGATGAGACTGTTGTGTTTACCAGACCATATTGCGTATTGCCAAGTTGGTTCAATAGTACAGCAGAAAGTGTGGAAGTGTGTTATGACTATTATCATGTTTGGTTCCCCCGTATATGCTAGGATTTCAGAACGTAACATCTCTGAGGCAACGTCAGCTGTCTGTACCCGTTGACAGCCTTCATAATGTTCCCTTTGTTCTGTCAGCATTGCAGGGGACGCGGTGAGAGGAGCTTGGATGCTCCAGCAGTCACGTCAATCCTAACTTAATAAGGAAATCCGAAACTTTCCCACCAACCTCCTTACCCGACCGATAACCGTAGGCATGTCCAGATACGTGCCATATAATGTTTTTTTTTTATAATGTTCTGCCCGATGCAGCACAGATGACCAGCGCATGAAGCGAGTAATTAGGAGGTCTAGAAAAAAATATGTTTTTAGACACTGTAACATTGCGTAAAAAGGTGGCTCTCTACAGCAGCAGAATTTCACAGTCGGTCGTCAGCAATGTGTTTTTGTTGTCAAGTTGCTTCATGATATACAGTTATGCTCTGTCTCGAAACAGGTGTGCCTCTCTTTTTCTATTTTTACGTATTGCGTTTCTTTTTTGTTATGTTACTGTCACTACACTGAAAACCAACGCACTATCTGCGCCTGACCTTGTAACAAACAAAGCAAGAAACAAAACGCAAGGAGAATAAGACTTCCACTTTCCTTCCGTGCGGCTGTCCTCAGCGCCAAGGTATCTCGCCTTCCTAACTTGCTGCTTAACAAAGTTACGTAGCTGGAGACGATACCTTACTTTTTGTCCTTGCTGCAGTCAAAAGAGGCTGGGGCTGGGAGACAGACTAGACCTACTGGAGCCCCCTTTCTCTGTAAAACTTTAGCGCGAGCTAGTTGCAAGCAGAGTGCATAGGCGCTTCTGCCAGTCTAACAATTTTGATCTATATGTGAGGTTTAGCGTCCCAAAACCACCATATGATTATGAGAGACGCCGTAATGAAGTGCTCCGGAAATTTCAACCACCTGGGGTTCTTTAACCTGCACCCAAATCTGAGCACACGGGCCTACAACATTTCCGCCTCCATCGGAAATCCAGCCGCCGCAGCCGGGATTCGATCCCGCGACCTGCAGATCAGCAGCCGAGTACCTTAGCCACTAGACCACCGCGGCGGGGCGCCAGTCTAACTAGGAGCAGTGATCACGACAAATGACTGTTCGCTAACGCCGTTCGCTCAAAAAAACGACGAGAAAGACGGAAATGCCATTTAGGAGTACTTTCTGGAGTAAAGCTTCAGCTTTGGCAAATTGGTGCATTCTTGAACACATATTTTCTATTTTCTGGAGCGTGACACCATACAGAATGTGCGGGTCACAAAAAGGCAGACAGTTGGCACCGTCTATTTCTTCTTTTACAGAACCTAATGGAGTTTTCCTGGGGAACTGTCGGTCGATGTTCGCTGCAATTTACCCGTGATTTAGCGAATCCTCATCCTCAGAAGTTTCTGCGTGATTATACACATATATCGCCGCGTGATAATATATATATATATATATATATATATATATATATAGTGTGTGTGTGCGCGTGTGCGTGTGCGTGTGTGTGTGTGCGTGCGCGTGCGCGCGTGTGTGTGTGTGTGTGTGTGTGTGTGTGTGTGTGTGTGTGTGTGTGTGTGTGTGTGTGTGTGTGTGTGTGTGTGTGTGTGTGTGTGGGCGCTAGCACGTATAAGACCAGTTGAGGAGGTGACCGTCCCTCTCGCCTTAGTCTTGTATATATATATATAATTTTGGGGGGGGGGGGGCGTGAAATCTCCTTATACTAGATGAGCTACTAGGGCTGGTTTGTGGTTCATTATTAGGTAGGGAAAACAGCTCTTAAAATAGACGAGGACAAGTGAAGATATGCCCGTGTTCTGTCATTACTTGTTCGCGCCCATTCTAAGCACTGTTTTTTGATGTTCGCGCCCATTCTAAGCACTGCAATGATGTTGGCACAAGCAGGTGGTTCTCTATTTTCTCTTTCTTCACTGTTACTATTCACTTGTATTTTAAAACCTTTTTTAGTTTATTTTCAATTTCGTTGTATCCTCTTATTCAATGCCTTCGCGTCTGCGACACATTTTTTTAATAAAATATAATCTGCTATTCGTATATCGAGATATACACCTTTATATTCAAATATGAGTAAAAAAACATCGACAGGCGTAAAGTTTTCATCTCCAATAGATGATGACGGTTATTTATACTGCCCTAACAATTACGGTATCTGCCGAGCTTTGACTGGCAAGTGATCCGGCCATTCTGTATGTGATCTCCAATAATGAAGTTGATTACAACGGAAAGACGAACAGACAGCGGAAGAGGTTTGTGTAATACTCAGCCACTGACACTGTGAAAGTCGTGGTGCCCTACAGAAAGCGCAACATAATGGGATGAAACGAGCAGGATACCCTAGAGAGGAGTTGTGCCAGGCCTTCGGGCACCCACCTAACGTCTCTGGCGCGAGAGAAACGTTAAGTACCTGGTTAATGCAATCACAGCGCCCAGAAAGGCCGCCTCTACAACTCGTGGCGCAACGGTGGTCCTCCGCCCCTCACGCCCTCTTCGCCGTGTTTTCGTGAGCACCCCTCTCCTAAATATATGCTCGCTCTGGGAAACATAGGCGCACTTTTTAATGAAGCAAGGTTGCTCCAGCCTTGACAAGACGACACTCTCTGTCAACGGCTAAATTGAAAATTACCGCGATAGGTCAATCGTGTGACGTCTAGCAGGCTACAGTCACTTCGCCCCAATCACTTTTTTTTTTCTTTGAAAAAGAAAGCACATGGGTATGACAAAAAAAATATAAACTCGAGTTCGTTTAATGAACGAGCTTGGCCGTTCATTTGTCGAAACCATCTGCTCGTGGACTCCGACTACGAATCAACCGTGAGCTGCTAATTTCTCCTTAGATAAAAAAGTTGACTGTGCGTCTGCCTCGATATTAAAATACGTTCTCAATTTCGCATCGTTTGAAATCTCAATAGGCAGTAATATTTGAACTCCAGAATAGATATTCGCCATTGACAGTACTTGAATAGTTCAAAATTTAACCTATACTTTTGAGTGCGAGAAATCATCTCTCATAAATGAATGAGCATATGAGAATTTACAGCTGTAGCTGTTGGTAGTGACCACTCAGGCCTGCATTTATTGTGGCGTTCATCTAGTGCTCTTTTTTAGGGCACAAGAACACATAAGGAGAAGAAAAAAATGTTCTGTGCAGAATTAATGGTAGTACCAACGTGACGAAGAGAGCGTAGGAACAGCTCTTTTTTCCGATAGTTGTTTTACGCAGTAGCCTTTGTTCCACACTCTTCCTCGTGTAAATACGTAAACACGCCTTTTTGTGACCCGCAGACTGTGTGTCTATTATTCACTCAGCGCCAGCGCATCGCGAAGTCACGCAACATTGAGGAAGCCCTTGTGGTCGACCGTTGTCCCATTGTTTTTGCAGGACGTGTCAGTGAACTTGCCTAGGATCGCTTTTCGTTGCCTCCATGTACGTTTGTACACGTATAGGTGATAACCTCTCACGAAATCACTAAATATAAAATAAGTTTATGGGGGGGGGGGGGGGGGGAGGGTCCCTTTCCACAGCACCGAAAAAAAAAAAACGTCTTGGTTGACCATTCATAAGAGTGCTAAAAGGAACTACGCTTGGCAACACTGTAGTACATTTGCCTGACAAGTTCGCAATCATGCCACAGGTTTCGGCATCGTCTGCCCGGTTCTACAGTGCATTTTAATATATGTAATGATCAACGAAAATGCTTCTCAAAAGAACAAATTTAGCAAGCTTTAAGGACACTTACTGCCTTGCACAGACTTCGCTCGTGATGAATGTTTAATCTCTTGGGCCTGCAAACTTCGAGTGCAGGCGTCTACCTATAATTTGGTAGGCTTAATCTCAAACGCAGCAGTTATAAATCTATATATACATTACTATTACTCACATCGTTCTATAACGTATCTCGACGTACTGCAGAATCCGTCTATCTATCTATCTATCTATTTATCTATCTATCTATCTATCTATCTATCTATCTATTTATCTATCTATCTATCTTGACCTAACTTTTTTTGCTTCTCTCACAGTGGAGCTGCTATACGCGTACACGTTCAAGGGCATGGAGTCATCCTTCAACTGCTTCTCGGCCATGATACTCCTCTTCGGTGCCATCGGTGTGAGTTGCAATCTTCTAACTAAACAATCTTTCTGTAAACGTCCTGTATTACTGAAATTCGATTACAGAAACATTTGGGTTGGCTGGGGTGCGACCCCTGTCCGAATGACTGGAATATATCTTAATTTGTAGAAAAACAAACCATATACGTATAAATTTTATAGATAAATTTGAACATAATGAATCCATCATGTCTATGTGCAAAATGTACAGGTTTTTTTTCCCCACTCGTAGTATTTTTTATTTAGCTTGCCCACTCCGCGCTCTCTCGCCATTTGTGTGTTTTTACCATTTGACCCTCTCAGTTCATATTTTTCAATGATTTCCTGCTTACAAAGCTTCTTTGTCTTTCAACGACTGACATTTATCCCCTACTAGTTTACACAAGAATATGTCTTTAGACAGCGCAATCTTTGCTGCGTGCTCGAATTACCAATTAAAAATCAGACGATATGTGATACAGCAACAGTATTATCGAGTGTGATTACAAAGCAGGCCTTGCCGCGAGTGGCACACGATATGTTGCACATGTCACAAAGCAGGCTGGACTGCAACTACACTCGCGGGCAACATTTCTTGGCAATGAAGGGAAAGCCGCAGGGGCGGAGCTTACTAATACGCACGTACTAATACGCGATGTATCTCGGTATGGTGCGCTTTACTACACCTGTAGAAGTTGATAACTGTGTTGTATAGGCGTTGCATTGCATTTGATTTGTTGTTTTTTTTTAGGCATGGCTGTTCGTGGATGAAGTTCCCCGAAAGTTTGTTAGGTGAGGAGACAAAAGAAGTCTGAATGATTCGGGAGCTCACCTGAAGGCGCAAGGGCTATTGAAGTTTGCCCTACACACAACAGGCGAGGCATTCTGCGCATGTAAAATGCAAAATAGCAACCTATAAACTACAAACATATATGGATATAAATGTACAAAACTTTATTTAAAATCCCACTAACATGTGCTGCGTCCAGTCTCAGCGCTTCCCAAAAAAAGTGACCTTTTTTAAGATTTTATATATAGAACACAAACGCGTCTGCGTTATCATATTCATTAGCGGTGTTGACCACTCGCGCAGTTTGGTTACATCCCTTATTTGGCTTCGCTGTCAAGAAAGGTTGTCAGCTACTAAAGAGCATAACTCTGTACAGTTCGGAAGTGTCTACGTTGACAGCACGGCCATGAAAAAGTACAGAAGAAACAAGCTGGCGTCTGTTATCTCTGTCGGTGCGATTAGCAATGATAAATATAACTATAAACCAATTGTGATAGTGGTTACATACTATACCAATCAACTCATAAACGGATCCTTCCAAGACAACGGTTAACCGACGACACTTGAGCGCTGGGAAAACACGCCGAGCGACTCCACGAACCACCAGGGCTGTGCGAAACACGCCAAGCTTTTAAACGCGCTAGCGTGCACGAGACAAGCTCTTGACGATGTCGTTTGAGAACTTTACGTTCTAACACAATGTTATGACGTAATCACGACATGACGTCACGTGAGTATGACGTCGTCACGTGACATTTTCGAGAACGCCTCAAGTGCGTTTAGAAGCTCAGTGAAATTTTCGCAGCAATTGTGATTTTTCATAAAATCTTTCCATGAAACCCGGTTATCTGTGACATCATCGGACACACCATGCTACAGCCATGGTACTTTCGTCACACCATCGGCTCACATGCATTTGATTGACACGACCTTCATTAAAACAAGTAGACAATTAAGTTAAGGAAGGTAAAGAGGACGCTAACTGTAGCTGACTAAAACGCGTTCTTGCGCAAGTCGGTGCATGTTCTGACAAAAATAAGGAGGCACCAATGACCGATGATAAGAGCCAGTCCTGTCTATTCTCGTTCTCGTTCAGTTGCGCCTCGGAATTTTTATCGGATGTCAATTGTAGTGTTTAAGTGTACTGCGGTAATAGTGATATAAATGTGAAGAGGTTGACTAACACTACCTTGTTTACCTGCACCTAAGTACTCGATCAGGTGGACGAGGGAACGACCATCGCCTTTGTTCAACTGGTACGGCCCGCCACGGTGGTCTAGTGGCTAAGGCACTCGGCAGCTGACCCGTGGGTCGCGGGATCTAATCCCGGCCGGAGCGGCCGCGTTTCCGACGGAGGCGAAAATCCTCGACGCTCGTGTACTTAGATTTAGATGCGCGTTAGAGAACCTCAGGTGGTTGAAATTTCAGAAGCCCTCCACTACGTCGTCCCTCGTAATCATATGGTGGTTTTGGCGTGGTAAACCACGACAACGATAGTATGCTCAACTGGCACAGCATCGTTCGCATTATCAAAGCCTGCAGGCTCTGTCCTTCTCGGCGGCAGGATACCTTTTCGTCCACTTCACTTTCTTCACGTAAATAGCATCACAATTACCACAATACAACTAAAATATCCCAATTAAATTGTCCTATACCTTCCTTGATTTCATTATTGTTTACTGTTTCTTTTTCAATATGGTTGTGACACACAAAAAACGAGCTCTCAGAATTCCTTTTTTTTTTCATTTATACAAGCATTTGAGTATCACGCGATTATTGACCTACCTCTATTGTCTAGTTGTTCTTTGCATCGTTCGCACTGACGCCTCTATCTAATGGTGTCTCGCAAAATCTCGAAATATTGTGCAATGATCAAGGAAAGAAGAGGAAATTTTAAATGCCCATTTTTTTCTTTGTTTGACAATATTCATGAGAGGTAAAGTACAATGGTACCAAGGAAATCACAGGGAATGTTGCTATTAGTAATTGTAATGTGAGTCTGAAGAAAGAGAAGTGGCCGAGGACGTAAGCTGTCACGGGCAGCAGCCGAACCTGTGACCTTAGAATAACGCGTCCGATTCTCTATATCATTATCTACTTGCATGCATCGGATGCATTATTCGAAGGTCACAGGTTCGGCCCCTGGCCGTTACAGCTTATCTCTTCGTTCACTTTTCTTTCTTCACATTTGCACTACATTCACTATAACAATCTTGGCATTGCTGTCTCTTAGTTCTCATCAATACTTCACAGATGAGACATATAAGGCTTTCGCCTTAGTTTTTTTTTCCTTCCTTCCTGCACACATACCTGCTGCTCACCTGTCTCGTTTAACTATGCAAGGAACTCGTACTTCGCAGACCCTTCATATTTGCTACTGATAATATTAAGCAAACTGCAAAATTAAAATTTGACGTTTAAAAATGAAACATTACTTATGGTACAGAGCGTATTTTAGAATACCTGAGAAAAAAGTTCTCAGTACATCCAGTGTCTGTCTAAAATGAGGGGCACATACATTTACCTGTATGGTAAAATTTAATCCTCATTTAATTGCTGATGGGCAGTAAGTCAACTGTGTCATTCAATGTTGGTCATTACCATTAACCCATAACAGAGTACCTCGTACTCTAAATTGTTAATAAATTTTTATAAACGCCATTTGAGTGGGCACGGTCGGGATAGAGGAGCGGCACGCGGGCACTCTCTTACGGCCTGCGCTTCGTGTCTATATAGTTCCCACCTTTCACCGCCACTAGTTCATGGCGCTGTGGCCCAACCCTCGCTAAGCCTTTCTAAAAGGAAGGGGTTTTTAAAAAAATTGCCCAGCGACTTTAACGAGGCAACTTTTTCTGGTCAGATAGTGCTCAAAGTCTATCTGTTACTAGTTTTCTTTATTAAGCCTCAAATTTAAGGCAAATTTTATTAGAGATTAAGTCACCAATACTTGTCTCTGTAGACTATTTCTTCAGAAACAATCATCTTTTAATTTATGATTAACGTGCGCGGATTTTCTCCTCGATTCAACTCCAAACATGTGTGACTGGTTGAAAGTGAGACGTTGACTGAGGCCTGCGTTTCTTGTGTAGTTCCCACCTTTACCACCGCTAGTTCATGGCACTGCGGCCCAACCCTCCCCTGCATTGAGCTGTGAAGAATCTGCCCTATTGTTTTCTCTTTGGGTGCCCAGGCCGAGTGCGTGCGTGCCACTCTGATAGCCCGGCTATGGCATGGGTTACCGCCTCTGAGACGGCTTAATGGCCTTCCGTAGTAGAATACGAAGTACTCTAAATCGTTGGATTTTTTTAATAGTGTTCAAAATTTATTCTAAACACCAAAAACCTTTACGGCTAAAACTGGCATGGCTTTGTGCATGATCCCTCATAGTAGAGTACCAAGTATTCTAAATTCATAAAACACTTTTTTCTAAACACAACAGGCAGACGAGGACGGTTTACTGCATACTGTAGTAGGTTACAAATAGCTCTGAATCGTAAACCACTTGCTCTATAACCACGTAATCATTGTTTGTTGGAAATCCATGGCACAGTGCATAGTACTCTTAATCGTCAAGCGTTTTCTAAACGCATGATCCATGCCACAGCGGTAGCTTATCGGTGAGTAAGCTAAGGGACAGGCTGCATGCAGTTGGGCTTTGCACAGGCGCACGTTTGTGAGCATGTCAGCTTTTTTCTTTTTTTTTTTTGCAGCCACATATAATTACGTGTGCGAAATTCTACTCACGAGTTGTCACTCGCGGAAGTTGTGCCTCTTCGTAATTTCTTGTTTTCGTCCGGTTTCTTCATAGCTGTTACAAAGCGCCGTGTTCTGTACCCACGGACGGACACGCAACATAATCTTACAGCCGTAGCTGAAGCCCTGCTTCAGAAAAGGAAAACAAGAAAGAAGGCGACATGTGAACGTGATACGTTCAGGCCTGTTGTGATACCTTATTTACATAAGGTCACACATCAACTCAAGAGAGTTGCTAACAGGCATGGGGTCTCCTTGGTATTCTCTGCGCCCAACAAACTCTTGAAGTTGTGCTCCCGCACCTGCGGTAGTAGCAAAACTGGGTGCAAAATAAAACACGGTGTCTGCTTTATTTCTTGCATCACCTGTGTGGTATATGGCATTCCTCTGGTATGTGGCAGGATCTACATCGGGCAAACGGGACGTTGCATAAACGAGCGTCTTAGGGAACATGCGCAAAAAATAGTTAACAAGGTAGACAAAGGGGCACATCTTGTTGCTCACTTGCAGTCCTGCATTGGATGTTCGCCACGGTTTCATGATACGATGATTCTGGGCAGGAGCAGGAATGAAGATGCAAGACTTGCTTTGGAGGCTTATCATATTAAGAAAAGCGGAGCTGACTGTATCAGTGATACTTCCGTTTCTTTGCATGCCATCGAATATGAATTTTTGCGTACACATCTTGGTTAAGATATCGTGTTCTACAAGTGTAATTTGACAACACGCGTGTACTTTCAGGTGTGTGGTGTGATGTATTAAGGTTTAAGGAATTTTCATTTTTACGTATACGATACGAAGCTGTGCGTGCGCATGCAATGTATGTGGTTTCGGCATATATATGCGTTGCTGTGTGAAGAATAAAGCAGTTGTTAGTTTGGCGTCAATCTGTTTCTTTCCTCGCCTTCTTTTTTCCTTTTTCCGTATTGTTTGCGCCAAAGAAGTTAACTTCTTTTTTTGTGCTATGTACCAACTAGACCCAACGCAAGTTTTACTGACGCAACATAATCTCTTTGAATAATAGGTAGCCGGGCAAGTTGGCATACGCATTTATTCTGAAAAAAAAAAGAGCGTGCGAACACGTACGGAAGAAGGAAGCCAGGACACCACCAACGCCTGCCAACAACTGAAGAAGCGTACAACGGATGAAAAGAAAGAAGGCGCAAAGACTTATCTGCGCATGCCCTCGCTATATGCGAGCCTATCAATCTGGCAGGCGTGGTGGTCCACGTGAAAGAGAACTGTTAATCTTTGTGCGAGTTAATCTACAGTTAGCGCGCACGTGCGCTATATACCGCTATTATCGTTATGACGTGCCTCAATCACCGGACGCGTTTCTTCCTTTCTATGCCTTGAAAAATTGCACATTCATCGAATTTCAACGTGTACTCACATGCTCGACAATGTAAATATAGATTAGAAGGTGAGCCTCCGGTTAGCGAGCTACTATGTTCGGTAATGAAGAACTGAGACTGACAAGTAGAACTGTTACTTAAGACACGACAGGAGCGTAGGCCTAGCCAGCGAGAGCAGAGACAATGTCCCCGATCGTCTCGCATACTTAGCGCTGACGATGTGACAGCCTAGCTTCGCATGATTCACTACTTCTTCAATACAGTTCCAATATTCTCTGGTTAATGCAGTGGCCTGTCTGTCGTACGTATAAGGGACCACAGCTGAAAGGAACCCTATACGTACTCCACTTGTACGGAAATCGAAGAATTTGGTAGTGCGTTTTACGAAACAAATATTGGTCCACCTCTTGCCACTTACTCACTCATTCTCTCTCTGCACTGTGGCAAAAATTTCTTTCTTCCAATAAATTTGTACATCTTTGCCCATATTTTATTTTATCCTATTTTATGAACCTGAGCTGGAGTCCTCAAATATGTGGGCAAATATAGACTAGCTTGATTGACTTATCGATTGATTTTGGTTTTTATAACGTTGATCACTGTGCACATAATGAGCCGTAGATTTGTTTTTGAATTCTGCTGCCTTCAAAACACGGCCGCCACAGCCAGAAATTGACCCCACTCTCTCACACTCGTTATGCAGCGCTGTAGCCCCAATATCGCCACGGCAGATCATTGTAAGATGATCTATACTAAAGTAAACCTTGCAACATATGCTGTAGCTTTGTCATTATCATTAGATTGAAGTTTCAGCCGACTAATGACATTTTGTTGAATACACGCAGAGGATCAAGCCCGCGCTGACGGTATTCGTCTACTGGAACGTTTTCTCGACCATCACTTGCATGCCCCTCAATCTGGGCCTGTTCCACACCAAGTCCGGCGACGAGCCATACTCGTTGGTAAGGAAATCGCAAAGCGTAAATTGAGATTACGCCAAAAACTTCCCATTTAAAGCAAGCGCGTTTCATGCCAGACTTCATACTAAAATTCATCGATGTCATTTCTGGCAAGGAAAAGACGTCACTAAAAGAGTACTGTAGTTGTGTAACAACCGTGAGAGGTCTCTCTTCAACCATTTTCGACTTCGACTTCGGGAGCCCCGCCGTGGTGGTCTAGTGGCTAAGGTGACCCGCAGGTCACGGGATCAAATCCCAGCTGCGGCGGCTGCATCACCGATGAAGGCGGAAATGTTGTAGGCCCCACGTTAAAAAAGAACCCCAGGTGGTAGAAATTTCCGGAGCCCTCCACTACGGCGTCTCTGTAATCATATGGTGGTTTTGGGACGTTAATCAATCAACTTCCAGTTTAAATTACAAAAAGTGAAGCTTACGGTCTCTATCAGATGCCGGGTAGTCACGTGGCAGCAACGGAAGCGTCAGATGTGACGTCATACGTACGTGTGACGTATGATTCTGCCTGATTTCACACGAAGTATATCGCTATTTTGCTAGTATTTGTGGTTATCCTGCCTCGATGTCGCAAGGGGGCTAAACCTCCTCCTGAAATCTTCCAGTTTTATGTGTGTATGTCATCATCATCATCATCGATCACTATCAACCTCCTAATGAAGATTAAGACACACACGTGCAACACTGAAGCTGGCGTAGTGGTAAAGCATATATATATATATATATATATATATATATATATATATATATATATATATATATATATATATATATATATATATATAAAGTTGGCCCCTCCCTCCTCCTGAAATAGACATGAATATGGCACTAATGTGTATTCCTTGGACAACCCGTATTGAAGATTTCACGCCCGTCAACTCCACTGATCACCCACTACAGTAGAATCACGCTGAGACTTTTTAGCGGCATCTGATTGTAAAATAGAATTCGCTTTTCCAAGAATGGTTGATCGTGTACTATCGCCTCATGCCCCGCTTACTGGACAGTGCGCTGTTTCTTCACCTTCTTGTTCTTTTGTCTGTCACGCTGCGCGGTTGATTCTGAGCCTTATATCGCGCGTAAGAAATAATCTCAGTCGGAAACTCGTGAGTTGCGGGGCTGATAACGGTAGTGTGTGGCTAAAGCGTCCCAGTGTCCCACCGATTTCTTTTTTTTTTTTGATAATCTAAACGAGCATAGTTGAGATAAGAAGTCATTCTTTGCTCAAGTCGAAGTTTTTTTTTTTCATGTATGAAGACATAGACAGTGGGAAATAAATTGCAAATAAAAAAACAACATATTAGTGCCTACCATGCGTATACTGTGGTGGGTAATCAGCGGAGTTGACGGGCGTGAAATCCTCATTGGTCTATTATCGGCCGCTGCCTTTCACAAGACTTTAGGTCGGTTACCACTCCAATTTACAAGTGGTCCCACCTGAAAAGCACAGATGGCGCGTATCTCATTAGAAGAGGAAAGAAAACGAAAGTGACAAAAGATTTCTTAGACAAGGTCACGACGACCGCGTGGTCTTACGCGATAAACCTTCGAAGCCCTGCTCGACATCCCGAGACATTGTAACGAGTCCATTACCCGCTAAGGCAGCCGGGGAGAATTCCCCAGTGACGCTGCTGCACAACGAGAGATGAGCCGAAATCCACCACATGACCGTTCGCGGAATAAAAGCACGGGATGGCCGCCTAATAAAAATAATAATAATAATAATAATAATAATAATAATAATAATAATAATAATAATAATAATAACACGGGATGTCGCGCAGCTGTTGAATCAAGTATTACAGGCGATTACGCTGGCAGTTCACCGCGATGAAAGATCTCGCAGTTTGGTGCTGCAATGGTCTCCCACGAACGGCCTGTCTCCCAGGAACGGCTTCGTCTAATTGCATCTCGTACATTCCCCTTCTACGGGAACTTTTTCCGTCAGTATGACACGCAAACTATCGGTTTCGTTCCTGTCGTTTCCTTAAAATTACGATAAGTCTCGCCAATTAAGCTCAGCCCCGTGTGGCTGGTTGCTTGATTTATGGTGGTTAAGATCGCAATAGCGATTCCCGCTGTACGCGAGCCGCCTTTAATAGACTCTGTATGATCTGGACCGCCTGAGGTTCTTTAATGTGTAGCCAAAGCGCGCACTACACGGGCCTCAAGCGTTTCAACTCCCCCGAAACGTGACCGCTGCTGCCGGGATAGATCCCCTATTTTTCGGGAGTCAGCAGAGCCGAGGTATACGCAACAGCTCAAAGCGGCGGATATGTAAATACATTAACCACTGGTGTAAGGGGTCGGGAGTGGGTTGGCGGGGGCGGGGAGGGGAGGGGAAGACTTGGTTAGTTCAAATCTCCCCTCCTCTTTGACTGCAATTTTTTTTATGCATATGCCGCCACACACACAAACGCGGGCACGAATGTGCATAAGGTATGACTGAACTCCCACCGCTACTAGTAACAACTGTATACTAATCCCGCAAAAAAAAAAAGAACACCAGGAGCGTATTTTTTTTTTTTTTTGCACGGATGGACACATGGACGTTTCGCCCGCCTCATCATTTACTCCGTGTATATGCTGCGACTTTCTTTTATTTTGATCGTGCGTATATTTTTGTTTACGTCCCAAGCGTGACAAAATTAGGTCATTGAAATCTTAGTGGGCCCCGGTGTAAAACACTGTCGTGTTAGAAAACAAGGTCTATCATGTCACATTCATTCGAATGCCCAAAGGCTTTCGCCGAACGCACTTCGCAATCTACAAAGTGTTTGTTAATTTTTAGCAGCTGTCGTATAGCATTGCTGAATGATGGCTATCGTAAGAGTTAGTATTGGCTGTATTGTGGCAAACGTTGAATTATGTGAAATGGTGGGATGATCAGTTAGTTATTCCTCGGTGACCTGACGCAAACCACTGCGGGGAGTAAGCCTTGGAATGAGTGGTGCTATGTTTTGTGAATATAAAAAGTTTCATACTAAATGAAAGTTTAGAACTACGTAGTGTAGAAAATAACTTCGGTATCCCCAGTCATAGCATGAACTCTCTTTGTTCAATTTCGATAAGTTCGATTACAGCGTGCCAGTTTGTCTACCAAGTTTTTCGCTATATGACGGAGCAATAAACGAGTGTTTTTTTTTAATTCTCGATACGCGAAATCTTCTTAAACGAAGAAAGCAGAAATGAAACGGTGAGAAATAAAAAGGAAAAAAATTCGGCAGATCCCACGTACCTTGGGAATCGATGTTATGCAAAGCATGCAAGGTGACTCGGTTGTAATTTTTTTATTGAGCCAGACGTTCTGAAATGGCACTAAATTTATGTGCAATCAGCATCAAATGAAACTCAAACAGTGGCAAGTCTTCGCTATGGTATAGTGCGCGCCGTCTGCTTATCTCCGTTGACAGACGCGCGCGCCCTGTTCGGCAGATCTATATGCGCCCCTGTCTATGACGATAAGTGGATGGCGCGCACTATACCATAGTGAAGGCTTGTCGCTATTCGGGTTTGATTTGATGCCGATAGTACGAATATACGCACACACATACGTTAAACGGCTGCATATGTTACCATAAAGAATTTTACTATATAAAGAGTGGCCACTAGAGCCTTTTCGAGGCCCAGCAAGAAAGGTCTGACCAACCGCTAGATGGCGTACCCAGAGAATTTTACTATGTAAAGAGTGGCCACTGGAGCCTTTTCGTGGCCCAGCAAGAAAGGTCTGACCAACCGCTCCCTGGCGTACCCAGAGAGTTTCACAATATAAAGAGTAGCCTCTGAAGCCTTTTCATGGCCCAGCAAGACTGGTCTGACCAACCGCTAGATGGCGTACCCATGCTCGCTTTTACTTTTTTGTTAAGACATGTGATAACCTCCTTTGGTTATCCCATGGATAACCTCCATAGATAACTTCCTTCATTGAATACGCAAGCCTGGCATCAATTTTGTGCAAAGAAGAAATTTTATTAATTTGTGCAATTTTCCATATCCGCTCTACATCATCTCTCGCTGAGGACACTTAATGCTCTACAACATAAAACAGTTAAGTATGACTAGAAAGGGAAGTCTTTCTGCATTTTTTTTTTTGCACAAAGAGGCACATTCATGTGGTTTAGATGTACTGTACATGTATTCTATTTGTGGAAGCATAGGTCTGTAGCCTAGTGGTAAAGACACTCGCTTTTGGAGCATGAAAGTGTGGGTTGCATGAAAGTATCCCAGCGTCGGAAATAAAATTAAAAATTTGTTATTTTATTTCTGCTGAAGACATTATCTGGTCTGACAAACCACTCGTGGCGCTGAAAGCAGCACAGTAGCTGGGCCGCAGGGCCCTACGGGAGTGTCCGCTCTTTATGTAAGTATGTTTCTCTATGATGTTACTGCGAAAGCTGTTATCAGATCACAACTCGGATCTCACGCAGCGCCGTAGTTGTCATCTGCAACCACTATTGACGTTATCACGAAGATTAGCGTCTACTGGAAATGTAGTTGCGATACCTGGCATAGCTCTGTGGTAAAATGCTTCATCGCCACGCAGAATGCCTGGGTTCCGATTCTAGCTGGGACCCTTAAATAAATTATTTGATTTCGTCGGGTCGACGGTATACCGATGTCGGGTATTTCTTAACGCTCACGCGTTACCTGTGACAATCACTTGTGGCACATACCCACATACTAGCGGCACATACCCGCCCGTAGGTACGTGCCACTGTCTGGCTGGGAGTGTTTGACGGCGTTACGCGACAGGATTGTGATATTATTCATGTCTTGATCAGCGCGTCATATTCGTCAAACCATCTTACCCTCTCATCCTAATGTTGGTTCACGCCAAGTTAAGGGGGTGACCACGAGAGCACCCAAGTGTTAGCGGTTAGTTAAATAGATAGATAGATAGATAGATAGATAGATAGATAGATAGATAGATAGATAGATAGATAGATAGATAGATAGATAGATAGATAGATAGATAGATAGATAGATAGATAGATAGATAGATAGATAGATAGATAGATAGATAGATAGATAGATAGATAGATAGATAGATAGATAGATAGATAGATAGATAGATAGATAGATAGATAGATAGATAGATAGATAGATAGATAGATAGATAGATAGATAAGCTCAAAGTCACCAAAGTTCGCTAAGAAATGCTTCGCATTTAAAGCATAGACCAAACGCATGCGGAAGAATAGATCGGAAGCGAAGCTTCAGTAAAACTGTAAATCGAAAGTGTCATTGCATAACAAGTTGGCGCCCTTGGTAGCAAAACTCACAACATTTGCATGACGCTTGCTGTGAACGGCTGTCCCTAGGCTCATTTCATTGGCTATTTATGTGGATGTACTTTGTTTAGAAAAAAAGTGTTTGGCGATTCAGAGTACTATGTATACTGTACAATTGACACTCTCCATAATACAGTAACTCAGAAATAATACGGCAACCATAGAAAAGAACTTTGGTGTTTTTCAATAAAAAAGATTGTTTAACGATTTCGAGTACATTGTACTCAACTATGGGAGCGCAGAGAGCCGCCCCTAAAAGAACAGGAAGAGTTTACGGTGTAAGCTGGCTTTTCAAGCATTTCTAAGCCCCGCTGCGGCTTTTCCGTTAGTTTCTTAACCTTTTTGTCTGTTGAAAACAAACACTTGCTGCAAGTTATTCCTCATTTGAAAGTGACTGCACTTGATTGGGAAATGAGTCAATTTTTATTGTACATTCATAACTCTACCTTCCTTGGCATCGTCGTCGTGTGCCTTTTAGTTGTGATCAATCAACAATATGACACCCTCGGTTACTGTCCCTCTTTCCAGGCTATGAAGATGAGGAATCGTAGTATGAACACTGCAGAATTGACGTAGGAAATATTAAATGAGAATCGAAGGAGCGCTGGTAGCGATTACAATTGCTTACGGTGCAGTTACTTTGCTGCGACTTGTGAGGTTAACATTGCTTTCTCACATAACCAGGACTTGGGGTAGTTGTTCACGTGATGCCATCTCACGGCGGTGTACCTGCGGGGCACAGCCTTAAAAGAAAAAAAAAACAGGCTAAAAGAAATCGTGTATCTCACGAACAAAGCTAGTCATCAAAGTAAAGTGACGTTTCCATATTTAAATACTTTATGGAATACTGTAGTAAGATTTTAGTAGCGTGACTAATTTTACGCAGGCTCTCATGACGTTTTAAGACTCTGGAATGCAGTTCATGCGGCTCTTACTAGCGGTCCTGCCCTGTATTCGAATGTCCGCAGAGCAGTGATGTAAATCATCGGGAGGAGGGAGGCGGTGTCAGGGGTAACTACTCCCCCCCTTTTGCTCAAACAGGGGGGAGGGGGCGCAGCCTTTGCAAAGGCCCCCCTTAAAATTTCTATTACAAAACGTCATACATCTGAATGGCATCACAATTTTATATAGCTCGTTGAACTTTTACATGCCTTTCTTGTAGCGTGTATCGTTGTTCAGTAGATCATCATCTGTATGAGACTATTGAGATCGAAACTACCGCTCGATCGGTTCTGAAAAGACTCAATAGAACAATGCAATTACGCGAGCTCGGAACCTATGTTTATTTATCCATTTTATTTTAGGGCATGATTTTAATTTTGATATAAGCGAAACTACAACCTACCACATTTACCAAAACAAAATGGCCGCATGGCAAAACGGCTGTACCCTCTTGTAACTTTTCTGAATTTATGCCTCTATACCAGAGATTATTGTAGTGCGATAATAAAATTTTATCACAATGCCCCAATGAGTTCCTACTATTTGAAACCGTGGGTACATTTTGATAGCCAGTTTTGCTTTTTAGATACGACAATTTTTCCGGCACAATTGGCATTCAGGTGATCCAGCTTGCTGCTACTTAAGAGTATCGGAAGCCCTTAGAACTGCGCATACTGTTATCTAAAAGTAAAGCTATGTTGACTGTCACATTTTTTGTCAAGCTACACGTTTTGACTAGGATGTTTCGTATTGGCTATTTTTTTCAGAAAGCATGGCTTATCAGTGAGCTTTGTTTACTACCAACAGGTCAGACGGATCATTATCAGGCGAAATCAGACGACGACCACTGCGCCCCCGGACGCTTTTGTGAGTTCGCATTCTGACATTCCATAATTTCATCTATGGTACAGTTAAGTCAAATACATGTAGAAAAAATATAACATACATACAAGATAGATAGATAGATAGATAGATAGATAGATAGATAGATAGATAGATAGATAGATAGATAGATAGATAGATAGATAGATAGATAGATAGATAGATAGATAGATAGATAGATAGATAGATAGATAGATAGATAGATAGATAGATAGATAGATAGATAGATAGATAGATAGATAGATAGATAGATAGATAGATAGATAGATAGATAGATAGATAGATAGATAGATAGATAGATAGATAGATAGATAGATAGATAGATAGATAGATAGATAGATAGATAGATAGATAGATAGATAGATAGATAGATAGATAGATAGACAGACAGACAGACAGACAGACAGACAGACAGACAGACAGACAGACAGGCAGACAGGCAGGCAGGCAGACAGGCAGACAGGCAGACAGGCAGACAGGCAGACAGGCAGACAGGCAGACAGGCAGACAGGCAGACAGGCAGACAGACAGACAGACAGACAGACAGACAGATAGATAGATAGATAGATAGATAGATAGATAGATAGATAGATAGATAGATAGATAGATAGATAGATAGATAGATAGATAGATAGATAGATAGATAGATAGATAGATAGATAGATGTGAACGAAGGATATAGAACAGGCAATGCGGTAAGTTTCAACTTCACTTTCACGGGCCCCTGCGAGAGGTGCATTTTAACCGACGTCTTCTGCAAGTCATGCGTGCATATAAATGCGTTGGTGCGATATATACTGCATGCGTTGTTTCAATCTTACACGCGTTGAATCAAACCACGCCGCCACCTCGGCACGGTCAGAAAGAAACAACTCGGAGAGGGTGTGCTTTTATGGACACTTCCAATTCACGAAGCCAGGTTAGCCGACTCGTTGATCCGTGAAAAACAACCTCCGCTGCCCTCAGCCACTTATTTCTCTCTAGCGCAGGAATAGAAACAAACCGTGTTTTCCTAGTACAGACCACTCCAGAGCATATCACTCCCTGACCCCGACGGCACTCCAAGAAAGAAGCGACATAGGTTGTACAGCTAGCTGACTTCATGAATCGAGCGTAAGATTGCGGCCTCGTAAAAGACTAGGCGCAACTTTTCTTTAGTTCAAATATTGCTTTTCTGAGAGAGAGTAAGGTTCTTTTTTTCTTTATGACAGTGCTTGCCAGTTCTAGCGTACACACCCCACGTGATTTGTGAACTCTACACTGCGTTGTACTATGCTGCCGTGCATACCCATAAATTATCAGCGCTGGTTAGCACTGTCTGATGTTATCAAACCATGGCTAAATTAAATATAATGTTGAGTATGCATTTGAATACTATTGCCTGAACTATCAGAAATTCTTACTAGCGCTGGCTAAATATCGGGAAGATTTGTTCAATGATGACTAGCACAGTTTCACGAACGCTATATACTTGCTGTTAGAATAGCGAAACGTTGCATTAGTTCAATTTCCGTCAAATTCACACAGATATGCACACAGACTAGAACCCGAGTCGGCTCTGCTTTACTTTTGCTGTGCTCCGCCCTGGTGGTCTAGTGGCCAAGGTACTCGGCTGCTGACCCGCAGGTCGTGGGATCGCATCCCGGCTGCGGCGGCTGCTTTTTCGATGGAGGCGAAAATTCCGTAGGCCCGTGTGGCTCATAGTTGGGTGTGCGTCAAAGAACCTCAGGTGGTTGAAATTTCCGGAGTCCTCCACTACGGCGTGTCTCATAAGCATTTGGTGGTTTTGGGACATCAAACCCCACTTATCAATCAAACAAATCAACAATTTTTTCTCAAATTTATCCAACGACAACTCTGCATTTTGAAGCCGTAAGGTCTAGTGGGGATGAGATGCAGTTTATTTTGCACCTTTACTATTTTCACCCACCAGTCCGTCACAGAAAAAAAAATTGTTGCTCGTCTAATAAAAGCTTCCCGCAAGACGTGAACTGTTCGCAGAGTTATCTCGAACAAACGTTTCTTTTATTTGTAATACACCAGCATGGTCGTGGTAGTTTTGTCAGATACTTCGACAATAACTTGGAAGAATGACCTATTGAGCGTGCGTGGCCTAAATAGTTTGCTTACTTTATTTTCAAATCTTTTTGGCAACATCACGCATTTTCTGCGGGTCAGGGCAAAGGTTTGAGGCTAACCTCGTGACGGGACCTTGCTGGAGGTGCGCATTGCAGCAGCACTGTTCGTTCGAGCATAGATCATTAAAAAAACACAAGGTTTACACAGTGTGTTTGACCACATGTATAGTTCACTGTAAATGTCAGTGCCCTTAACCAAACCATGAATTAAAAAAAATTAAGGAACTAGGAAAATCAATGTGTCTGCTTGGAAATAGGCAATTTCATTATCGAGGCACAATTGCTCATCATTAAGGTGTCTGATATATATATGATGACTATTTAGAGCCAGATAAATAAATCTGATTGTTTATATGGACCTAATAAATATTTAGAGTGTTCGTTCAGTGTGAGCACGTCGTGATGGATAACCGTCTATAGCGTACTGTTGATTATAACAAACTGCCACGTGTTCGGCACTCTGCCACATCGGAAGTTCGAAAGACTCCTCTGTTCATATGATATATGATATGATAATAATATGAAGATCATACGGAGGACCAAGACGAGCCGGAATATGCCTGCCCTAGCGTTGCACCCATCTGAGGCGCTAAATCCTGCAGCAAATCAGCCACCGATTTTCTTTGAAGATAAATATGGGGGAGAAATACTTGCTAACACTCACATGCGTTTTATAACTGTTAGCGTAAAGTCAGCTATAGTGCTCGTCATTTACTGCTAATATTGGATCACGTAAGTCAACGACGTCTTTCCGCTTTTACAAAAGTGTCATTGTCTGCGTCGAATCTCTTTCAAACGACTGGTTTGTCCGACAATATTTGTGCGCTTTCTTGCACATTGGAGACAACAGACGGGAAAATACAGCGCACATAGAGAAGCGTGTGACACCAATGCCAAAAGAAGACGCGAAAGGGGAACGCTTACACACTCAAATAATAATAATAATAATAATAATAATAAAGCTTTACTACTTTGCTCGTATACAGAATGCCCTGCCCGGTATATACGGGTCGTATACGGCGCGGATCGTTTAAGAAGACACCGATTTCTTGCTTTCGCGTTTTCTTTGCCCAAGAGTGACCGAAAAGGGAGTAAAGATTCCTCCCCAGTTTTTCTTCTTTTTTTTCGGCCTTTTGGCGAGTCTTCGGTACCGCTGAATATTCCAAGAGGTTTTAATTAAGGAACAGGAAAGGAAACTCCGACTCGCTCGATGGTTTACTGCTTCGACTGAGCTTTTTGCCGATCCTTCACGCCTCGTTAGGAACCGGGACCGCCCGACGACCCGGCGCGGCCGTAAATCTTTATCCTGTTTCTCCCCGGTGTGGCTGGCTTTCCCGCATTTATCTTTTGCTGAGCTCGGCAGCCAAAGCCATCCCGCACTTTTTTTTTTCCACCCAAACAAGGACGATAAAACATGAAAAACCTGGCGCGTCGCTTCCAGTGCGTGCCTGTAAAGGAAAAACGACACAAAACAAAGAACGAAGGAAATTAGAGCAGCTGCCTTTCGAAACTGTGAAAGATTTGTGCTTCGCTCCAGTAGAGTTCGTTTTGCTTTTCAAAGCCCGGGGGGCGTAAAAAAGTTGCCAATGCGCGATGTCTACAACGTTTACTCTTTCGCAGACTCGGCGTGCTCGGCTGCGCCATCTGAAGGCGCTCTGTCGAAGAAAAGAGCGGTCGGTGTACTTACACTTCACAGTCGTTGACTGCTACACCATAGAAGAAGGCAACTTCGTAACAAAGTACCCTACACCGCGCCACGAAGTTCGCCCGAATCGGGAGCGAAGCTGTGTTGTACGGGTTCTCCGGACGCGGAAAATAAGCCCCGCGGCTATAGCTCCCCTCTTTTTTTTTCTTCTCAGCCTTCAGATTAAGCACTGCTCGACAATAGCCTCGCTGTTTGGCTTTGCGCTTCGCTGGGTCTCCTGAGCGGTCTGCGTTTGAGACAGACGCGAAAGAAACGGTGGCGTCGGTGGACTTTTCTCTGCGGTTGTTGTCTGAGAAATCTTTTTTTCTCCAGGACGGCGAACGGAGCCCTTGATAGGGTAGGCTTTGATGGAGGTTGAGTCTGCGACAAACCGTCGCCTTGTTTCCCACCGCCTTCGATGGAAAACTTCCGAGAAAGGCTTCCTAAAAGACGGCACAAAACGTCTTGAGCTGACTGGTGTTTTTGCTGTCAATCTTTTTGCTCGGTGAATGTCATGGGACTTCTTTTTGTTGCGGCTGTTAACACAATTTTAAGAAAGGTGGCTACTTTTATTGTGAAGTCAGTAGCAGCAGAAGAACGAAATCAGATCTATAGAGCAACATTTACAGACAAGAAGTGTCAGTTCCATTAGATAGCGCCAAGGATGAACACAGGTCAAAGCCTATGCACTGATGACACGCTAAGTTGCTTTCAATTTTTTTAGTCAGTTGCGTTGTGTGCACTTCATTTCTGCGAGTGCATCAGCTAGGTTATAGGTTTTGCTGATAGCGTTTGCACCATTCTTGAATATGTGACAAGAGCTTCGCATTTGTGTTCATAGTAGCGTCGCAAAACTACGCAGCTACATCCATTAAAATGAAAGAATATTGAGCTGATTTTAAACATTAAGCCGATTGATCTTAACTGCCAAAGAAAAAAAAAGCTGCATGAGACTTGGCCAAGATTTATCTGAATGTGACACCATAGTAAAGGTTGCTCGGAATAATGCCGGATCGCCGTCCCATACTACACAAATTTACAACTGATGAATAGCATCATGGGCAGCGTTGTTATGTGTACTGCCGCAAAGTTTTGTTTTGTTTGTGTTCGTCTTTATTCAGCGCGATAAAAAGTCTGTGAGGACGTAGTTCATATTGATCTCCCTTAATTCAGAAACTTATTACTTACTGATGTTCCTTCAGGGAGAAACTTCTTGCCAGAATTGGCCAGTTCAGAGTTCACAGTTCGCCTTCATCCCACTCGTGGGGTACAACTCGTGGGACCACTCGCGGGATACCACTCGTGGGACATACCACTCGTGGGACATACCACTCGTGGGATGTCCCACGAGTGGTCGTGGAACTTCGGGATGACGGATTCAATCACAGGCTTCGGCAGCTGCATTTCAAAAAGAGCTGAACGCAGCCATAATAACACATTGTGATCACTGGACTATTGGACGAGCACTTAGCTCAGTACAATTGTACCTACAGCTCCGGAACATTTAATAGACTAGTCTTAACCAGACACTAGGCTCGATTCGTCAGTCAGCGTTATCGTTCTGAAATAACGCAGTTCTATTAAGTATCCTCAACTTGTATATAAAAGTAAGAATCGTCTGCTCTCTCGCTTATTTGTTTGTGTCATAGAAATTGTGGTAGAATAGGTCACAGCTAGTGATCCCGAATTCTTAGAACAATCAATACATAAAATTCCGTATTTTTAGTGTTTTTTTTATAGTGTGATTCAACTTGGTGCTTTTTTACAGGATCTGACGTCTATTGCCCGCTTTTTCTCACAATTTGTGACGGTAAGCTTCTGGAAATTAATTCATTTGATCGATCAATTATTCCGCAAATTTGTAAGATTTTCGAAGATGGCTTTTCACAAAACGTGATTTGCAAGAAGAATCAATCTGCATTTTCACGTTGAAGTCGGTTCTATTGGAATTGTGCAGAATGTCTGACCGGTATTCATTCCTTATGCACTTATCAAAATTTTCCTAGATACGTCGTCATTCCACCATTCAGAAGTATGAAATGTTTGCGCTGGAATACTCACTATGTAGAAGACAATATTTTTATTTTTTTATTTTTGAAGTGTAACATGCAAACTTAAACGTTTAAGTTTACATTTAAAATATGAAACATTTGTTTTTACGTGAAGCATATCGAGAGATCTGCGATGAAGTTCAAGTGGACACACACAGTATTGCTTGGAACGCTAATACTTTATAGCCCTTAGCATTAGTGACCAGTCTAGAATTCCAGAACCAATATTTTCACACTTGTACCTGACATACGGGAGAGAGACAAACGGCTAATATTTTTTTTTTTTTTTTGCTCACGAAATATGGAATGAGCAGGCTGTCTTACCATGTGCCACGCTTGCTCAATGATTTTGAAAGAAATGACATTAGAATAGAGAAAATTTCAAGAAGGGCACTAAAGTGGTATGTGGTTGAGCACTTCTTTTCAAACAAGTAGTGCGCGTTATTCTATCTCTATAAAATGATTTGCCTGAAATATAATATATTCTAAACTTTTCGGTGTTTTTTTTTTGAAGTTGAATTATTTACATTCTTAATTTTTTCATCAGCGTAGTCATTATCTTTATATATGAATTTTATGAATTCATAATAGTCTTTATAACGTACACAAATTATGTATGTCTAAATTTTGTGAAATAATCTGTGCTGTTTCATTATTGTACATTATTCCCGCTTTCTTTACGCACTGTTCACTTTGAACATCTTTTGTTTGCTCAAATAAACCGTATGCTTCATAACTGCGGTGTATTAATTTACATGTATACATTTACTCTCCTTGACTGCTATTTCGTGTATGAAAACCAGAAGTGTTTAGTAAACAATGTAGAACTGAAAATGTTTAGATGTAGTGCGTTATTTCTTGGCTGTCAAGAATTTGGGCAAGGACATTTGTCAAGCTATTAGATAGCAGCTTTTTGTTCTTGTCCTCAAGTTCATACCTTGCCGTAATAAATGCTCAATAAAATTGATTGATTGTTCGATTGATCGACTGGTATTACAAAGGAAGTCTTGTCGGTACATTGTCTCCAGCCTGGGGTTTCCTTTCTTCCATAATCATAGATATCTACAACCTCAACCAGCCTGGGGATTCCTTTCTTCCATATTCATAGATATCTACAACCTCAACCTTCCTGTAACCTCTTGTTCTTTTCTAGATCGCCAGAATTTAGATCGTGCACATACTAAAAGCAAGATAGATTTTTACATTTTTTTATTTTTAATTAGCGACCTTCCTGTGGTATTCTATTATTATATTTAGTATTTCACACTGCCTTAAATTGCGTTTCACTCGGACACCTCACATTACCTTTCTCTGTTAGCGAGTGTGCTTCACTGCAATACACGCTTTCTCGATCAATATCAGCGCCAAAACACGGCTTCAGCATGAGATTCTTGTATGCGCCTCATTCTTCACATAACGCGATAACTGAGCACGTACGCGTCGATCTTCGCGAATTGCTTTGCAAAAAGTGTGCTTCCTCTCACAAAGTGTGTAGTTGCGGCAAAGCACGCTCTACAGGCGTGCCACCAATTCATTGAGGCCGACAGACACCGAATTTTATTGAGACAGACACAGAACTTCATCGAATCTATTGGGGCTTTTTTTGTTTGTGTCTGTGTCTTTCTGCACTGTTCACCAATAAATTAATGCAGCTTGCTCATTTTTCCATCCTAAAGGAGAGGTATCGTACACCCCGATTTATTGACTGATTGATGTTATTTTAACGCTCCAATATGTTCTTGCATCACCCTCAGACGGAGTATTTCTACGCCAGAATGGGCATCACCGTCGTAGCGAGCATCGCCAAGGTAAGCTCCAAACGTCACAGACCAAAATGTTTCGCATGATTCCGTGACGATACTTATGTGGCTACTCGTGATTGTTCCTCAATCGTCATCCTAGTTTCATTCTTATAACTTCGTCATACAGTCTTCTTCATGCGTTTATAATATTGCAAGCATTTTCAAAACAACATCTCATTATCATCCCACGTTGTCGTTGACATAGTACCCAAGAGGTTACAACGACGTCAATCGTATGGCCATGCCATCATACGAATCATCACACGATTTACCCTTAAGAGGCTCTGGAAAGGGAACTACGTGAGGGCTGTCACTGTAATTTGAGAACAGCACTTCGTCACTTACCTAAAAAATTAAATACAGAGTAGTGGAGCATACGCACCAACGCATATGCGCCTTCGGAAGACAACGAAAAGCCCGTGCTCTGATTGCGCGAGAACCTGTGCCGCCTTTGCCAGACTTGCTGTTCGCCCATTTTCCGTCGCGACCTCGTTGCGACTCCTCTGTTCGAATAAACATCATCACATTTGGTGGAGGCTGCTGAGATCCCTAAGCAGACCTGGAGCTCCGCTCTCGCAAGTTGGCCGAAAGACCACCGTACAACATGACTGACGCAGTCGCCAACCAGCCCATCCCAGCACAGCCAGCACCATCGGCTGCCCCGTCGACCTGCCCCGGTGCTACCCGTCAGCGGGACGCACCAATCTTCAGCGGCAGTGGTGAGCAAGACGTCGAAGACTGGCTCTCCTTGTACGAACGCGTGAGTGCCAGCAACAAATGGGACAACGACTCTAAGCTTGCCTATGTTATCTTTTACTTGGCTGACGTCGCCAAGCTATGGTTCACCAACCGCGAAACCGCCATCGCCAGCTGGTCCACCTTTAAGACCCTCGTGACCGAAGCGTTCGGCCGACCAGAGGTCCGCAAGCTCCGCGCTGACCAGCGTCTGCGCCACCGAGCCCAGCAACCTGGCGAGACCTTTACTAGCTATATTGAGGATGTGCTCGACCTCTGCAGGCGTGTTAACTCATCCATGCCTGAAGAAGAGAAAATTCGACATATTCTCAAAGGCATCGAGGATGGCGCATTCCAGATGTTGCTGGCGAAAAGCCCGACCACGATGGCAGTCCTCGTAAGCATGTGCCAGAGCTTCGATGAATTGCGTCGTCAGCGTTCCGTCGCCCGACAGAGTGTCCCATCACCAGATTCGATCTCGGCCGTCGCACTCGCAAATGGGAACGTTCACCAAGGAACTCTGTCGAACCAGATTAAAGACTTCATCAGGGAGGAAGTCGCCCGACAGCTCTCCCTGCTGCCGCATAGCGATGCACCCACGACAAGCCTCCCTTCGAATATGCAGCAGGCCATACGCACTGAAATTTGCAATGCCCTCCCTACAGTTCCGGCCTCTTACCCATGCACTTCGGTGCCATCTGATCTCTCAACTGCTGGCTACGCACCAACTGCGCCGCCTTCACCTCTCTCAGCTACGCAGCTGAGGTCGCGCGGCCCCCACCGCATCCAGTCGCCTTATCGGCTCCACCTCCTCCGGCCTCGCCTCCAGTTTACAGGCCCCCACCTCGCTTTTTCCGTCCATCTAATGAGTGGCGCACCTGAGACAATCGTCCCATCTGCTTCGCGTGTGGCATCGCTGGACACATTGCACGCTTCTGCCGCCGCCGTCCCACACCTGCGCACGCATACTTCGGAGCTCCTACTTACGCACCGCAGCAAACCACCACGTCTGCATATGAACAGAGGCACTCCGACTCGGATCACCACCCATCTACTGCTCGTTTCCCATCACCTCGTCGCCGATCGCCATCGCCTATGCGTCGTCGACCACCTCCTGAGGAGGGAAACTACTCAGTGCAGTTCCGGAGGCAAGAACTGCACCTTGTGCGCAATTCCCAAGGCCTCCATTTTCACCGCAAAATGTTGTTGATGTCGATGTTGAGGGAGTCACCACATTAGCGTTAATTGATACCGGGGCCGCCGTTTCTGTGATGAACGCAAAATTTTGTAGGAAACTGAAGAAAGTGACCACATCTCTCAGTGGCTTGGTGCTGTCCACGGCTAGCGCGCGACGCATTCATCCCTCGGCTGTGTGCGCGGCGCGCGTCGTCATCCGAGACGTTTTGTACGTCGTACAGTTTTTTGTTCTACCATCTTGCTCTCATGACCTTATCCTGGGTTGGGATTTCTTATCACGTCCTGAAGCTATCATCGATTGTTCCCGTGCCGAAGTGTCCCTTGTGCCAACATGTGAATTTCCACCACCCGACCGTTCTCCTCTGCTCTGCAAACTCATCGCTGATGACGACATCACCTTGCCTCCTGAAGCTTCGGTCCCTATTAGCCTTTCATGTGTGGCGCAACTTGACGGCACGGTGGTGTTTACGCCATCTCCGGTTTTTACTGAACGCAAGGGCATCGTTCTCCCATTTGCTGTTCTTACGATTGCGTCTGGTTTAACCGTAATGCTGGTCACCAACCACTGCAACTACCCCATTGGCTTACTTCGTGGTGAAACGTTAGGATATGTGCAACCTGTCGACCATATCGATGATATTATTCTTCCCGACGAAACGCCATGTCACATTGCTGCAATCACTCATGCGTCTGAGCCATCAAGTTCGTCAGCCTTCGGCAATGCTATTGACGCAGACCTTCCCCTCTCGCATCACCACCAACTTGTTGTTCTCCTTAACAAGTTTCGTTTTCTTTCGACTTTCTAGAACCTGCTTTGGGCCGCACCACGACTATCACTCATACTATTGACACCGGCTCACATTCGCCTCTGCGACAGCGTCCTTACCACGTTTCCGCCGAAGAGCGCCGCGTCATTACGGAGCAAGTAGATGACATGCTTAAACGTGGAGTCATACAGCCTTCTCAAAGCGCTTGGTCATCACCTGTGGTTCTGGTCAAGAAAAAAGATGGCACCGTACGATTTTGCGTGGACTATCGCCGCTTAAACAATATTACGAAAAAAGATGTCTACCCGCTACCACGAATAGACGATGCTCTTGACTGTTTAGAAGGCGCCGAGTACTTTACATCTTTGGATCTGCGTTGTGGGTATTGGCAGGTGCCAATGGCTGAATGTGATCGCCCTAAAACAGCCTTTGTAACGCCGGATGGCCTATATGAGTTCAAAGTCATGCCATTTGGGCTCTGCAACGCACCTGCCACATTTGAACGCATGATCGACACCATCTTGCGTGCCCACAAGTGGAAAACCTGCTTATGTTACCTGGACGACATCGTAGTCTTTTCCTCTGATTTCCCGACACATCTTGCTCGCCTCCACGAGATTCTGACGTGTCTAACTTCTGCAGGCCTACAACTTAACTCCAAGAAGTGCCACTTCGCAGCACGAAAACTAACCATCTTGGGACATGTCATCACAAGAGACGGTGTTCTTCCGGATCCCGATAAGCTTCGAGCTGTCGATGACTTTCCGTTGCCCACATCACTGAAAGCCCTAAGAAGTTTCGTCGGTCTCTACTCCTACTTTCGTCGCTTCGTGCACAACTTCGCGTCCATCATCGCACCTCTCACGAGTCTGCTTTCCAACAGCAAAGGCATATCTGCATGGTCACCTGCATGTGACGACGCATTTCGCCAGCTGCGCCGCCTGCTGACCTCACCACCTATTCTTCGTCACTTCGACCCTGCTGCGGCCACAGAAATTCACACCGATGCAAGTGGCATCGGTCTTGGTGCAGTTTTGGCACAACGGAAAGGCACCCAAGCTGAATACGTAGTCGCCTATGCAAGTCGCGCTCTCAAGAAGGCTGAATTGAATTACTCCGTTACAGAGAAGGAGTGTTTGGCCATAATCTGGGCATTGACGAAGTTTCGCCCGTACCTTTACGGCCGTCCTTTCGACGTGGTCACAGACCACCACGCTCTATGTTGGCTGTCCACCTTGAAAGACCCGTCCGGACGCCTGGGGCGTTGGGCACTTCGATTGCAAGAATACGACATCCGTGTCATATATCGTTCCGGTCGCAAGCATGCGGATGCCGATGCACTTTCACGATCGCCATTAACACCAGATGTGGCTTCTCTGTCTCCCCCTTTTACCACCTTGTCACCACTCGACACGACTGACATGCTTTCGAAGCAGCGTAAAGACCCATACCTTGCCTTGTTAGTCGACTACCTTACCGATCCGTCTGCTGTCCCTTCCACGAGAGTGCTACGCCGGCAAGCAGCCCACTTTTCCTTACGAGACAACATTCTGTACCGACGCAACTACATGCCTGGTGGTCGGAAGTGGCTCCTTGCTGTCCCAATTCATATGCGCTCTGACATCTGCATGAATTTCCATGCAGATCCCCAAAGTGCTCACGCAGGTGTCCTGAAAACCTACGAAAGGCTGCGCCAACGCTATTACTGGCGAGGAATGTATCGCTTTGTGCAGAAATACGTTCAGTCTTGCACCACTTGCCAACAGAACAAGACACCTCCGCGGCACCTTACTGGCATGTTACAGCCGCTCCCGTGCCCGGCTCGCCCATTCGACCGCGTGGGTATAGACCTCTATGGCCCCCTCCCATATAGTAGCTCTGAAAACCGGTGGATTATTGTCGGAGTCGATCATCTGACACGTTACGCTGAGACTGCAGCTCTACCGGCAGCGACCACCCACGAAGTTGCACTCTTCATTCTCCGCAGCTTCATTCTACGCCATGGTGCTCCGCGGGAATTACTCAGTGATAGGGGTCGAGTGTTCCTGTCGGAGGTCATTCAAGCTACCCTCGCTGAATGCAACATTATCCACCGGAAATCTACCGCATACCATCCACAGACAAGTGGTCTTACTGAGCGGTTCAACCGCACACTTGGCGACATGCTGAGGATGTACACCTCCTCCGACCACACTAACTGGGACGCTGTATTGCCCTTTGTTACCTTCACTTATAACACCGCGACGCAAGTGACTACCGGTTTTCCCCCGTTCTTTCTATTGTACGGCCGCGAACCTTCCCTCCCACTCGACACTATACTACCGTACCGCCCTGATGCATCTGAGTGCTCCCCGCTTTCGGAAGTCGCCAGATACGCTGAAGACTGCCGTCAGTTGACTCGGTCTCTGACAAGTGAGGCTCAAGGTCTACAAAAGACTCGACACGACGACACTCACCGCATAGCTCCTACATTTCGTGCTGGCTCCCTTGTGTGGCTTTGGGTGCCCCCACACGTTCCTGGCCTGTCTTCTAAACTTCTGGCCCGATACCATGGTCCCTACCGTGTCATTGACGTGACCTCCCCGGTGAATTACATCATCGAGCCATTAACACAATCACCAGATTTGCGCCGTCGAGGACGCGAGACCGTACACGTCGACCGTCTCAAGCCCTACTACGACCCCCTCATTGTGCCTACTCCCCGAGTCGCCAGGATGGCTACCCTTCACCCCGGGGGTATTGTAGTGGAGCATAAGCACCAACGCGTATGCGCCTTCGGAAGACAACGAAAAGCCCGTGCTCTGATTGCGCGAGAACTTGTGCCGCCTTTGCCAGACTTGCTGTTCGCCCATTTTCCGTCGCGACCTCGTTGCGACTCCTCTGTTAAAATAAACATCATCACAACAGGCATTATTTCTTTATTTATTAAGTTGACTTGAATTATTTACTTTTCTTCGAGTGCGCACACACACACACACACAAAAAAAGAGAGGACTGAAGGCATTGACGCCTGACGAGGTCCTCCTACCAGAAACAACTACAGTTTGCACACAGGCACTAGCAATTAAAAGGGAAGTGACTTAAAACTATTGGCAGCATAAATTGGCAGCAGCAAACACAGGACCGAGTTGACTGGAGGAACATGGGAGAGGCCTTTGTCCTGCAGTGGACGTAGTCAGGCTGATGATGATGACTGAAATTCACACAAATAAGTAAAGGTTCATGTACATCTTTGAATACTTATAGAAAGATAAAATGTCATTTTGCAGGTAAATATAAAATTGCAAACGTATCACTGTTGTGAGCAGAAATCGCTAAACACAAATAGCAAGCAATATGCACTAAATTTATTAATTTTTTTTGTTATCATTGGTGCAGGTGTACATGCTGTACGAGTACATCACGTTCTACAAAGATCTCGAGGATGTGCCTTACAACTACGCGCTTCCGGAGTGAAATAAATAGATGCGTGTCATCTTGACATGACCGTCAGAGGCGTGGCGTCCACTGCGTGTCTTTTTTTTTCTCTCTTTTTTTCATTATGCTCTATTTGTAACTTATCGCTCGTGTTCACCGTATAGCCCTCGTTGCTTGAACGTGGCGTATTCGTCACAAAGCTGAGCGTTATCTCATTCGGTGCCAGCACTGTAATTTCGAACGCACTGTAAATTTAGAAATTTGCAAACGCGCCAATATTGAGGGTACTTCTAATAATGTGTTGTATTCTGCTGTCTTTTTTTTTTTACTAGTGTTACGCCCCATACGTGGTACACAAAGCTTGCTACATTTATAACAAAGCTATTTCTTCATGTTTAAGGAATGCGCAGAAACGAGGCAGGAAAGGAAGAAACGAATCGATTTGACAACCACTGCACTTTAATGCAAAGTCAGTTACAAGCCAAGAGCAGTGCGACTTTTAACCGTCAGAAGACTTTCCTCCAGCCAATGGTGTCGCTGTGTCAACATGACGTCGCAGCCGACCACTGAGCGCCTACAGCCAGCGTTCGCACCCAAGATTCCACGCCGTGAAGTTGTTCCTCTTAAAGCCTTTATTCCAAGCAAATGTAAAATTTTAGCGAAAAAATTTATTGGCCGGCAAGAGTTATGAATTGCTGCTTTATTGCCGACGGTAAATTTCTGCTCTAGCGGGTCTTATCTCAACCGTGTCATTCCGGTTTTGCGCACTGCCAGCTCTCCCTCCGGCCGAAATGCACTTTGTCCTGGTGACGGCCACTTTGTATCGAACAGTGTACTCAAACACCGATAAACTGCGCAAATATTCCAGTATAGATGTGCGTCGCTGGTTGTTTTCAGGCAGCGCCGAGCATTCACGCAGTAGACCAGACAACACGGCAATCGTCGTTACATACTTGGAAGAAAGCCAGCAAAAGCACGAGACCCGAGATAAAGGAAGACGCGAACATCGCTTGAACTAAAAAGTGTAACATTAATAAAGAGAATCGTTCCACCAAGAAACTTCGCAACGCATATGTACAGCCATCAGTATCACCTACAACGTCACCCGGTGAAATATAAAGTGCCCAAAATCGTCTTTTTTTTTTTTTGTGCAACCATCGCGCAACACAATAAATTTCTTGCCAATGAGGCAAATCGACAGTGCACTTGTGCCTTTTCTCCGCTTTCCCAATGTTGTATGCCTCCACGATTTCACGTTCTTCTTAACCCTTTCCTATTCCCGAATAAGTGACATTACTGAGAAGCGGGTAGCAACCACATTCGCGACAGTGACGTGCCAGATTGGCCCCATCATTGGAATGCAAAAAAGTGTAACGCTCACGCAGCATACTATTAGTCTGTTACTCACTATTAATCAGCTACTATACTATTGCTATTAATCAGTCGGTATGGCCGCATACCTTACTACAGATCAGGGGAAGGTTGTACACAGCACATGGGGCACACTTATTAGCAGCAGGAACCCGACGAGTATGCACAGCTGCGTTTGAAGATGTTGAGGCTACGCATATGTCGGAACCGCATTTTGTCACATATAACACTCCCCGGCACATAACGTACCACAGTTACAAACCACACAACATATCAAACCTAAATCGAGCAATCGCATATTGTCATAAAGCCGGCTTCTTTGCGATATCGATAACGAGTGCTGCGAAGTCAAGTCGCGCACTAAAAATGCTTCGAATTTTTAATGTTTGTATACGGAACTAGACAATATATCGAATGAATTACCGTTTTTCTACTAGAAGTTCAAAAAATTAACAAACCCCGACCTGCAATAGTTGCACTATTTGATTGTCTGTAGAAGACAGCCAAATTTTTGTATGAACAAATAAATGACTAGAAAGCCACTGGAAGCAATTCGTATTATTTCAGGATGATGTATTTCAGGTAGTGGACATTTGCTTCAGCGAGAATATGAGCGTTTATTATACAAAACAAGGAGCCACGACCAGCAGATTCTTGGTTGTTGCACAGCTAGATAGATAAATATGTAGATAGAAATGCTCCAAGTGTCCAAAGTTCACTGCGAAATGCTTTGCATTTAAAAGTGTTCAAAACAAAAATGCAAGTGTGACTTAGCTTCTTCCCCCGTGCCATCCCTCCCTGCTTAGCTTCACATGTTCGTTGCAACTAGAAGAGAGAAAAAGCAATTGCAATGTGCGACAAATCTTCAACTCTGCTTTTACAAATTTTCCCAGCGTTCAATTTGTGAGGCAATGATCTCTAGTGAAGCCGTTTGACGGTTACTCAGAAAAATGTTGCAAGGCTCCTTTAAGAGAGCCCATATGTACGAGTGATGAAAGAAATGAAAGAAAGAAGGAAGACAGATTATGAAAAAAAAAGTGCTTTATTCTTTATTAACAAAGACAAGTGGCACATAAAAGGTGCATACTTGAATAAATTACACAATCTTAAATCAAGGTGCGACCATGGCATGCCGCACTGCACTCTATCAAGGAATGGAGAGACAGGATTTCTTAAGCCTTGCACTTCACCGCCGCACGGAGTGCGTTGCTTCTTGAAGACTTGAGAATCACTTGTGCTCGCTGCATATGACTAGGCATGAACAGCTTGGCATTACACGACATGTTGCACAAGGCACACTGTACATGGAGACGACACTTGTGTACTTCCTTGACAAAAAATGCTGGCCCAATCCAGTGTGGTCGAACATATTTAACCCATATGCACCACCCTTTGGCTCGTTTTTGGACGATCTTGTTCACGACATGGAAACCGTGCATGTTTGCCGTAGCAGCGTACTTATTGTTAAATTGCCCCATTAACAAAAAATGTGAGAGTCACTTCAAGCAAGGCTGGAGCTTCAACAGGAGCCATCATGGCCTGCATTTTTTTTTTGTAGTAGTGATGGCGTAGTGAATAAAAAATTTCAGCATGTCAGGTGCTGCCAACTCTGGTCGTGCACCTGAACTATGAGCTGTGAAGTATGCGGCCGTTTTTCGAGAACAACAAGCAAATTCCTGTCTCGCACGTCCACACCTCATGACCACAAAGGAAGTTCGGGCAGCGCATCATGTGTTCGACCAACTGTACCAAAAGCACACTAGGCTGCCAGGCACGCATGAATGTGTCGTGCACACGCATTAAAAGCACACCTATCTGAATTAATTTCACTCACGTACACAATTATGCCAAACAATTCACGTCAGCAAACGTGTATGTCAGCGAAATAATATTCACACGATTATCATTCAGACAGACACGCATGTTTTGCTTTGATGTCAGGACAAATAACCCTTTTTTCTTGCTAAGTAGGCCTGCAAATAGAATTCCAAGTGGCCACATGCTATCTACAAGACTACAGTAAGACCGAAAAAAAAAGAAATATTCACAAGAAAAAAATATAATGCTATGTACTATATACAAGTAGAGCACTGCCCCCATTTTCTAATCGACGCTCATCACTATTTTTACAGGCTTTCCAAACTAAGTTTGCCAAAACGTTCTTCCACGGCTGGCAATAACCATTTACTCAAATTCAAAATAAAAGTTCACCATTCAGAACAAATAGAGTAAAACAACTTTTCACGACGATGTGTACATACTATTTCAGCTCGTGTAACCAATAAAGCGCTTGGCAGTGGGACATAAAACATACATTCAACAGGAACTGACATCCACTGCATCTGTATAACACGAAAGATCATTACGCAATGGTTCAGTGGGCACAGCAATAGCTGCTCAACAGAAATGGAAAAAAGTGGAACATTCTGAAACAAGGCGGCTTCTGTTTGCAACATTCTGCATATTTTCACAAGATGAAACTTTCACTGTCGGCTCAAACTTTGCCCTCGGAATTCACCACAAGCCTGAAGCCCGACAAAAATATTAAGAAAAAGCGGACGACCAACTTCTGTTACCACATTAACAATCAGCCAGGAGCTATTTATATAACGAAAACGTGTTCCACGCAGAACACTGCTATACTTTCATTATGACGACGACTAACATCAGTGAGGGGGGAGGGGCACAACAACAGGAACACGAGACAAGAAAGGGATCAATCGGTGGCTGTGACTGTGATAGTCTTGCCCTTGGGGTCGTCGAAGCGGTCGTTTGTGCGGATGTCGTAGATGAAGAACACACCCGTGCCCAGAATGACGAGGTACAGCAGCACAACCAGCAGGCCCATCCAGATGACCGTGGTGAAGAAGCCTGCACAGTCATAGCTTTCCGAGAATTGACCAGTGTTATTCTGGACAAGCTCGATCTGAAAGAGGAAAAGAGAATTTAACTAGGCCCGTGCACATAATCAAGCATATTGAACATTTGAAAGAGTATTGCAGTATTTGAGTTAGACCCCACATTAATTTGAAATCTGCAAAATTTCCAAGTAACTCAAACCTCAATGTAAACAAAATGGATATAACAAAATACTGCTTACAACAAAGTAAATGAAGAATACTCTTGCAATTAGATACAGTGACAGGAATATACCTTTATAACAAACTTTCGGATATAACAAACTTATTCTCGTGTAATATGCCACTTCATTATAATGAGGTTTGACTGTATTTGAATAATGAATAGACACTACTTGATAAAGGTACCAATATGGACATGCTGGTTCATTGTAAACTGGTTGTTACATAATGTAGAAACAGACACAGAAAAAGAATTACAAAAAAACAACACTTGTGTTTGTTGTTACTTCTTTCTCCTCGTTTGTTTCCGTGCTATGCTACAACACATTTTACAGCATGAAAACCACCTGAAAAGATAACTTCACTGCATTCTGAAGTTTCACATGTTAGAACGACATGATTATGATGAATGTAGATGAAGAGACTTCAGGTTAATGTTAATGTGCTTGAGTTCATGTTTCTAAATATAAATGCACGAATTTTCTAGCGTTTCGCACCCACTAAACGCAGCTGTGGTGGCTGGGAATCAAACTCGTGCCCTGGTATCTATCAGGATCAGGAAAACACTGCTACAGCCACTAAGCTACTGCAGCTCGTGAAGTGCAGCCCTGCAGGTGACTCACTTGGAAGGTGTCCAGCTGCAGCTGCAACTGCGGCAGCTTGGTAGCATTGTACTGCCGGAATGGCGACAAGGAGCAGGAGAAGGAGAAGCCTCGGGGCCACCAGAGGTCCTTGACGCGCATCTGCAGGTCCTTGTAGTCTTTCAGAGTGGCATTCATCTCGGAGAGGGCATAGCCACCACGATAATCATACTTGAACACCATCCTGAAACAGCATCAGAAAACATATTGTACACTCTAATGTACCAGTAACATCATGTGCTCCTGCTCCATGAAAAGTATCGCATTTCTGGTTACCAATATCCTTGGCATGGTGACCAAATATTTTATGGACGTTTTCAGTGCTGCTATAATGGGCTGCTTTCCTCGCCATTCATTATATTTAGCTGAACAAACAGTGCGATGGTGGCAGTACATACATGAAAATGGTTGAGTTGGTACGTCCCAAGTTTCATGACCTTGTCAATACTCGTCCCAAGATACCATATTTTCGCGCGCATAACTTGCACCAAAAACCCAAAAACTTCAGTGGCAAAGTGGAGGTGCGGATAATACGTGGGTTTTTCCTATAGTGCTGCTTCGCAGCAATGCGTGTTGTGCTGTGAAGCACCTTAACAGTGTAGCGAAGGCTACGGAGGCGGTTACCGCAAATTCGTGTTGCTCCGCAAGTAGCACGGCAGCTTGCGGCCGATTTTGGTTTCGCTTGCTTGCATCGTTGAAGCGCTTAGAAAAACATTTGGGGAAAGACAATTCGATTGTTCAGTGTAAAATCTCACTGTCACACCACAAGTATAATTTTTGGACGTTCGCGGCCGCTCAGTGACCCTCCACATGTCCCTACGTCACGGACGCCATGTTTACTTTCGAAAAGGGCTCGCCGAAAAGGTGGTGCTGTCTAAGAAAGTTTCACAATAAATAAAGTAAGTTTTACAATAAATAAAGCAGTACTTATTTCAGCGAGGCAAATGAGATATTATAGTGCCTATAGATATATCAGTAAATTAATGTACTACTTTTTGACGCGATAGCAGGCTTGCATTTCGGTTCTGTTGTTTCCAGGGTGCTGTTACAGTGTACTAGAAGGGGTAGTGCTGTCAAGTTGTCGCCGAGTGTGAGCGCTCTTTACATCGCTGATACCGCTAGTTCTCCACATGTCAACCCGTTCGCCAAGCCTAAGTCGATCTGTTCTGTCACTATGAGTAGCGTACCGCGGCAGGCCTTCACGGCACAGCAAAAGCTTAAGATCATCGCCGTCACCCAGGAATTCGGAAATCGCGAAGCAAGAAAACGGCACGATGTGGACGAGTCCTGCGTGCGACTGTGGAGAAAGAAGAAAGAGCCTACAAGCCGCGCACCGCGACTGTAGGTCATTTCGTGGCCCCAAGACCAATGCCTACCCTGAGCTGGAGGCGGAGCTAGTAAAGTTCATCGAAGGTGTGAGAAGCAGGGGTCACGCCGTATCAACCGAGATGGCCCAAGTGGAAGCGCAACGACTTTCGAGGGAGCTAGGCCTACCTCACGAGTTCCGTGCGAGCCGCAGATGGCGGCACCGCTTTATGAAGAGGCAAGGGCTCTCAATCAGACGGCGGACTACAATATGTCAACGCTTGCCGGCTTCTTATGAGGAGAAGCTGCTCAAGTACCAGAGATATGTAATCGGCCTGCGAAAGCAGCACAATTACATTTTCTCGCAAATCGGCAATGCGGATGAAACTCCTGTTTATTTTGAAATGCCATTGGACACAATAATTGAGAAGACAAGCAGCAGTTCGGTGAGCGTGCTGACCGGCGGGAACACGAAACTGCGCATCACAGTCTTACTTTGTGCCCTCCCCGAAGACACGCAACTGCGACCGTACGTCATCTTCAAAAGGAAAACTCTACCAAAGGTTCATTTGCCTGCCGGTGTGGTGGTGCGCGCCCACGAGAACGCGTGGATGAACAGTGACTTGTTCGTAGACTAGATCAAGACGGTATGGGAGAAGAGGCCCGGTGCGATGCTCGCAAAGAGGTACATGCTCGTTCTTGACTCGTTCCGCGGCCACACAACTGCAGAAGTGAAGGACCGCCTTTCACGCAACGGCACCGACTTAGTTGTTATACCCGGTGGAATGACGTCAATGTTGCAGCTTCTAGATGTGTCGCTTAACAAGCCCTTTAAAGCCCATGTCAAGCGCTGTTACGCCGAGTGGATGGCCGAAGGCTGCTACGACTTGACGCCGACAGGACGAGTCTGAAGGCCTGATATTGCCCTATTCTGCAAGTGGATTGTCGAGGCATGGAAGGCCATTCCAGGTGAAATGGTGCGAAAATGTTTCAAGAAATGCTGCATCACAAACAACATGGATGGAACCGAAGATGACCTTGCGCATAATAGTGAGGACTGCGGCTCAAGTGATAGCTCTAGCGAGAGCAGCGACAGTGAGTGAATTGTGACTGGCCTTGCAGACAGCGTATTCTGATTGCTCAATAAAGCTTTTTCTGTCTACATATGTGCTTTGTTGCTTGAGCAGTAGCTTTTGTACAGCCTTTCCGGTATATCAAATGTGCGGGCAATACGGGAGGATTTTTTTTCTTTCTAGGTGAGCTGAAAGTGGGGGTGTGGATTATATGCAGGGGCGGGTTATACGCGCAAAAATACAGTACACAAATAAGAGAACATTTGTTTAACAACACAAGCTGGCACCACCCGTAAGTCTTATGTGAAGTCCTCCATGCAAACAGGCACTGCAATGCATCGACTGCAAGTAATGATGAGAACAAAAGCACGATTGTTTGTCCCCATAATTACCTCTAGTAAGCAGCCATAATTACATGCTTGACAATGTATTTGGCGAGTACCATAGGCGCCAATGTAAAATGCACTGTACACTGGAACAGGAACAATGTCAGAACACAAAATGAGGTAACCCCACTAATGGAAAGCGTCTATAAAGTAATCGCTAGAACGAGGCCCGTTTTTTCTGATTCAACAGAAATTTACATTTTTACTTCTTCCCAAAACTTGTGAAAAATTGCTTTTGGTGCCGTGCAGAACAAAAACGTGAAGATGAGGTACAGCCTGATCGTGCGAGCTTCTACTGGTGTATGCAGTTGATTGTTTCTAAAGAATGTTTTTTTTTAACAATACAGATTTTTCATAAAAGTGCTATGACAATCAGGCTTCTGCAGTCTTCGCAAACAGACTCTATGTCAACGTGGAAAAACTTTGCTGTGGCTAAATTCACATTCAAATGAGTAATTAACCAAACTTTTCTTATGAACTTTTTTATTACAGGAGATTCTCAATGATACGATTATGGTTGATCTGAATTTCACAATGATACAAATTTTAAGGTTGTATTGAATGGACTACATTATATAAAATACGGCGCGATTCGGTGTTATGCCACCGCGAATGATACGAAGGAGCGATTGACTACTAGGCAACACTGCTTGTCTGTGGGAGGAAGGCCCATTCACTCTTGCCCTCGAAAAGTGAATTGCGCAAAACTCGCCGAAATTTCCCTCACATTAACGGCTGGAAAAACACGTTGCGAGGCTGACGCAAAATATTGGTCCGAGACCAATTTTCTTGCCACGCAATAGCAGATCGCCTTTTTGCTTTCACCGCTTTGGCTACACCAGCTGCTCTAGCTTTCAAACCATGTCATGTAAACAACTAGCCACCAGTTCAACATGGCGGCAAAGACGTTACTGGTGGATCGCGTCGACGCTATCGCGAACTACTCATGCAGCACGTCAAAGCTCAGGGTCTTGACAAGAACGTGGTCGAAATCCTGGTTTAAATTATGATCGCTGATAGCACCGGAAGTAGAAGAAGGTGCAGCAACAGCGGGACGGCATGTCCTGCCGTTTTTGCTTGAATTCTCCAGTGTTTAATTCTCCACGACTGACTACTTTTGTGTCCACTTCGCGGCGCAGTTTTACGGCCGCTTAAGCAGCAAAGTGAGTGAATTTCCAATAAGCTTGGCTGCTTTCGCTCCTTTTAATGACAAGTGTGAACGTGCCGCGCCAGCAGCATGTGTGAAAAAACCACGGCACTTTATTGAGAGACCGTGAAGGCAGGAAAGTTAAAAAGAACATCATGGACTTTATTCAGCGAGAAGTCTTTGCCAATAAAGTTCTCATTCATCTTCAATATCAGCTTTAATATGAGCTTGTTTTTGGTTCATACGAATTCGGGATGATACGAATATTTCGTGAGCTCTCTTCGAATTCGTATCAACGAGATTCTACTTGCCAACTTTAAGGGTATTGTTTATATGAAAGAGTTGTAGACCGTTACATTTTATAGCATGCCCATTTTATATGGATCGTAATAATAATAACTGAAATCCAAGGCCCCGATTGAGGTGACACTGAAACAGAGCACACCAGGCACCGAAGAAATTTGTAAACCCCGTCATGTCAGGCCGGAAAACCCACGTCTCGAACTTTGAAAACAGGCGCATCACAGCAGAACATGGTCACGATAAACGGCAAGCCGTCTCAAGAACCCCACGGGACCGCTGCAGTGCAACACTCTTTGTGGTCAATTAAATGAGTGACGACAATGATGACACGAAAAAAATTTTCTGGCTGCCTGTGCTTTGTACAGACATAAGAAAATCACTTACGAGACGCTGAAGCCCTTGACAAGTCCGGAATCTGGGAACTTCAAAGTGATGCTGTGAAAAGAGAAGGTGACAACCCATGAATAATGGAGAGTGGAAATATTAAGGGTTCATCATTATATTAGCATATTATTAAGAAGTAAGAGGCAACACTGCCAAGAAAAGTGTAGGAGGTCTTATTAGTAGTAAATGTAATATAAATGTGAAGAAATAAAAGTGGACGAAAAGATAACTTGCTACGAGCAGAGACCAAACCTGCGACCTTCGCATAATGCGTCCGATGCTCTACCAACTGAGCTACCGCACCAGCTATCCCCCCCCCCCCCCCCCCCCATTCACTTTATGGGGTGTATGTGCGCAATTAAACATGGAAGCGTTAGTCAGCGCCACCAGTAGCCATGACGGCGAGTGTGGATTACTTTTTTTTGCCTCTTGGCGTCACATAGCACGTAATCACAGGGTGGCAGCTGGCCAATAATCCCTCACACCCTGCCAGTAATTATTGGTCAAACAACTCATGAAGTGTTCAATATTTGGCTTTTTCAAATTAACCGAGAGCTTTTCATACTAAAGAAAATATCACGGTAGCCAAATGCGCTTCAACTCGAACCTGACACTTGAGAGATCTCGAGATATCCCAATCAAACAAACAAATGCGGTACTTCCTCTCCACGTAGCCCACCCAGAAAGGTGGTTTTGCCACAGTGTGTTGTAACAATGCCACAAAAATACCTTATCAAAGTCAGTATATACAGCCAGGAATCCATGCTTCAAAGTAACGTGTGCATACTGTCTATTTGCATCCAGAAATATTTTTTAACAATTCACGGCAAGATGTACAGGCGAGGTGTAACAGGTCTTTAAATATCTAATGTTTCAACAAATGCGCTTGAGTGTTTGAGCTGACGTTTCAAGTAAGTCCGCTTATCGAAACATTGGCTCGAGCACAGAATCCCAGTTGACAGACTTTCACATCGCAATTTTCTATTTTCCCCTTCCTGCTGTCTTTTTTATACGAACCGAAAAATTCACACTACCCCTAGTACAAACGGCCAAGACGACTTGAAAGTGAGAGTACCTTCTTTCTTTTCTTTTCAGTTTACTGTATTCTTTAGTGTAAAAAAGATAGTGGCTACAAGCAAGACATTGTTGTACTACCCTGAAAAATCATTGTGTCCGATTACTGTAAACCAACCAGCACAAAGGTACATGTCATGTGCCTTCAGCCTGCTAGCGCTGCCAAAAATTGTTGGCGTGCAACACTAGGGTTAGTGTGGTTACCAAATTTTCTAAATTGTGGCACTGGTACGGCTGTTGAAAGAGTGTTACGTCCCTCAGAAAGCAAAAGTGAAAAAGTAGCATGGTGTGCTACCCTTAAGATCACTTGAAGGCCGAAAACAATTACGCTTAAGATCACTTGAAGGCCGAGAATAATTTTTTTTTTCCCCGGAGTCGATAGTGTTGACCTTTCCATTCCCTCGGAGCTTACTTCACTGAACCTGGCGTTCCACTGCCTCCGTGATAGAAGGCACTCGCCGTTTTCTGCATCTGACATAGTTTTCCAGTGACTCCAGGATCAGCTCATATTTGGCAGAGAGAGGACATCATATGATGACACCATGACGGGGTGTCAGGTAGTGTCATAATGATGTCGCATATGATCTGTGGCATCATGATGTCATTAATTACAATAGCATCACTTATGTTGACGCCAATTGTCTCTTTTTGCACATGATGAGAAATCTAAGGCTTCTGCCTGAATAGTATCAACATTCAGAACTTCGCAACAGTGGCCAGGAGCAGCATCAGTTCGATGCATATTGCGTCAAATTTCGAATCCTCATGATAACCTTTATTGAAAAAAAAATATATTAATGATAATAAATAAGAGAGAATAATTTTCAAAGCCCTTAAGAACCACCATTTACGATATACACACTTGGCGTGCTGTTTGTCCGAGCTACACTGAGGCACAGGCATAGGACTCAGCGTGTCGTTGTAGGTGACCGAGTTGAACGTGGCTGCCTTGGGATCCTCGGTGAAGGAGACGGTGACCGAGCGGCCGTACATGAGCATACAGTCCTTGCGCACCATGATCACGCCCGAAGTTTCGTTAGATGGCGCTGCCTCAGGCACGGCCAGCAGGTGGCGGCGGGAGCGGGTCAAGTGAGCCGCCTCCAACATTGGCTGTCCATGGTGAGAGAGAGCGTAATAAAATTAAAGCAGAAGCTCCCGACTCAGGCATTACCAGATGGCACAAAACTTCCATTTACAAATCTATTAAATAACTTATTGCGACACTATCAAACATGTACTAGCATTACTATTTAGCAAACACGAACCGGTATAAGTTAGTGCCAACAAGCGCTGATAGCATGTGACAGGTACCGTATAAACCGGACTATAGGTCGAGTGGGAATATAGGTCGACCCCCCCCAGTTCAGGTTACTGAAAAAAAAAAAAAGAAAAACAACCCAAAACTGCCGAACCACATTTATTTGGGAATTGGGCGCACCGCATCCTGATCGTCAGAGCTCCCCTCTACCACCATCGTAACTGCACCTATTCGTCCGACGAAGCACCACTGTCTTCTTAAGACGAGAGTTTGTCGCTGGCTGCCTCCCACAGTGTGTCGTCTTCAGTGCCATCCAGCGAGTTGCTGATGCGACATTTCTTGAAATAATTTTCCACCACGGAATCCGGCAAGGAGCGCCAGGCGGAAAGCACCCAGCCACAAACAGTCGCAAGCAGGCCTCTGTAGGTGGGCCGTCGGTGTCTTGTGGTTGTCGCCGGACATCCACTCTTGGTATTCCAGCCGCACTCGGTCCTTGAACGGCTTGTTTAGTACAACGTCGAGCGGCTGGAGGGTGGACGTCATACCACCTGGTATCACGGCAAGGTCCGTTTTCCTGTCGCCGAGTGCGCGTTTCACTGCGTCGGTCAAGTGGCCACGAAATGCATCCAACACCAGCATGCTGCGAAGACGCAGCAGTGCACCTGGCCGACGGTTCCACACCACTCGTGTCCATTCGAGCATCATGGCCTCGTCCATGTATCCCTTCTTGTTGACGCGAACGACACCAGGCGGGACACTTCCTTCGGCATTGTCTTACGTTTGAAAATGACGAAGGGCGGAAGCTTTCTACCATCTGCCGTGCATGCCAGCATGACGGTGAAGCGCGAGTGCTCGTTGCCAGTGGACAGCAGCTTCACATCCTTGGCGCCACACTGCGTGATCGTGGTCGACGAAGGCATGTCAAACCACACAGGGGTCTCATCGGCGTTGCCAATCTGCCCCATCATGTAGTCGTTCTGCTCCCGAAGCCGGTTTACGAAGCGCTGAAAGTTTATGAGCTTGTCCTCGAACTCCTCCAGCAACTTTTCACTGATGTGCGCCGCCGGAGAGAAAATCCTTTGCGTCGCATAAATCGACGCGCCCAAGAGTTCGGTGCACAAAACTCTTCTCTCGTGAGCCCAGCTTCCCGAGCGAATTCCACGGCTTTCTTGCGAATGGTATCCATGGTCACTGGCAGCGAGCGCGCACGAACTTCCCGCACAAAGTCCGCTAGCTAATCCTCCAGCTGCGGATGAACTTCACTTTGTCCGCGAAACGACATTTTTCGAGGATTGCACATCTGCAGCTTCCCTTTTTGCGCCCTCCAATAGCGCACGCTTTTTTCTGATACACCAAAGCAGCACTGAGCAGCCATATTCCCGTTCGCTTCTGCAAACTTAACAACATCTAGTTTAAACGCAGCTGAGTACTGCCTCCTCGCACCACTAGACATATTCAGTTAACGAAAAAAAAAGGCCACTAAAAATGCAGCGCAATGTCAAGTGGAGCGAAAACTCTGAACAAATCTGAAGCAAATCACGAACACAAAGAAAACAGACTGCGATTGGATTTGGATGTGGATATGACCGCGTTTGGCTTCACAAGCACATGCAAGCCATATGTTGCCAGACAGCGGCGCACTTTCGGCTAGACACCACTATATAATACGAGGGGCGACTTTAGCTTATTATTTTATTGAAAAAATCTCTACTTATATTCCGGTTTATACGGTATCTGCAAGTGAATGTGCTAGTAGCGTCCTCACTGATCTTCAAAAATAAAGAGGGTCGGAGGGAGTGTTACTAGGATATGCTCTTCTAGCATTGTTATGCTGTTACATGTGCTAATACTGTATACACTTGAATGTATTTAGAGTTTCTTCTCCAGATCTTTGCTACCTAAAGTCCAGCCCTTGCATTCCAATCAATTGCCAAAACTACATTTTTTCTGCCTGGATGCAATAAAGTTGCGCCTCGCATTACAATTATAGACAAGTTACAATCAGGTAAATATGGCACCTTTCTTTCAAAAATGCTTGTGCATTAAAGCTATAGGTTCGCATCACTATTGTCTTGAGCACAAGATATCCTCGTGCGACATTAGCACCACTTATTATGCACTGAATAGCTCAGGCTTTGAACTGCGATGAAATGTGAGCTAATCATAAGCAAAAATTTCTCAAGCAATATGAAAAAAGAGAAATGGAAGCAGGGGGGTTGTGAAAGTGTCATGCTGGTGTGTCCAGACGACTGTGACTAAAGATCCTGTTGCTAGAGTTGTGCAAGTAACAAAAACTTGGGTGCAAAGCAAATTCGAATAATAAAATTTGAGTGTGAAGCAAATGAAATAGTTTTCGAATACAGTAGACTCTCAGTAAACGAAACTGCTGCTTCAGCGGAACTATTGCCTCTGCAACCCTTGGTTTCAGGCTTGCATTCTGCACCTAGGTTCACCTCTCAGTAAATGGAACTCCTGTTAAATGGAACATACTTTCCTGGTCCCTTCAGGTTCCGTTTACTGAGAGTCTACTGTACTTCAAAGCGAAATTGCAGAGGGTCCCTAAGCATATTCTCATGAGACAGGAACAATTACAAGTCACAATTGTGGTTAAAGAATGAATTTATTCTTAAGGGGCTTTGTGGCTTTAGTATCAGGACAAATGACCAAAAAATCACATTTAGTGAAAATCACATCTTCAGTTTCTGTAGCCCCTTTTTCAATTCGAAAATATATCTAGCGATAACTCTGCATGTAGAAAATTTGTTGAGCTCGCTGAGGTGGCGAATATTATTGTAGAAATGGCAAAAAAAAAAAGCATTTAAACATTGGTTTGCCAACACTGCAACACACCATTTTCAAGCTGGTCGGCACAATCATTTCTGAGTCTTTGACAGAAAGCGAACGTTTGAAGTTCATTTAAAGACCTTGGATTGATTGGCTACATCCGCTATGTTGCTCCAGCAAGCCTCGCAATTGGTGTGATCCTCATTCTGGGAGAGCCGTCTCCTGCTTGTGCGTCGAGAGATCACGGCTGTCTAAAATCTCACTACTTTGTCCCCTTTGCATTCATTTTGTGTTCACAGGTCAATGGTCATTTAGAATACAACTACACTTCAGTTTGGAAACTACAAGCAGAAGCTCAATCATCAAATTATGATAGCGCGCCGTGCCCGCAGCGAACATCACAGATGTGCATCTCGGAACAACTGTTTTGTTTGTCAGAAGCAAAGACCTCGTGATCAATATTGTGGGACGACTACTTGCACTCATGATCGAACATTACGTACTTTGAAACATCGGGTACCGCGATTACGCACGTTACGACAGAGCCTACTGCTTGGAGTCGTTGCTAGGCTTAACTCCGCTATCGGCGCCGTTATACACAATGAAGAATCAGAGCATTGCAGACAAAGATCTCCTGTGAACAGCCACACCGTGCTTGGTGACAAGCAACACATCGTTTCACTCGCTGGCTCCTCAAAAGATGAAAATCATCGTGAGTTCAAATATTTGCACACCCTTAGTTATTTACTAAAATGTCTCCTAGCTATGGAGTGTATTTTCTGCTTTTTTAAGGCTTAAAAGAAAACATTCAGAAAGTTAACCAGATGGCTCCTAGCTAACGGCAGAATCCCCAATGTGAAAAGAGCTTGTTGAAAGTATCCCGGGTACTCACCGATGCCAAATCTCTGCCCGTGTACAGGCCAAATAACTTCTTGCCTCCCGATGACAGGGCTTGCATGGTGGCCTCCATGATGGTATCTGTAATTGAAGTTCTGGCTGATCAACTGACTGATCATTTGAATCAAGGAATGTTAAAAAGTAGGAGTACAAACTGAAAGCACATAACGTAGGCACAGTGAAATGAATATGAGTAAGCTAACGACCCATGATAGCTAAATCATTACTTTCACAATGACAAAGCTTGACAAGGGGCAAAAATAATTGGTGTACTCAGAAAATATTGAACCCTGTTCTGTCCTATCAACCAATCAAGTGCGGAAAGCTTCGTTCAGTGGAGATATGGAGAACATATCCACACACAAGCCTGAATTTTCTTTTGCTGCAGCAGAAAGCGCGATTCACTGGCGATCAGCTCGTGAGTAAGTACGTGTAGTGTGCACTTGCCAGATTTTGACAAGTTGTAAGGTGACGAAACAACACAAGCTGCAACATCGAAATCAAGAGCGCGTACCAGCCTGCTGGAGCGCTGATAACCGACTCTCAACGCCGACGGTTCGAGGCAAGTCCACCAGCAACACCTGGCTGCCGTCGTGCAGGCCGTCCAGGGCAGACTGCACTGCTCCAACGTCGGGGATGTTGAGGCGCGTCACCACGAGGCCACCGTGCGATGTGAGCGCATCAACAGGATTTTCCACAGAGGGCAGCACAAGCACATGCTCTTTGCCAAAGGCATCCTGCAAAGATTGATTTTATCATTGAGATGGTATAGTCCAGACAGCTGCGGCACAGTTTCCCACAAATACAGGCTTTGCTTAAAACTGAAGAAAACCACAACAGCAGCCAAATACATCTTCCACTGTGAAGAATTGGGAGATTTTAAGAAACAAAGCTAGAGCACTTCGTGCTTAGTACAACATTTCTTCCCTGCTGTATGATCAATTTAATGAGAAGCTGACGCATTTAACAGGCATAGCGTTATCACACTTGATGGGCATTGACTCGACGAAAAGCAGTTCTTCCATCTTAGGTAATATACTAAAAAAGTGATCTCAGAAACAGTGTCCAAAGCAACTGAATAAAATAGCCATCGAACATTTTAACATCGCATTTTTGAGCACCCCGACACGTGCTCAGCAAATCTGCCTTTTCTCTATAGCTCCAAGTTGTGATTTGGGCCATTGTACATAAGTAGTGGAATACTTGTCTTGCATTAAAGAGGATAATGATACAATTTTCTTTCATAATTATAAAGATAGCTTTCCAGTGACGCAGTTAACTAATGCCCACTAGTCACTTCATCCAAACAGTGTTTTCAATTTTCAGGCACAGCTTACTTTCATTACGACATGGAAAATGTAGACTCTGCTCTTCTGACATACACGCACATAATATATAAGTCCCAACATGTGCAATTAGGAGCTTCTCTTCAACTGAAGCACAACAGGTGCTGCCATTCGTTAACGAATAAGCTTCGTAAACAGAAAAAATTTTATTGCTCTAGGCTACAGATTATGAACACATCTTTGTTCTAGTAGTATCTTTCCTTGAGCTGCGATAATCATGATCATGAAAGTTATTTATAAACGCTGCAAAACACTGGCATAAGAAAGAGGTGTCCGCAATAAGCCGACAATGGTGCGCTCAACCACCCCCTCATTGAACTTCCCCCTATTCCCGTCTTCGAAGACCCAGGTCGCATACCTCAGCCTCCCTAATGAAGGGCTGCATTTTGTTTTAGGCACGTAGTGTACTGCTGTGCCCATTGCAAACAAACTTGTAAATCTGAATTGCGATCGCAACAACAAGAGATCTGTTTTGTGTAGCTTTAACGTGCCTCCCGGTTCAATCTCAGTTTGTGTAAGTGCCCCCTCCCCCTCTTTCCTTCCATGCAAATGAAATTGGCCACATGCATAACCACTCTACTAGCACATTTGCGATGCAATGTTTTACCACAAATTAGTGGTACTTGATGTTTCAAAGCCATATGAAGCCGAAAGAATGAAGTTAGATGAACTTTATATAGTAGTGTTACATCAATCTGGCACTGGCTCAACTGCCAAATAGCAGCTTCTGCTGACACTATTACCAGAGCTTTCTTCAGTAATTATTGCAGAAAACATGACACTACATGCAGAATGATAAAAACACTTGGCTGGTGTGGACCAGAATATCGTTTATGATGAACACTGCAGTTGTTTTATAAATGCAAGACATCAAACAAACTATAGACCTGTTAGGAGCATAATATTTTCTTTATAATGCTAGTGTCATCTAGATGTAGTGATAGAGGGTTCACTGTGTAAATATAAGGTTTCCTAGCTTTATCTCTTTTTTATTTTTTTTAAATTTTGGAACTGTAAACCTGTTATGCCTTTTTTCTTGCCACAAGACTGGGTGTACATTGAAGTTTTACAAAGTTTAGATACTAAAATGTCATTTTTATGTAGGTCTTCTACTTGAGTCCCATAATATATGAATGCTTGTTCGAGTTGGGGCAGTGCTACAACTGAAGCAAATATATTTAAATGAGTCAGTGGTATGCCTAATTATTTTGTTTCTCCATTGAGCTCAATTTGGCCAATTTTACTGAACCCTTCATAAATGAACAAATGCATGCCTGCCTACTATGCCTAATAAGCATACGCTCACCTTTAGGTACTTGTAGCTTCGGTCATCACTGGATGCCCTGGAGAGGTCTTCTGCACTGAGCTGCATAACAGTAACAAAAAGGGAAACAGGTTAAATCAAAAACGTTGCTCCCGATGGAGCAAAACTGCACTAGTGCTCAGCAGACAGCTTAAAGAGGCACCGATGCAGAAATTTTACACTTGTTTTGTAGTTGTAATTGGTAGCTTATGATCGACTTATCGGGGCTGGAAACCTCGTTTCGAGTGCACGAGGGTTATTTAGTTAAACACGTTTCTAGAGCACCCAGTCTCAGTTTCGATTTCAAAGAGCCCCGAGCTAAGCAGGAGCAGTAGCAAGGTAAACACAGCTAGCCCCGTGACCACACAAAACTGTGACATGTCAGCGCGTGCGACAGCACGCACGAACGGGCACTGCAGTGACAACCAGCACACGCAAAGCAGGAAATCGCAGGTAGCGCAAATGCAAGGTGTGAGCCGGAAAGCAGCCAACACAAACCCGTCATGTAGGTTGGTTTACACTGCCGCCACGTTGATGTCGACGTCACGAGGGGCTCCGCATCTCGCTCACTCGCGCGGCATGCACTTCAAAAATTGATTTCAAATATGCTGTAGGCTATATTAGCCTTTGATGTTTCGTAGATGTGTATGTCTCCAGATAAATCTAGCCCACTCATTATCTCGCCTTCGAAATTTTGTGTCAGTGCTCCTTTAATATATATTCTCCCTGCATGCATTCCTCAGCCTCCATGTCTCGAGCACCTGTGTTTTGATTTAACAACTTTTCTGATGACAGTACATATTCCGCGGCAAAAACTGACTGGATGCGTGGAACTAAGGGATGGATTAAACAAATGATACTAAAAAAAAAAGCCGAGTTTGTTTAAACTGATGAACAGAATTATTGAGCCAGAAATTGAGCAGTCAGTCAAACTTTCTTGCCACACACGAGTACTCGTGCAGCATAGGGTTAACACGGTCAGAAAGTCACCCAGTATTAGTTTGAGACCTATCGATGACTCATAATTCAACACCAGCCAAACAAAGGCAAAGCGAAACTGAGTTGAAAATTAAGCAGCTGTCCAGTACTTTCAGTAAATCCGCTAAATACTACGGTCATAACAGCAAAAGAAAGAACAAGGCCGCAAAGCTTACCTTGTCCTGCACAAACGCCACGACCACGGCATTTTCTTGGGCGACGAGCTTGGCCACCGAGTTTCCGAAAGTAGTTGGCTCAACCTTGTCGAATGAACCCACTTGCGGGATTTTCTTCAAGCCACTGAAATTAAAGCGTTCAGTGTTCACTTGAAGCTAAAACACTCTTTGGAAAAAAGACTATCGCGCAATTGAGCAAACGCACGAAGATTTTAATGAGTGTAAGATAAGGGCTGCAGCTGCTCCCGGCGAAGGAATATTGCTTTATAACGCACCGTTTCAACCCTGAAGACAATTGCTTTCCATAGTATAAAAATTAACCTTTCAAATTTCGTGGCTCGTCACTGCACGCGATTCGTATATTTGTGCTAAGTAGCTAGAAATCAGTTGCAGTCGCGAGACAAGCCTCATGAACTGGAGCAAACTAAACGTTCCGTAGCCTAGAAACGCCAGCTTTAGCTAAGTGAGCACACATAGCATGAAGTAGGCCCTTCTAAGCATAGGTGCGAGCTTGAACTTTTCAAACAATCGTGACTAAACACAGCGCGCTGATAAAATCGACCTTTTGCAGATTTCGGGAGCGAAACTGCCGTCGCGACCATCGATTCATGTGACCAACAGACTGCGGCACACCCCCATTTGAAACACAGGTGAGTCCGGAACTCGCAGGCCCTTTGCAAAGAAAACCAAACACACTTGCCTTTCAGAACCCCAAAAGTAGGCTGGAACTTCGACATTCGCGCTAAGCACCGAAGAATAAATAGTAAACGCTAGTAAAACTACGACGGTGAGCCGCCGGTTGCCACAAACTGCCGCCATGTTTGTGTGATCATATGACCACAGCAGCGGAACCACTAGACAAATGGCAGCATGTTGCCTTGATGCCGTAAAAGCGCTGCATACTGCACATAGTCTAGAGCTTAAAACTGCGTTTGCTTTCATCTGTATACGTAGTCACGAGGTCTTGAGAAGATAAACTCTGGCGAGGTTGACCATGTGCGCGTAGACCCTTTTGGAAACCAGCGCGATTTCGTTTTAAAGCGGGTATCTTGGAGCGCGTGTATTACCGCGGCGCTCGCAGATTAGAAGGTAAACATGTCTCTACAGAGGATATGCAGGTTGAGTCGCAGTTTGAGAGCTAAGATGCCGGCTCTGCTAGTATGTCGGGTAAGTGGTACACACACCTTCGTGAGGCATCGGCATTATTCTTTGCGACTCCTCTTGCCTTTTCAAATTTCGCCAGCTCTTGATTATGCTTGCGAACATGCGAAATTGCCTGCCGTCAGTTGGACGTGATTCACACAGCCGCAGGCGCACAGGAGTGTTTGTGTAGTTCTGGGATCGTTTCTTGACATTATTGGTGGTCACTTTTCCACTGCTAGCTACTCTGCCTACCGTCTCTTGTTGCAGCTGGAGCTCTGAGATTATCCTTTTACGAGCGCTTTATCCTGGCAGTGACACCTTTTTAAAGATGCATCCACAAACGTTATATTTTTTCCATAAAGGTCGCGCAGGGTGACCCAATCGCATGTTTGAAATTTGCAACCACGCTGCTTTGAGTGCTCTTAACTGCGTTCCTTTCTGCTAATATGACTGTGGAAAAGAAGAACGAACTTGCTTCGCGATTTCTCTGTGGCCTTCTGCATTTCTTGCTCAACTTACGACGCATCGCGCGACCTAACCGCCAGTGTGCCCATGGTGAAACGCACTAGCCTCCAGGAAATCATCCAACGGGAGGGATTATTGGCGCAGGCATTCGTTTGAATAATGGGTACCACTACATTAATTGGTGCATATATGCATGTACCATCACAGCGAAATGTTGAAATTTTTGTGCAAATTTTCTCACCGCGCAACTAGTAAGTGAGCTACTAAAACCTTTTATTTGTCTTTTTGCTTTTGACCAGCGTGAGAGCTCAGATGCCCGTCCCGAGGATGTGATGTTGCAGCAGTACCTGCCAGATACCCGTGCTGATCCGGAAGCCTACAAGGACCGATGGGCGTCCGAGGCATCCGAGAAGTACACCAAGGTCGAAGAAGTGCCCGGACACTGGCACTATGTGGAGCGCCTCCTCCCTTTGAAGACTGCGCCAGAACCTCCCAGGTTTGAGGGCCGAGCACCTTCCGGCTGGCAGCCGCCATCCCGTAAGTTTTCAGCTAGAAACAAAGTGCAGATAGGTTGAACGAGCTGGAGAAAGTGCCTCAGACAGGCTGGCCAAGGTTTCTATAGGAGGACCTACCCCTTCATCACAGGTGCCTTGTCATCCTTGGCGTGTTAGTTTTAAGGAGAAGTGTTGATGTAATGTTCCAGTGGTGGAGTGTGTCACTGTTGCCAATCATACGCAAAGAAAGAACTAGAAAGCACATGACCCTGTCCCGTTTTGAGCAATGATTGTAATGAGCCTCGAGCCATGCTACAGTTTTCCTTTGATGAAGTCAAGTTGCTCATGAAATATGTAAAGTTACTGCACATAGGAGAAAGACTGGACAGGTGCTGTAATATTTTTTATTGAAGTAAGGGGCTGCACAGCACGCACCACTGGAATAGTTGGGAAATACGATCACCACAGATTTCTGAACAAATTAGCTAGCTTGTTTGAGAGGGGTTAAAAGAAAAATACTTGGAGGCTGTTTACTGGCCCTTTAAGAACAGTGTTGATAAATGAAAATGTGAGGAAAGACTCATTAAGTGCTCATGAAGCATTTTTGTAAGGATGCACTTCAGCCTTACTGTGTCATAAGAGACAAAAGGAACAATGCCATGAAGAAAGGATTCTTGTATTGGCTGTCAGCAAATATGCAGCCTTTGTGCATAACACAACTTAGCAAAAGCAAACTTCGTTTGCCTGTAAGCTAGCTATATGTTGTTACGAAGCGAGCCTCCGACAACGTTACAAAGGGCACCACGAATCTCGCTGCTGCCACCACTGTTACGAAAGACGGCGACGCCAACACGGTCCCGAAGGCGCCACCGCTTCAGACTCTGCCGGGAAGGTCACCAGCCGTTTGGTAGCGTAGGTTTCTCAGCTCGCGACTGCTTCTGCGCAGAGCTGATAGACGAGCGGACGAGACGAGGTTGAGTTAAACAAGGTTTATGTACAGCATATATACCGAGGCGTTACCGATTCGGCACTGGGGCCGACAGCTTAGAGACTCGGAAGAGCCCAGCTCTCTTCTCTGACAAATAGATATACTCTCGTGACGCGCTGCAGGGCTTTTTTTATATGCACCGGGAGAATTCTTTGAGTAACCAAATGTCCAACCAAAAGCGCCGCTGGTCGTGAGGTGAGAATCCTCCAATAGGGTCGCTGCTGGGCCGCGTCATTCTCATCGAATCTGTAGCCGCTGCGCTGCACGTGGCTGCACCCAAGGACAAGTGACGTCGCCACGCATTGCGTCAGACTCGCCAGACAGGAAGGCGCCGATTGCTTCGATGGGCTCGCTGTGCGTGCGCGACAGAAAGGCAACGCCGCGAGATGACGCCGTTGAGTTGTTTGCGTCAGGCGGGCTCGCGTGCTGGCCTTGACACAGATTACCTTTTTCAGAGGCATTGACGTTCGGTGTGGACTCGCAGGCATAACAATGTCCTTAATTTGTGCACAATTTATAGTGAAGCGAAAATAAGGTTTCATTGTGCACAGTTTAAGACAAAAACTAATTGCAAGTCACCTTGCCTTTTTCAGCCCAGCCTCCTCAGCTGCCCTATTTTGTGCCACGAACACGCAACCATATGCTTCCCGTCTACCTCAGAAAAGAAATACGTGGGCCACGATTTATCACGCAAGTGAAGCACATCGAAGGCGACATCTGGGTAAGTTTAATTTCTGAGTGGTTGTCACTCGGCCTTGGAAGTACACTTTCATCAATTGATTGTCATATTAACACTCTGACATGATCTGTGTCGGACACATTTAATATAGCTGGCCATGTTCATATTCACTGTTGAACAGGCAAATTCTAGGATTTCAATAATGAAGGCTTTGTCCTGTGCATGGAATACTGGCTGGGAGCTTCAGTTTAGATAAAATTGACTAAGGTCAACATAACAGAAATATGCTGTACAAATTTGAAGGCCTTAAAAATACAAGTGTGGCACTGACTGCCACTTTGATTGTCGCTACAACTGTCACCGTGTTTGAGCAATTGTGTGTGTTGGTTCGTGATCAGAAAATTCGGAAACTAGTCACTTTCAGGTCAGCTTGAATACACTGGAGTTGAAGTAAGAGCGCACATTTGAGGCAACTTCTTATAGTAATGATCATCAGGGAGCATCATTTAGGCACTGTGTCTTAATACACAGTGCCTAAATGTGTCTGGTGCTGCAGTGCAATTTCGGGTCTAAAAGCCTTAAAGTTTCTTAGCTGAGATTTACATTCATTAAGGCTTGGAACTAAAGCGATGACACAACTACATGACATTGCCCAAACTTCAGACTTGGTTGTCGTGCTTTTGCTCGGGGCATATTTGGGAATGCAGCAGAATCACGCTAAGGGGAAAAACATCAGGGTATTGGAACAGTGCATCAGGGTATTAGAACAGGGTATTGGAACAGTGGTATTGGAATTTGCTATGAACAGGCAAAAGCGACATCCGAGTTTGCAGATTTTTAATTTATTTAGAATGATGCATAGGAGCTCAGTGCTACCCATCCCACACATTCTTAGCATTGTTAGGTGTGTTAAGCATTGTGAGGGCGCTGGCAATGATTCTTGTAGCTGCTACATGGACGACAACGGGGACCAAGCTCAGGCTGAGGGCGCTCTTGCTCGGGGAGCAGTAGTCAGTCGGTCATCTCTGGGCCTTTAGGGATTCAAGATGTGTTGCTCGATGTCTCCGCGTCGTCTCTGGGGAACTCTGCACAGCTGTCGGCCCTGTGCCTCCACAGCTTAAAGAAACTGATTGCACCAGCTAGACCACCTCGTGGTATGTGGCGAGGTTGATTGGCAAACGAATGAGCTAGGCTTTGCTAAGGATGTGCTGATGATGCAATGCATAAGTGCAATAAAAAAAGAATCAAAAGTCAGGCATTGGTCATATGACACAGGAAAAAGCATGAAGAATTTTTCATCACTGATTATTAAAGATTGGTGTCTGGGATGAAAGATACCTATCCCAGATGTACATACACTCAAACCTCAATATAATGAACCCGGATATAAATTGGTTGAAATATTGGTTACAACAAACTAAATGAAGAGTAGTGTTGCAATAGATAGTATTCGAAATATACCTTCATAGGAAATATTTGGATGTAAGGAACTTATTTTCGGGAAATATGCAAGTTTGTTATAATGAGGTTTGAGTGTATTTCAGATTGTCCCTCCTTTGGGAAAATTGCTGAGAGCTTGTTTGTGTGTCTTCATTTGCAGTAATTTGATTACAGTTAATGAAATGTTCTTTCTTTATTTAAATGAAATACCAACCACTTAGAAGATAGCTGCTACTCCATGCAGGAATTTCATTAAGGCAGCTTCAGTTTATTGTAGTTATACTATACAAAAATCGGCGGCTTAATCAGCTCTGCATGGCATGATGCAGATGTGTTGATGCACATTTTTTCTATGCATGCCGATGTTTGAGCTCGAGTGGAAAAGTGCACCCCCTGATGATGTTCTCTGCCCGCATTTCTGGTTCTTTTTTTTTCCTACAGGCATTCCACGATGAACTGAAAAAATACCTTGAGAGCTTGGCCAACAAAGAAGTGCTCTCGCAAGTGCATGAACTTGGCAGCTATGTGGGCTACAAGGGTGCCTTCGTGGAAGAGGTAACAGAGTGGCTGTATAAGAAGGGCTTTTAAAGGTAGCACATAGTTAGCAGAGTCCATGGACCATAACTACGCAAACATGTAGATCCTGGAGCATCCGTCACACCTCATACAACCGTAGAGTGTCATTAGCTTAGTCAGTACGGTGGCTCTGGTTTCTTTGGGCTTGTGTGCCGGTGCCTGATCCATAAGAGCGCAATAAAGGCAGATGTCTGATGTACGTAGTGGATTCACTGTGCTGTCTTTTGCATGCCGTTATGGGTGTGTTATCACTTCATCAAACTGCACATATAGTTCATTTCATTTTTCATTTTATTTTATTTCAAGTTCTCTTATTACATGAAAATACACAACACTGGTTAGACCCATAGCCACTGGCTAGTAGGGGATCTAAATAAATATGCATTTAAAGGAAAGGCACAGCTAACAAAGCACACTGTGCTGACAATTGAGGACCCTTTTTTGCGCATAGTGCTTTCGTAAACTGATCGGTTTCATCGCTTCTTTTTCGTAACGATTTATGTCGTTCCCTCGCACTTTGGCTGTGTTCGCTCTTGAGCAAGCCGTTCCAAGTCTTGGCTACCCCAACTGAGTGAAGACAGGATCACAGATTTGACTCTGAGTTGTTTGGGTGATGCACTCTAGCTTAGATTTAACAGCACATTAAACAGGAGCAAGTGCTTTTAATTAATACCGACTTCCCACCAGGCCATGTACAGCCTTGGGCACATATAACCCTGAAATGTTAAGTGCTACTGACAAACTTAGTATTTCATATTTGCTCTTTAAATTGTCTTAATGATGTAGCACTTTTGGTTTTACCTTTAGTGCTTTTTTTTTTTTAAGTGAATGGGCAGCATCTGTATGTACAATTTGAAACCATTTTCTTGTAACAAAGGCTTCAGTGGATCCACAGGGAAGTTGTACTGTTTGCCATAAGAGTGGCAACAGACTGCCTGACAATATTTTATTGTGGTGCTTTAAGCTCAACTCCTAGTCTTTTGTATTATATGCCACTATTGGCCAACTGATCCCGTAGATAAAGCAGCCAGGCATCACTCTGACCACTGGCCTGGCGCCAAAGTAAGAAAAAATAGTGTTAGCATCAGAAAAAAAAGATCACAACCACAGACTGGCCGAGATTGTGAAAAGTTTTTAATGGTTAGCTTCAGCTATCGTATTAATGGCTTGTCTATGAATGGCCTGTCATTCACAGGTTATGTGAAAATTTAAACTGCTCTTGGAATTTTATTGGAGCATCAAGTGATGTCAGTAGATTAACCATCTTTCCGCTGTATCATTGTGGCACCGTTATCTGTGAATTAATAACCATGCAAATGTAAATGTTGGCTAGACCTTTTCCAAAGCCATGCTTCTTCATAAGCAGATGAGGATTAAACGAGAAAAGACTGCAAGATGATCACTTTGCTCATTTGCTGAGTTGCCCTCCTCGCAGGTGATAAATAAGTATGATTTAGAACTGCTGAGTGAAGTCTCGTACATTTGTTTATACACCAAATTCTTGTGTGCATTCATTTGTTTAACTCCATTATTAGTTGATTCAGTCTATTACAATGCATATGGTGCAAGGCTATACATATAGGTCCATACTATTGCTTTTTTCCCCTTCTGTTACAGACTTTTGAATGTCAACTGCTATTTAGCAATTCCTTCACACTAACAAAATACATTTCCTCTTATTTCTATAATTTAAATGGTATGGAATCCATAGATAGGTAACCAGTTTACTGTTTGTGCTATTTTTAGTTGATTACCTAATAAACTCAACCCGCCACAGTGGTATAGTGGCTATGGTGCTCAACTTTTCACCTAAAAGTTGTGGGATCGAATCCCAATCGTGGCAGCCGTGTTTTCGATGGAGGCAAAACTGCCCATGTACTTAGATAAAGGTGCACATTATAGAATTTGGGTGGTCGAAATTTCCATAGCATTAAAGGACGTTAAACGATGCCATTACTGCATTATTATTATTGTAGTTATCTAGTGAACTTGGTTTATAAATTGGTGATCATGGATTTTGGAGCATGGAAAAGATCCTGAGGTGGTCAAACAATTATAATTCAGAGGGCCCATAATACGGTGTCTCTTTTGGCCAGTGGCTTCGGGTGTAAAACAAGCAATTTGGTTCTATTTGAGTTGACGCAGTCTGATAGTTTTTGGGAAAGAAGAATGTGTGTAATACCTGTGGATGCTGAACTTTAGCCGGTTGCTAAGAAATCTTTCATACAGAAATGTTCTTGGGGCACTAATGATGACAGCATTATGAAAAAGAAAACAAGCAATATAAACGGCTTGCACCACCTTGCATGTGTGTTATTGTTGATTCTTTATGCTGCGTTTTACCATTGCCTTCTACAGGTACTGCAATCTTTGAATGTGAGCTGCGAACTCCTACTTTCCCTTTCCTGTTTTTCACCTCTTCTCGCCTTTTGCGTAAGGGGCCAGTGCTTCCCATTGGAACATGTTGGAAACTCGCACAGGCTACCCTTGACGTCATTTGATGTCTCGTAGTGTCGCATTTCGTTATGTCATGTCTCGTAATGTTTCATCACGTCGTATGTCTGAGCGGGGCTCTGGCAGTGCTCGCCCACTGGTGTGTGTCTTGCTGCAACTCGCAGTGTAACACTCTCAACAGGAAATAGAACTATGCAAAGGGCACACAGTTAAAAGAGGCGCTGTTCTTGTGCATGTTGCAACCATGCACACTTTATCATTGGCTTGTCGCTGGCACACTTGGGGGCATGTTGTGAAACTATACTGTGTACTACATGTCATTCACACACCGCATTTTCTGCTGTCACCTATATCTAATCGTAGGAGACACATTTAGAATAGAATGTTTGTTTGTTTTTCCATACACATAGCCATTTTCTCTCCTGTGTAACACTTAAACGCCTTCTGCAAAGTCGTGTTCTTGTGTTTGCTGCTTCAGCTTGCCTGCTTGCCTCAGAAACAGGCATTTTGTATCACATTTATCAATTTTGTTCAGCATTATATGGCCTTTTAAGTGCACCGCATTTCTGGGCCTGCATGTTACAACTTTATCGCCATGGGCGCATTGCCTAAACAGTGCAAAAAAAAAAAAAAGAGCGGTTGAGTGATGTCTGTACCATTCGATGATGCTTACTCAGATTGATAGTGCATGCACACTTTAATGCACGACTCTGTTGTAGCCACAGCCCTGCACAAAAAATATGTGGGTGTGTTTTGACAAGCCTTCTTTGGTACTATGTGCTCCCTCAGAATCCAGGAGTAGACTGTAGCATTATTCCTCAGCATGAGTGCTTACCACACTTTTTCAGTGTTCCTTAGCAATTTATGCTGATGAAGAGTTTCCTTACAAATGCTGCCTTTATTCCAATGCCTTCTAGCAGTTGCTTAGAGTATGGAGAAACAATTGAGCGAAAGTACATATATTCAGAAGAATTCTTTCAAAGCAATATTGAAGCCGCTGCATTAAGGGATGACCCTGCTTTCAATTTCCATAAAGTCAGCGCGAGGTGTTTATAAAATGAAATAGAGAGTTGTAGTATATTGGGCTTACCGTGATACCGGGCATACTGTGATACTGGAATCGAAATGCGCATGCACAGATACGTACGTTACGTGTACCGCTTACCGTACGCACGGTATTTTTCAGATTTAAGGTAGCGTAGGTGCACAAGGTGTACGTAAACAAGGCGGCGCTCTCGGACGCCCGCTTCGAAGTGATTTTGGCGTAGTTGTTGAAAGATTCACATTGTTCGCAGCAAACGACTGTTCAAAGTGGCTTAGCTTGCCTTCAGTTAGCTTCGATGACTGAGTATTACGGATAAGTTGGCGTAGTTTTTGAGATAGCTTCCCATTTTAAACGCGCCTAGGCCTAACTTCAAGATCAATGTAAACAAATCGGCAACATAGATGTTTTCGCGTTTTGTACGTGGTTCATATTTATTTTTATTTATTATCACAAAAATAAACTTCTAACTATGCTTCGTGCGATGGCATAGGCAAACATTCTCGTTTTATCTTCATTTTCAATGTTTAACTTATTAGCCATCTAATAGGTGGTGCCACCATCCCATTTGGTGGCACGTAAACCACGTAAGCGCTATTTCGCTAAACTATAAGACGCTACCTACAACGAACGTTTGCTGCATGGCAGCGTCATTCCCTTAACCTACGCTATCACGCTAACGCTAAACTATAACTGTCTTATGTTTAACATACGCAACATAGTTTTCAAGTTCTCAAATTTGTACGAGTTCATGAGATTCTGTAATTGTCTTATAGCACTAAAAGGCAACTGCATGAGTTAGCGTGTTAGGACATGTGGGAGCATCGCTTGGCTTGCTTCTTCGTGAGAACAAAATATGGGGGAGTCGTATTATATTATATTCAATATTTTCAAAAGGTGAAGGGACGGCACGTGTGCTACTCTTTCACGTCTTGTCTTGGTAAGTATTCTTATACAACAGAACTGGCTGGATATATTGGAGTAGTGCTAGTATTGTCCTAGGTCAGTTCGCCAAAGCACCTGTGTAGAAAAGCTAATGATTAATTCAGGCCACAAGTGGCTTTCATGTAATCAATAAAGCAACTGTATCTGTTGTGGAAACTGGCACTGCAGCTTTTTCTCTAATCACGTAATCATTGATGGCAAGGATAGGTGAGGACGCTGCATTCTTCAGCACGAGCGTTTCCACATCTCCATAGTGAAAACATATATGTATCATTGTATAGAGTTTGTATCATAAAATACTGACAGCACACCGGTAAAGCCTCCCAAGTTGTTAAAAGGCCGCTGCCATTGTTTGGTGGTTACTGTGCTTGGCTGCTGACCTGAGAGACGCGAGTTCAAATCTCGGCTGCAGCAGTCACAGTTTGATGTGGAAGGAATGTCGTAGGCCCATGTGTGATGTCAGTGTACACTACCCAGGTGGTAGAAATTATTCCAAGCCCTCCACTATAGTGTGTTTCATAGCCTTAGCTGCTTTGACCCTATAAACCAAACCAAACCATCTACGTGGTAAGAGACTTCAGGACATGTCCTTTTGTTGTCCTTGCTGGTGCACCTAACCAGCAGACAGTGAGGAGGCCCTACAAATGCATTGCACTTAGAATGCTCTTGGATGATGCAGTGGGTGGAGAACTGTTTGAATTACTTTGGGGTTACCGGTATTTTTGTGTTCATTTGTCCTTTCAGCCGGCTGGTAGCGGCAGCACCAGGTTAGGTTTGAAGGTGAATGAACTTGAAAGCAATGGCGATGGCGATGATGGCCATGAGAGGGAATACCAGTGTCCATATAGTATGTATACCACTGACCCTTTTTTTTACCTCGTTCTCCTTCTTTCTTTTATCTCCCTATCCACATTCCTCTTTCATTCCCCCTGCGGGGTGTAGTTCCGAGCGTGAGGATGTTGTGACGCCTATACTCTGCAAATTTGTATTAACTGTGCTCTTCTTTTTGTGACTAAGAGTTTTGCTTATCTGGTTGCTTGTTGAGCTTTGATGAACAGATAAAACCAATATTATGTAAAGGCGGCACAGCATTTCTGGCTCCTAATCGATATTTCAATGGGTAACATTGAATAACCCTGCCACTTTTATCAAAAAAAAAAAAATGGCAGCTTGCATGTTGGAGGAACTCTCAAGATAATTTGAACATTGTAGTCAAGCTAGCAAGCTTTGTACTGAAGGTAGTCATTAGCACCTACGTTATTTCTCTTGTGCGCCCTTGTTTCACCATTGCTTTTATCTGTGAACCAGAATGTTAAAATTCTGTGGTGTTGTGAGATGAAACAATATGATTTTGAGGCAGGCAATAGTGAAATACAAAATTAATTTTGACCACCTGGGCCTAATTGTTGTGCATCAAAGTCAACAACATGCACTGGCACTTTGGAATTCAGTCTCCATTGAAATATGACTTGATTGAGGGTGGAAATATGTAAATCGATACGCCTTTGCTTCTAGATTTAATATGGTTTATCTCTCGCACTTGCTGACTTCTCTTAGCTACAGGCTTAGTTGCTAGTTGTTCATTTGCACATCACTAGATTTAACTTTTTTTCCAACCTTGTAGTTAAAGCTAGAAAATTAGCTGCCAGACCAGTGCCTATCAGGTGGCTTCTTCTTTTTTCTTGTCTTTTTTTGCACCTTTTCTCCACAAATTGCAAGAGGGTGAGTTCACTGACTGGAAGTGAAAGCAATTCCTTAGGGCTGCAGAAATGCTTTATCTTTGTTTCCTTGGTGTTGGTGCTGAGTGTTCCCAACCTTATTACCAGCCACTGGCTGGAAATAAACATTGAGCCTTGCCTCACAGGTCAATTAAGAGTGATAATTGCGATTGAGCACTTAGAAAAGTAGTGCCATCTTTTCTTGAAAAATTCGTGTAACAAGATGTACGTTCAAGTGTTTCATGAAACTGACAATGGCCATCATGAGGACCTACCTGATCAAGTCTTGTTAATGCTCTATCGGGACAGATGCAGTTAATCATGCATGTGATGTCTCACTTTATTTTGTCAGGCACATGCAGCTTGATTTCTGGGTTCCATTTGTGCAGCTGTTTGTGCTGGTTTTCCAGTTTGTTGTAAAGCTCTAACACTCTAAAAAAAATTGAGTATTTGGGGAGTGTTTCTGCCACACAATAATAATCGTCATGTACTTCGAGTACTTCCCTTGTATTATCACCACGGTTCCGGTAGTTCGCGATCGCGAACGACTTGTGCATTATCAGTGTGACGTAGCATTATTGACAGAAAAGTGGCCAGCGCCGGGTTTTCAAGAAAGGAAACGTGAGCAAGTCAGATGACAGTTATTGTTGTGTAGCAAAACTATTCCCCGAATAGTCTATTTTTTCTCAGAGTGAAGGTGGTGTCGGCGGCCATTGTGTACCGAAGTAAGGCATTAGTGTGTTTGTAGAAATGCAATGCATATATCTGGGACATTATTTAAAACTGTTGTAGCTTCGACATCAGCCTCCTCATTACGCCACAGTGAGCAGGTATCCACGGGATGCTACATGATATAAATTTTTGTTATCGATGTGGAGAAGCTCTGCATTTTCTATAGGTAAAGTATGATACGGGCCGTAGCATGTCAAGGGGAGAGGGGGAGAGACATATTGTTCAAGGACCCTACCAGGACATTATAGAGCTTTGAATAGGGGCCACAAAGAAATATTGTCAAGGCCAGTGCTCATGCGCAAGACCCAAACAGTGTTTGGGTCATGCGCCTGCCCCAGAAGTTTTGGGTCAGACTAACGGGCAGCACCCAGTGGAGTGACGGCTCTCGACCAAGACTGAAGTGACAGAGAATAGGGGGAGTGTCCACAGCGCTGCAGACCCTATTCGAAAACTATTCGCTCCTGCTTGACCCAAAGCGTCCATATGCAAGGAGCGTTGGCGCCCCAAACTTTTGGGGCTCCTATTTGACATCTTCCTATTAAGTGTATGTGTGTTTGTAGGGGTGTCGGCATCGGCATGCGCAGGGTTGTCCTTCAGGGGTAGGCAAAGGTTCACCGCAGCGCCTCTCGTCTCTATTATGTCAATGTATAGGACAGGCTTAGCACCCCCCCCCCCCCCCCCTAGTAGGTGACTAAAAAAAAGCAGTCCCCCCCCTTTCCCATGCGCACGCCTGTAGGTCTGTAGGTGTGGGTATCATTTGTAGCGTAGTGTAGAGATCATTGAGCAAAGCTTTAAATAGGGTGGCAATGACAATGATGACTTGTAACTAGTGGTGGATCCAGAGCGAGGGCGGTAAGAGTGATCGCACCCCCTCGCCAAATCCTGTACGTGTCACAGCCCCCTACCCTTCCTTCGGTGCTTGTCGAGCGTTTTTCACCAATTGGGACCATTATATGAGCAAAAACGAACAGTAATGATGCTATGATCGGCTGAGATTGGGTCAATTTGATGATACCATGATAGCAACCACAAAAATTCAGCAGATCCCCAATACCTGGTAATCTAGGTTATGCGAAGCATGTGAAGGGAAAGTGACCGTGTTGCCATTTTTTTTTATTGAGCGACGCATCATGAAATGATGCTAAATATATCTACAAATGTTGCCCGCACAGATGTATGTTAAAGAGTGTCAGATGTTTATATTGTCACAAAGGCACAGGGACGCAGGCACAAAAGCAGGGCGTTTACTTTCGTGACCAAAGGCCAAAAGCACGAACACCAGAGCACGCGCCCACAGAACTACTTCGTTATCCTCCTCAGAGGTTGGCCACTATAGTTGCCAGTCTACCTTGCATCAATTCCCCCCTTTCAAGAGCGACCGTCCCGGTCGATTGACTAAGATGCTAGAGATGGCCATAAAAAAAGATGGTGACATCAACGAAAAAAAAAAAAACACATAAGCCCGCGCTGTTGTGGATAATAAAAAGTTCTAACAGTTCATAACTCGCAAGCATAGTACGGTTTCATCCGTACTACATGGACTACTTCTGGACGTGGACGTCTTCGGTTTAAACTGGTATCCGAGCTTTGAGGAACTACCCCGTAATTCACGTCACTGAGGCAGCGCACAGCTTCGTAAGGGCCAAAGTAGCGTCGCAATTTCATCCGTACTACATGGACTACTTCTGGACGTGGACGTCTTCGGTTTAAACTGGTATCCGAGCTTTGAGGAACTACCCCGTAATTCACGTCACTGAGGCAGCGCACAGCTTCGTAAGGGCCAAAGTAGCGTCGCAATAGCTTCTCCGAAAGCCCACGATGTCGAACTGGTGTCCACAACCACACATAGTAACCTGGTTGATAGTGGACATTCCTTCGGCCTTGGTTGTACAGCGAGCGTCGACATCTTGCTCCGTGCGAATGCGGTTCCGTGCAAGCTGGCAGGCTTCCTCGGCTTTCTCAACGAAGTCGTCAACGCTGTCATTTCCGCTGGTGTCCTGGTGTACGGGGAGCATAGCGTCTAACGGTGTTGTGACGCGACGGCCCTAAACAAGCTCAAATGGTGTTAGGTCTGTGGTCTCTTGCACAGCAGTGTTATAAGCAAATGTGTTGTACAGCAAAATTTCATTCCACATTTTGTGCTCTACATCAACATACATAGATAGCATGTAAGTCATTGTTTTGTTTAACCGCTCCGTCAAGCCGTTGGTTTGGGGATGATAAGCTGTTGTTTTCCGGTGGTTCGTGTGCGTCAGCTTGGTGACTTGTCGCAATAACTCTGCCGTGAATGCTGCACGATCGGTTATGAGAACGGCAGGTGCACCATGACGCAAAACAATGTCGTGGACAAAGAATCTGTCGACTTCAACTGCTGTTCCACTAGGCACAGCTTCGGTTTCTGCATAGCGAGTCAGATAGTCAGTTGCGACGATTATCCACTTATTTTCTGAGGATGACGTAGGGAATTGACCAAGAAGATCCGTTCCCACTTGCTGAAACGGTGCTCAAGGTGGATTTAAAGGTTGGAGGAAGTCGGCGGGCTTTGCGGGTGGAACTCTACGCCACTGACAGTCACGGCAGTTGCGGACATAGCGCTGAACGTACGAATACAGCTGTGGCCAATCGTACCTTTGTCGGATGCGCGCTAATGTCCTAGCAAAGCCTAAGTGACCGGCAGAAGGATCGTCGTGGCACGCCTGCAAAACTTCCTCACGCAGTGCCATTGGAACGGCGAAGAGAAAAGTTTCCTGGCTGCTCTCAAGATTTCTCTTGTAGAGAACATTGTTCCGCAGGCAATACGATGTTAGTCCACGTGAGAGCCGGCGTGGGACAATGACGTCTTCTCCTTAAAGATGCTGGATGACAGGTAGTACTCAGGGTCCTCACGTTGAAGCTCAGCCATCCGAACCACATCAACGATGCCAAGAAACAGTAAATCGTGTTCAGTGTCAGATGACGTCGAGGAAATGGGAGCACGAGACAGGCATTCAGCATCTGTGTGCTTATGTCCTAATCGGTAGACCACCGTTATGTCGTACTCTTGAAGGCGAAAGCTCCAGCGGGCGAGGTGGCCTGATGGGTCCCGTAGATTGGCAAGCCAGCAGAGCGAATGGTAGTCACTGACTGCTCGAAATGGCCGGCCGTATAGGTAGGGTCGAAACTTGTTAATGGCCCAAACGACTACTAGGCACTCTTTTTCGGTGGTAGAGTAGTTAGCATCTGCTTTTGTGAGACTGCGGCTCGCGTAAGCGATCACACGCTCTGCGCCGTCCTGCCATTGAACGAGAATGGCTCCGATTCCTACGTTGCTGGCGTTCGTGTGAATCTCAGTGTCGGCAATATCGTCAAAATGTGCCAGCACTGGAGCTGTCTGCAGTCGATTGCGTAACTCTACGAAGGCTTGTTGTTGTTCTTCCATCCATACGAAGGGCACATCTGACCGCGTCAGTCTTGTAAGAGGTTCCGCAATTTTTGAAAATCCTTCGAGAAAACAGCGGTAGTAAACACAGAGTTCGAGGAATCGCTGAAGAGCCTTCTTGTCTAAAGGACGAGGGAAATCTGCAACGGCAGCCAACTTCTCCGGATCTGGTCGAACACCCCCCGGGGCTCACCACGTGGCCGAGAAACTTGAGTTCCTGATAGCCAAAATAGCACTTTTCGGGCTTGATAGTAAGGTTTGCTCTCTTTATTGCAGTGAGGACACTTTTTAGCCTTGAAAGATGTTCGTCAAACGTGCTTGAAAACACGACATCATCCAAGTATACAAGACAGATCTGCCACTTTAGTCCAGCAAGTAAAGTGTCCATCATGCGTTGAAATGTGGCGGGAGCAGAACAGAGACCGAAAGGCAGCACTTTAAACTCGTAGAGCCCGACGGGAGTGACGAATGCGGTTTTTTCACGGTCGCCCTCGTCAACTTCTAATTGCCAGTACCCTGACTTGAGATCTAATAACTTGGCATGGCGTAGACGGTCTAAGGCATCATCAGTCCGTGGCAGAGGGTAAACGTCGTGTTTTGTGACTTTGTTAAGCCGTCGGTAGACGACGCAGAAGCGTAGTGTGTTGTCTTTTTTTCTTTACTAGGACAACAGGTGACGCCCACGGACTGGTCGAGGGTTGAATGACGTCATCATTCAGCATTTCTTGTACTTGACGCTTAATCGCCTCTCTTTCTTTCGGGGACACTTGGTATGGATGTTGGCGAAGAGGCCGTGCCGACTCCTTGGTAACAATGCGGTGTTTTGTAACGGTAGTACGTTGAACTTTAGATGCTGTGGATAAGCAGTCCGAGAATTCTGTCACAAGGTTCAGCAGCCGCTCTTTTCGTGAATTTGGCAAATCTGGATTAACGTGAATGCGGCTGCCCAGGTCAGCACAAGATTTTGCATGCGGTGAAGTCGTACCCAATGCGCTGACATCGGAAAGTCAGCAATTTCACTGAGGAAAGCGACGGTGGTGCCTCTAGGGACGTGCTGAAACTCATTGCTGAAGTTGGTCAGCAGGACTCGAGAGCATTTATTCTCCACCCAAGCAAGGCATCGGGCTATGCAGATGTTTCGTTTGAGCAGTAGCAGGATATTTGCCTCTGCAATACCTTCATAGTCATTGAATTCATCGAAAACGTCGCAGGTTACCAAGGTCAACACGCTATTCTTCGGCGGTAACGTGAGGTCATTGTCGACAATTCTCAAAGCATTGACGTAACTGTCGTGAGGTTTGCGCGCTAAAGCGTGTGGCGTAGAAAACGTCATCTGTGACTCTTGCAAGTCAATCACGGCTCCGTTATCGTGTAGAAAGTCCAGTCCGAGAATCAGGTCCCTCGAGCAACTGGGCAGTATTACAAATTCTCCGAGATACATAAATCCGTGAATACTGACTCGCGCTGTGCACCGTCCCACCGGAGTGAGAAGTTGGCCTCCTGTCATACGTATCTGTGACCCAGCCCACTGGGTAGAGACCTTCTTCAGCCTGCAGGCAAGACCCATGCTCGTAACGGACGTGTCTGCTCCAGTGTCAATTAGTGCCATTACTTCTTCGTCGTCCACGGTAACCGCAATGTTTGATGTCACTACTGTTCGTACCACGTTCAACTGCGTCGCTGTCGTCGTAGTGGAAGATCTTCCGTAGAGTCGGCGTCAGTGGCCTCACCTCCGGAGGTTGCTGAACTCAGTTTTCCCGACTTGCAGGACTGGGTGAACGGCATCCTGGAGCGCCGCGTGAGTATGCTGGGCTCGGTGACCTGTAGCGAGCAGGCGACAATGAGCGGGGCTCATGCGACCAATGTTCGATACTGCGTCGATTAAAGATGAAGCTCTCTATTTCCAGCGGTCAATCGCCAAGTCGTGGACGAGGGGCATTAGGCGAAAATCCACGGAGACCCACACGGCGGTATGGACATGTTCGGTAGACGTGTCCGGCTTCCCCGCACTGGAAACAAAGGGGCCTCTGGTCTGGTGTATGCCAGATGTCACTCTTCCTCGGTCGTGCTTCGACGATCAACGGCGGGCTGCGAGGACGGAAGGAAGCCTACCTCCATTTACTCAGCGCGTCGCTCATTGGGATAAAACACGCTGGGTGAACTGCGCGACGGAGGACGTCGCACTGCTTCCGCGTAGCTCATTTCGACACATTGCCTCTGTTGTGGCGCCTCGAACTGTGGGGGAGTGTGAACGGCTTGCCGTAGCTCGGCGCGTACCATCTTCGCAATGGAGAGCTGCTCTACAGGTGAAGCAGTCACTTGCATCTTTTGTAGCTCCTCCTTAATGAGAGCTCTGATAAGCTCTCGCAATGCGCTGATGTCATTGCCGAGAGTGACAGAAGTGACCTCACTTGGATGTACACCTTGGTTATACTCCCTGGCACGCTGTTGAAGGGCCCTCTCTATGGCAGTGGCTTTCTCATGGAGCTCCGCAAGTCTCGCGGGTGGGTTTCGAATCAGGACTGCAAAAATCTCTTCTTTAACACCACGCATTAAGTGACGGACTTTCTTGGATTCGGTAATAGAGGGCTCCGAACGCCTGAAAAGCCGATCCATGTCCTCTATGTAAGTCGTCACCCTTTCGTTAAGGCCTCGAACCGTTGCCTCTATAGCACGCTCCGCTGTCTCTTTCCTATCCTCTCGGGCAAAGGCCTTGAGGAACTGCCGGTGAAACTCATCCCATGACGTAAACGTTGCTTCATGGTTCTCAAACCACGTTTTCACAGTGTACTCGAGAAAGCAGTACACATAGCGTAGCTTACGCTCTAGGGTCCAATCGTTGATGATGGCGACACGGTCGAAATGCTCGAGTTAGTCGTCGGCATCTTCAAAAGCAGCTCCGTGAAATGTCTTCGGCGTCTTGGGCTGGTTGACAACCAGGTGTGCTGGTGCTGGCGCGGTGACGTTAGGTGGTGCTTGATTCATAGTCCTCTGACGTTCAGGCAGCAAACCGTGCTGTGGCTCGAGTGCCTGGAGACTACGGCTGGAACGTACGTGCACAGGGGTAAGCTTGGCTGAGCTACTCGATGGGCTTGCGTCAGGAGTGCTCTCTGGGGACCGTATCATCTACCGTATCCCGCACTTCCACCAGAAAATGTCACATAGGCACAGGGACGCAGGCAGAAAAGCAGGGCGTTTACTTTCGTGACCAAAGACCAAAAGCACGAACACCAGAGCACGCGCCCACAGAACTACTTTGTTATCCTCCTCAGAGGTAGGCCACTATAGTTGCCAGCCTACCTTGCGTCAATATAACCAGTTTGCACTTGCGCAAAGATGCCTACTGGAACATGTGTATTTGCAACACCAAAAGCTGATATGAAGCGCTGATGCTCGCGAAGATGCTGGACCTGGACAGTGCTAAATAAATCAACTTCAGCGCATGGCACCTAACCACAATTGACGTTAACCCTACGTGATGGCTGTATCAAAGGTGTACATATGTAATGTTTATAAAATTGGGTTGGTAGCACTGCAACCACTATTGCTGTTTCACAAAGATTAGTGTCTGTTTGAAAAGTAGTTCCGAGACCTGGCAAGCTCTGTGGTAGAATGCTTCATTGCCATGCAGAATGGTTTGGTTCGATTTCAGCTGGAACCCTGACAATTGTTCTATGCCTCTGTTGGGTCGACGATACCGATATCGGGTATTTCTTAGTGCCCACGCGTGAAAATTGCCCATGTGTGTTCTCGTCATTCCTGGGTAGCTACCAAGTGTCAATCACCTGTGGCACATGCCCGCATACCTGTGGCACATACCTGCCCTTGGGTATGTGCCACTTCCTGGCGGGATGTGGTTGACAACGTACGCGAGGGGATTGTGACATTATTCATGTCTTGATCAGCGTGTCATTTTCGTGAAACCATCTTACCATCCCATGCTAATTTTGGTTCACGCTGGGTGACCCCGAGAGCACCGAAATAGATAGATAGATAGATACATAGATAGACAGACACAAACAGGCAGATAGATAGATAGATGCGCTTAAGGTCGCGGAAATTCGCTATTTAAAAACGAAAGTGCAAAGTCCCCCCACCCCCCCCTTTCGTGTGGTTTTACCTTTCCTTCCTCCGTGGGTTTTACACTTATGTGCGGATTGGTAATTCCGCCCTTGTACATCCGTGGAAGTGTCCCCGTAAAGCCCTACATAGGCGTGCGCACCAGGGGTGGGTGGCCGCTTCCCTGGAGAGGGTAGCGCAATGTCAGCCCTTAGAGAAGTAGAAAGGGGGTCTCTGCAACTCGAAAGGGGAGGGCGCATAATTGGACCCAGATATTGACTTCGCCCCCCCCCCCCCCCCCGAAGGTTAAACTCTGCGCACTCGTACGCCTGTGAAGTCCTATATGGCATTCAGCCGTGGGTAAAAGTTCTAACCACGTGGAGTGAAAGAGTGGTTATAACGCGCCGTAGGTGTGCTCCAAGGAATTTAAAAGTCGCTTGAACATCGGTTTTCGCTAGCGTGCCAGGCACTGCGCCGTGTCGCCTGTAGGCAGACAGAAATTAGGTGCCTTCTTCCTTTTCCTCATGAAACACTAACAACAACAGCAACGGTGCCAGCTGGCCTAAAACGAAACTACAGCAGTGCTATCGTATATTAAAATAAAGGCAAATCTGAGTGGTCAAACGCCGTCTTTCATTCTGTCCACTAAGTTGATTGATTTATTGTTTCTTTTAACCTGGAGCGACCCCTCACGGGTCACCAAATTTTTAATTTTTTCGCTACACTTCCCCGAGTTGCCGACTTTGTCGCTTCGATCGCTCGCCGGTGTGCTCGCTCCTTTCATGAACGACAAGAGAAGGAGAAGCATATATTGCCGGTTTCGCACGGTTTCGCAGCCCGGCATTTAATCCGTCGTCGCGGAGTAGTGTAACGGCACAGTGTAGCCTTCGTTGCCGAGGGAGTAGCCATCTCTACCTGTACCGAAGCGGCGCTGATCGAGGCAGGTAAGTGCATAGTAGTACGACTGTCGTGTCAACGTCAAATGCGCCTTGTCATGTGCGGTCATTGACTTCCATTGCACCGGCGCCAAGTATTCGTCTCTCGTCAATACAGCAACTCGATCAATGAGCGCGAGCCAACGATAAACCACTCAAGATCAACCTGAAACAAAAGGATCTATCTGTGCAAAAAGTTTGCTTCGGAAGTACCGTTTTGCTGACGTGATCGTGATAGAAGTGGAAAATAGGAGTCCTTGTCAAGCTCCACACCTGCCAATTTGAAGCGGTAGCCTTGGCACGTTGCAGGATGTGATAAGGCGCCGATTTCTCATTTTCTTTCTCCCGGTGCCGCACGCCTTATACAAAGAGCGTAGCACCCCGCAAGTAGCATCATCGGTGTCGCCACGACTCGACGCCTGCGAGAGTATCTTCGAGCGAGTTTGCGCTGAAATAACCGTCTGTTACTTATGGATTTCATAGGTCAACATTCCCGAAAGCACCAGAACATTTTCGTTTGATTATTTTGTGCAACCGCTAACGACAGGAAACGGTCGGGAACCAGCCAATCCCAGTCGAGGATTTCGATCCCGATCGGGACTCAATCGCGATCCGATCGTTCCCGCGTGATAACTAAATGACGAAAAGCCGCAGTCCCTGCTAGCAAGGCTGCCGCGTTATTTTCCTGCAGTTTTCGCTGCTTTCCAGACTTGGCTGAATGCCGAAGATAGGTCTTATCACGTAGCCTGTTGTCGCCGTGGGGCCCTAAGTATAAGCTTTGACACAGAAATGTCAAATAGTGGAAGCACAATCTTAGTTAGCTCTGTCACTGAGATCCACCTAAGAGGGAGCTAGAGTTTATTTGGAACTTCCATTGTCTCTGGTAGTAAGCAGTGTAAAAAACAAGATGGTCACACAGGAAAAAAAAAATAGACGAGAACAAGCACTGGCTTTCCGGTGAGATTTTTAATAGGAAATGAAAGATGTACATACACACCCAGCTGTACGGTGCATGCGTAAATAAAAATATTCACACCTTTTCTGCACGTCAGTCGTGCCACATATCAATGAAAGCGTGCGAACTCGAGCTTGTTGGTACACATTCACAGTGAAAAAAAAGGTACAGCACTATACAACGAAGGCAAAGAAGATATTGCTAGTCCTGTTTAGTATTTCTTGTTTTTGTTGTTTCATGAAGTTTTTTTTACTAGGATAAGAAAATTTTGTATCTTGGGATATGAAGTATGTGCCATCGGTGTGCATTGGTTTCTGAGCTAGAAACTTAATTACCTAGACTGAAGCTTTGTTCCAGTCCTTTGCAACAATTGGAACTGGTTCACAGAAGTGCATGAGAAGTTCGGAAATTGGCACACCGGAACACCAGAAATGAATTGCAAGGTGCCGATATGGTGCAGGCCTTGTTTCTGTTCGCTTAACTTACTCCATCCACCTAATATTGACAGGTGACAAGCTGCGTATGTGGATGGTATGTGGCACAATTATACCTTGGCAAAACGCATCTATGCTGGAACCCTGTGTCGTCTGCTCAGCCACTAGTGTGTGCACAACTGCACCAAGCCGGCACCTTTGGCATAGGGGGTGCAGGTAAATCGGGAACCAGCATTGCAGCTCTCCTGCACCTTTTGAACTGAAAGCCGTGGTTCAGAGGTCACCATTGCTGAACTGCTGAAATGAATGGCAAGGTGCAGCACCTCGTGAATTTTTTCAGGTGGTGCAGGTTAATCGAACGGCATTGTGTTCAGACATTACAGTTGGTCTGAATCTAGAGCAGAGATTCACAAGCTTGTTGGTCCCCAGGAACCCTGCTAGGCCCCATTAAGTGCCAAGGAACCACCCCCAATCACTTTTATGCAAGCAGTTTTCATTCAGTTCAAGCTACATTTACATGCAATTAATGCAAAAGCAAGGTTATATGAAACGTTCACTGACATGGAGCTGAACTCCCTTTCCTTGCATTAGTAAATCAACGCGAGGCTCAGTAACACTCACGGCCGTCAGCATGATAGCCGTTGGATTCAGCCGATTCCTCTGCCTATTTTTTCAGGTAGGCCTGAGAGGAGAATACCTGCTTACAAGCAAATGTTGTTGCAAATGCCTACAGCATGTCCATGGCCTTATCTTTAGCGCTGGTCTCCAAACAGGAGAAATACACATGGGGGTAATATAAGGCTTATGTGATTCAAGTGCAATAGCTTAATCTCCCGACCCGTTTTAGGAGTCTGGCTGGCTAGAAGCTGCTTGCGGGGTTTAATGTACAACTCGCGCATATCTCTTATGCACTAGAGATGTGATTGCTCTATGACACTAGGGCGTGAGTAATAGAGGTTCCTTAGATCGATTGCATCTCAGGTTTGCCGTCTGTGTGACTTAATGGTGCAAAAACAGGGAAAATTCATCGGGGGCTCGCGGAACCCCAGCGAAGAGGCTGCGGAACCCACTTAGAGGGACTGTCATTAAGAGTACCTCACTCCTACGTGCCTCGTAGGGATGTTGTGGTCTTGTTACACAATACTGTACCCAGAATTTAATTTTCTAATTTTCAAACCTGATACAATGTTTTGTATATCAAGGGAATGGTAACTGACTTGGGCAAAGAAAGCTCTTCAAAAGTTTGATATTGCTTTATGTACTTCTAGGTGTTTCTTATAGCAGCACATCGAAATGATAATATGATAGCACAGTGCCAGGCATAACAAATGGGAACAATGGGGCTTGGAAGAAAGCAAGACTGCTTAGTGGAATAGCACTGAAAAGAAGTGTACTTAAACTCTTAAATCTCATAATTTATTTATTTGCAGTAAAGAATACATAATTTTCTCATCAGGGAACAAACACTGAAGGCTAAAATACCTCATATAATGTGGTCTTTACACCCTGACCTATTGATAATATGGCCTGCAGCACTGGACGAAACTTGTTATATATTTCATAAGACCATCGACACTTTAAATCTCTTCAGAGGCACACTGCAATATGCGCTGAATCATAGATATTTTGAGGGGCGGATTTTTAATGGAGCCCAAGGCTCCATTAAGTTAGCTGTACTACATTAGCAAAGTTGTTACAGTTGTAACAACATAGCTACTAAAACAGCACAACAGGTTTTGGAGAAGGTAGTGGGCATCCCGGGAGTAAACATATCCAAACTGATGATTTGAATGGTAGACAGAGAGCATCTGTGAAATTGTAAAATATAGGTAGGTCTCACAGGCACGAACAAAGCTTCAGACTACAAAAGTTTCCTGTGTGGTCATACAGCTGTTTCAAGCTATCGTTTGTCTAGGGCTACTTATCAATATTGTACTAAGGCATGATGCATGCACTAACAACTGACCTAATCGAGCACTGGGCTAATAATACCACATTTTCCACAAGATTTCTACAAGATAACATATGTCGATTCTCAGCTACGGGAAAACTAAGCAGATGGGTGCTTATGTTTTAGTGCACGTTGGAGCACCCCAGGTGGTCAAAATTACTCTGGAGGCCTTCCCACTACAATGAGCCTTACAATCGTATCGTCTGTTTAGTGTGAAAAAGTCTAGAAGTAAGTCTTTTTAACCTCTAAAGTGACTCTTTTTGTGCGTGTCATGTTTTCTCCCTACACAAAACTTGCGTCTCCTGCCTGAACATGCACACTCAAATCTCGATAGAATGAAACCTCGATATAACAAAAGCTCAATATAACAAACCCAGAGTACTCTTGCAATAAACATAGTACTAGGAATATGCCTTTGCAACAAATTTTTAGGTATAACGAACTTATTTCATGTAATATGCTGATTTGTTATACTGAGGTTTGAGTGTATCTCCTCGTGTCCCTTTTTTTTTCTCATTTTTTGCACTGTAACACATACTTATTCTTCACTGACCTCTACGCAATGACCCTTAATTCCTGCAGGAGAAATGTCGGACGAGGTGTACTCAAACGAGACGCCGTTCTTGAAACTTGATTGCCGTGTCGCATTCGAGGGGCTCAGCGATCGGGAAAAGAAGTATGCTCACTACCTCAGCCGAGCGTCTTGGTTCGGTGGCCTCATCGTCCTCTTCCAGGTGTGTAGCTGCGGCCAATCTTTAACCATTCCTGTACTGAATTTTCGCACTGTGGGGGACTCACAACACCAGAGGTGTCTAAAGGAATGCTGACATGATAACAAATCTGAAATCTGAAACTGTTAATTTAACTATGCACTGTAGGTGTTAATTGAGGAAAGTGAGTTCCTAATGCATAAACAAAATTGATGAGAAAGGTGTAGCAAGGTTTCAATGACTATCCCACTCTCCGTAAATATCTCTGCGATTCTTTCCATACCAAGACTTCAATAAACTTCATTTGATTGATCTAAAGAACTGTTATGTAATTGCCATCATGTCATCGCTATCTTGTGGCCAAATAGCTTTTTGTCATAAATATTGTTGAGCTGCGTAGTGGGAAGGGACACTTTTGCACGAAAAATTTTCATGACTACCTTCTAGGCTGGTTCAAGAAAGGGTATTTATCGTTATTTTTTCACCAACATTATGGTGGTTTTATCATTGGACACCATTAATGAGACAAAAGGCATAAAGACATGCATGTAAAAACCTGCACTTTGGAGATGTTTAAAAGAATTAGAAAGCCGATTTGTGTATTCCTATTTCTTGTCATTTATATCTTGCTGCCTGCATGCACTTTGCATCCATTCCAGACATCTCGTGAGAGCCCACTCATCTTTTTGCTGCTTGAGCGCCTGTTCCGGGCACAGAACTTGGAATCGCTCAAAGCTTTGGCTCTGGAAAAGGCTGGCTTCGATGAGGGAGAGTTCAAGGTTGGTAGACATTGCCCTCTAAGGAGTGAAAGGCATGAGATATTATTGTTCTAGTGCAGTATCAATAGTTGGAAAACCAGAAAAAAGATGAGCAAGTCATTCCTAACTGGCATGTCGCACGCACAAGCTACCTTGTTCACTCTTTCGTAACACTCTTGAAAAAAGTTTTTATGTAATAGCTTTTATTTATTATCTTCAGTTTTGGAATGAGTCCTTTGCTGCATTTAGTAGTGCTGTAGCAAATCATTTCTTATGTTTTTAAGCGCTCATGTGGGAACCTTGTCTTGTCAAATGAAAAAAAAAATTCTATAGTTTATGCAGACTTATCGATATAAAACACCCGACTGTGCATTTTTATCTGCTTTTTTCTTCCTGTTGTGTTATTGTTTTCAAACTTGCTATTCTTAGGACTATTTACGGTTGTGCATGTGATCTGCAATACTCAAGGCAGAATAAATAACCACAGATCAGGATGTGGAATGATTGTATTTTCTCATCTATAGTCTGTGCAAAAATTGCAGAAAATTTAAAGCTGCAGTTAAGAAGGAAAATTGGCATTCGAGCTGGCTTCATCGCAGTGTTTCACAGCTATGCAAGAGAGCTGACTTCATGGCAATTCGCGGGCATCCTTTCTTTTTAAATGAGGGGCATTTAATAAGACAACACCGAGCATTCAGCAAGTGGAGCTTGCGCAGTGGGGGTGTGGACCTCTCCTCCGTACTCCTCTCTCTCAAATGCGGGCGATCTGTATATAAGCGGCGGAAGGCGCTTTCCGAATTCAGTCAAGGGCGTCTTTCCTTGGCTTTCGCTTTACTTGACTTGAGTAGATGCGATGGAACCAACAGTACCTTCAATCAGGAGTGGGGCATAACCCGACGCTTTTCCTTCATTCAATAAATAAGAATAATAAAGATGAAGTAACAATTGAGCATTCACAAACCATACCCATTTGCACAACATTTGCGCGATACCCCCACCACTCTGCGACGCATCTGCTCAAGTCCCCCTCCCCCTCTTCTTGTGGGAAGATGCGGGCGACATTTTTAAAAAAATATTTTTCCGTTGATCTATGATGTGGGTCCGTCTTGTACAAGAAAGAGAGAAAGAGGATCGTGTGCGGGAGAAAATACAGCTCATAAATATTATCCTTCTTGGAAGCTAACACCACGTCTGTCTACGCGCCACTCTTGTGCTTTTTTGTATTGTTTTTGCTAGAGTAGTATTTCAGAGTGGCTACCAACAAGCTTGGATTACACTACAAAACAGTCTCGCGTGACTGTTTGTAGCAGCCACGTGAGGCCTGAGCAGCCACGTGAGGCCTGAGCTTCGTAGTGTTTGTGACCACTGTAAGGAAAGACCCGGGATAAACTCTTGGCTAGCACAGAACACAAAAGCTTCTAGCAGTGAACTTGGTCTCCATTGTGCGCTGTTTAAGCGGTGCATTATCGTGTGTAATGAACAGGATTTTGCTAATAAAGCTTAGTTTTCAGGAATTATCCTTTCTTTAGTTTTCAAGGACACTGCTAGAAAAATTCAATAGCTTTCCCTTTTTATATTTTTTTCTTACAAACCTCATTTCACAGTTCTTTTTATATCTATGCATTGTTTTTATATTTCTATCAATTATTTCACTGTTGCAATTTTCTCGCTTTTATTCGCACCTTCATCACCCACTCATTCACCTGTTCAAACTTCATTGTTGTTTGTAGCCACCACAGAACTTTGTTAATGGCCACAGAATCATGTTTTGTATTTTTTTTTGAAGAAAAGAAAGCTTTAATATTGGTCATGTTCATTGCAATGAACCTTGAATGCATGAAAAATTTGAATTAATAAATATGATTGAAAGTTCATCCGGAAAATTTTACAGCTGTGTGCAAAACACATCAAACATCATTATAACAAAGGTGCACCTTACTGGAAAATATGTTTGTTATGTTTAAAAATTAATTATAAATACAAATTCCTAACACTGTATTCATTGCAAGACTATCATCTTACTTGCAAATAGATTTGTTATATTCAGAAATTAGTTATAAAGGTGTATTTCAAACACTATATCTAATGAAAGACCCGTGAAGACTTCGTTTTAACCGAAATTTGGTTATATCTGGGGTCATTATACCGAGGTTTTGGTGTACAGCTTAAGAGCCTCCATCTAGGTACGCCAGAACCTGTAGTCTATTTCACTGTTTTGTTATGTGACATTCGTTTTACTTGTTTACATTCAGGCCCTGCTTGTTTATGCTGCGGCGTTCTACTCCAACATGGGAAACTACAAAGGCTTTGGAGACAACAAGTTCATACCGGGCGTGGCAAAGGTAAGCTGAATTTTTTTGGATGTTGGGCACATTCTTTCTTATTCAGCGTTGTTCACTGTAGCCTGCCAAGGGTAGTTCTCCAGACCTATGTGTGAACATGGATTCCACTTTTTGTTGCTGGATACTGTTTAAATAGACATTCAAAAAATTGGGCCACTTAGATTAATGTTTATATTGTTTAGTAGGAACACATGGCAAAAAAAACATGCACTAGTTCAGACGAGCTCTAAACACTAAAGCTTTGTTTATTTGTAGGGCACATGAGCAGTTAAAAATGAAAAAGATAACAGCATTAAAAAAATAACAAAAAAGAATCTGTAAAAAGAAAAAAAGAATATGCCGGATTGACAGTGGCCCCTTCAGTTTTTCAATGTGCATCACCACATTACACTCTCGTACTGCGGCAGAGTTGTCTTTCAGGCTCTGGTACGGTCGCAAGTGGGTTTACTAAAAAAAATAGTTGTTCTAACCTGGAGATGATACGTGTGACGAAAGTGCGGGCTCTATTAATGCTGTTTCCGACATGAAATTAACGACAACAAGGATTCTTATTGTCGAAAATTTCACATGTTCTTGTCATATCGATGTCTATGAGGCAAATTTAGAACTCCAGACATGAAGAGAACCCACCCTTGACTGCCACATCAGATGGGCTTTCACAGAAGTTGAAAGAGGAGGAGAGGCTGAGAAAACAGCATCTTTGTCCTTCACATGTAATGTGTTATCGGCAACACTTTGGTTGCACCAAATCATGTATATGAGTACAATTCAGCCTCTGCGTTGTTTCCTCTTTGATAAAACAGCTATGAAACACCACCTCGTCAGTGCTTCATTCGAGTGGTGCTCACGAGTGGTGGCTGTGTGACGAGCTTGATCATGGCAGATGCGTAAAATACCGTAATTACTCGAATCTAACGCGCACCTTTTTTCCGGTTAAGCGAGTTCATAAATCGCATGCGCGTTAGAATCGAGTACGAACAAAAAAATTACGGTCAATCTATTGCCATCGCAAATCCAAAATGGCCGCCCCCTACGTGCGTTGGCATGGTGCGTCGGCTATTTCTGCCTATGTGTTTACCATGTGCGGCACTTCGTACGTGTGCTGAGAAGTTCGTCATCTAGTAGTGCATTAGCATCAACGACTTGGAAGGGCCGACTCCAAAAACTCGAGTGCACCACGATGCCGCTTTTAAAAGAAAAGTCATCGCGTGTGCAGAAACGGACGGAAATCGGGCCGCATCGTGGTCCTTCTCGAAACGTGCGTGCGGGACCGGCGGAAACAAAAGCAGAAGATTGTCGACAGCAAAGCTTCACGCAAAGGCTTCAGTGAACCACAGCAGGGTCTGTTTCCGCAAATTGAAGAGCTGCTCCGCGAGTATGTGCTTGAGGAGCGAGTGGCACAGCGGCCCATGACGACAGAACTGCTCCAAGTGCGGGCTATGCAATTAGTCTTAGAAAAAAGTCTAATGCGGAGCCTGTTTAAAGCGAGCAGGTGCTGGCTAATTAACTATATGAAGAGGAAAGGCTCTTCCCTCCGAAGGGGAACATGCATATGCGAAAACTTTTGCGGAGAAGTACGATGAAAAGCTGTACAGTTTTCAGAGGTTCGTCCTAAACTTGCGGCGCAACAACGGCTACCTGCTTGGGCAAATCTGGAATGCCGATCAGACGCCTCTTTACTTCGACATGCCTGGCACCACAACTGTCGAGAAGAAGGGGGCGAAGCAAGTTCGCGTGCTGACATCGGTCCACGGTAAAACTACAGTGACGGCAATGCTCTGTTACACGTCAGATGGGCACAAGCTTCGCCCGTACCTCATATTTAAATGGAAGACAATCCCGAAAGGAATCGTTTTTTCGAGTGGTGTAATCGTGCGGGCCAGCAAAAAAAAATGGGTGCGCGTTGCAATCGATGTCTTACTTTTTTTTTTTTTTTCGCGGTGGAAATCGGGTGCGCGTTACAATCGAGGCCGCGGTAGAATCGAGTAAATACGGTACCCATCCACGGTTTTTGGGGAGCCAGTGGGCGAAGTGACTCATTGCTCACAACCAAGCGCTTTCTGGCTTTTTTGCCTTTGTGTGCTTACTAGTGCAGTGAGTCGAGTTTGGCCTAGCCACGACTCGAAGTAAGCTCAGTTGCTTTGTGGTGGCCCCGGTAACCGATGTTTCAAAGTATGCTATGGTTGATCGCGAGTACATAAAGCCATCCCTCAATGATCTTTGTCACGAGCTCTGAAATTGTACTGCATAAAAGTCAGTGAAAGACGTGCATCGGTGATGTCCGTGACCAGCGCGGCGCACTAACGTAATCTGATGATTGAGCTTCTGTTAGCATCTGCCAAACTAAAACGTACATGGATTCTAATTGATAATCGTCACCTGAACGCAGAATTAGTGCGAATGTGGCACTAAGTAGCCGTAACCTCGCTGGTCACATAGCCGTATCACTAAGTAGCTGTTCACTCGGCAGCTGTGAGCAGATGCTCTCCTGGAGGAAAGAATGTACCAATAGCGAGGCATGCTGAAGTAACGTGGCAGATGCTACCGATCAAAGCCCTCTGAACAAACTTCAAACAATGGATTTTCGTAAGCTTCTTTCTGAATAGAGGACCTAGCTGGAGCAGGAATTCTGAACACGGAGGAATGGTCATTTTGATGAGCCCAAAGTGGCACCCGATTGCGCTGTTGCAAGAGCTCCTAAATATTATTGTGTTTTGTTAACAAGAAAGTGTTTTATGCTGGAGTCTACAAAGACATCAGTCATGTTTTTCCGTCATGGATATGACATCAAAAAGCAACGCGCTGCAACTTGTGCGTGGGCCTTTATGGTTTAAGCTTCTCAACAGCTATGAAAAACCCTGACCGAGCGACCGTCGGAGAGTCGCCAACGCAGCTATGTTCTTTGCCTTTTTCTTGTTGAAGTCGTGCAGCTTCCACATGCAGCAATGATGTTTCACCACCGACTACTCTCAGCGTGATGGCGCCAGCTTATTTAATAAAACTGCCGCAGTAGGCACTGAAGCTAGGCAACGATGTCGATGGGTGAAAGACGTGCCTTGTTGGAGCGAAACTGAGGTTTGCAGGATGTAGAACGCTGGCACACGTTCGCGGCTCAAGATATGAACCTGTGTGTCCCGTGTTGCTGAAGCGCAGTATGCGCGAGCGCTGGCATACGTTTCAGGAGCATGCACTGTGCTGTTTCTCTCCAGAACCGATGATGTTTGAAGACGTGCAAATCAAGTAGCAGTGTTTAGAGTGTGCTACTTCATGTCATCTTTGTGCACGATTACTAATACGTTGTGGTCAGGGATATGCTGAAAACTTCAGCTACCTCAATGGTTGAATCATGATGGAGACGTGCTACTGTGTCAACAGGGCTGCGTCTACATTAAAAGGGTGTATACCTGCGAAACGCCGATAGAAATTGTGGAAGCGGTTCTATATTAGTACACAGTAAGCACTACTTCTGTGAAAACACATTCAACTTTCGTGTTATTCCTATGACGAAGGGATCAACCATGTTTTTTTTTTTTTCTATAGCAGTCCTTGCAATTTGAGCAAGAATTCTCACCACCTCAGCACATGCAACAAATTTATCATTGAACTCTGCGTAGTTTTCGCTGAAGAGATTTTGGAGCTGCAAACTGGCCACGGACACCTAAAATGTGATTTGTCTAGTGCTTCATCAACCTAGCCAGAAACGCTTTCATTTTCCTATATTGTAAGAGCTATGACGACTCAGTTGTAACGAGGTTTATTGGCCGTGAACTTGGGAACGAACAAGCGCAACGGACCCGAAGATGAAGTGCATGTTCAAAGACGATGATGATTGTCAGCCAGAACAGGTGATGATGATTGACTGCTGTCCAGATGAGGATGAAGCGCATAATATATGCCTAGAGAGCGTGTTTAGGGATACACTTCCACATTTCTTTTGTAATTTCTCTTCAAGATATTCGATAAATGTTCTAAAATTATTCCATTCAATTTGCACTCGCACTTTAGTATTGTATTCATGCCACACCAAAAATTTGTGTTGGCACAGCTTTTGATCACACTTAATGGACTGTCATAACCAAGAATGCCACTCAGTGTAGCCATTCTAAGTAGAAATGGAGGCAGCATTTGCTGTTCACGTTTTTGTGATGACTGTGGTGGCAACAGCAGTCACTTTGGCTAATGCTGCTAACTTGCCAAAAATACAATTTCGCTTTTGCATTTGATTATAGCAGCCTGTGGGCAGTGGCTTGATCTATTTTTTTCTGGAAGACATTATAATTTAGAACAGCGTCACTAACTGTAGAATCTAAATAATTCAAGATCTTAATATTTATGAAATTCAACTGTTCTCACCAAAATTTTCAGAACTTGTGTGGGATAAGTTCTCTAGAGCATTCAAACTTTGGGAACTGCCAGACATATTACTCCTAATGAAACATTTGATTCTTACACACCGCTTTTTGCACTCACCTCATCTTGCCCGCAAGATGGCGAATATTTTTTTCCAACTTCGTGTTGTTGTAACGAATTTTCGGAGCCCTTCGAACTTGAACTGACGAGGTTCTGCTGCTGTGGAAGTACTGCAGGATGTGGTTCCAATGTACTTTTTTTTTTTGTTCTATTGCCACACACAGGACAAACTGGAGAAGCTTTTGAGGCTGAGCAAGGCTTGGGAGGCAGAGCCTGCAACGCTAGAGCACCTCTGGTCCGAGGTGTCCGATCCGCTGTACTCGCTCCGCGACTCCGAGAAGCATCTTGGTTTCCCACCCAAGGTGAGTTGGCTCACTTGAGACCTGCGTACATCGGACAACTTCTTTAACACAGAGAATGGTTCATCTGTGTTCATTTCGCATTTGGGTCAACACTGTTATTGAGACCAGATTATGTGCAGCGATCTTGCAATGAACTTTTCCAGAATAGATCTGAACAGTACGGCTTGAGCTGTTTAGCCACCCAGAGAGATTAAGGTGTAGTACTTTTAAATGTCGAGATCAAAGAGGTTTGCTGTAGGCTTATGTCTTTCGTGTACATAAGATATGAAAAAGTCAGTTTTTCTTGTCTGGGCTATATGCGTCTGTATCTGCCAGTACGGAACGATGGATCGAGGATGGAGAAATACGTAATGCCTTACATAATGCCTGTAAGGGAACATCAGTTTTAGGTAACATATAGTGTCTACATGATGTTCCATTAAAATTGTGGCAATTGATATACTACAGAATTGTGCAAGCCCCTTTTTATGCACCAAAGTGACAAGTTGTCAGGGCATGCCGTAAGAGGTCACAGAACAGCAGAACACAAGGTAATGATGCCGACAGGCTCAGTGCTTACTAGTGTTATGGTCAGTTTCTCTAGTTTTGTGTTTTAGAAAAAGTCTATGCAATTCCTCTTGCTATTCATTAGCTCTCGCCATGCGGCACCCGTTCTTTGTTAAATTGTGAATGGCATGCGGAGTCTTGAATGGTACTGGGTTGATTTGTTTTTGTTATATAGAGAAACGTTTTTTGTGCAGGCGACCACCACCTACTTTTCAAAGAACTGTACAGAGAAGGATGCAGAACTTGTGTCCTGCTACATGAAGCAGAAGGTCAGTGATGTTATGCTTCACGAGATGTTGCTTTCAGTAGCAACTCTTTATGGAATGAAGCTTTTGGAAAAGTAATGATTGATTGAATTGCCCCTTGTACGCAAAAATGAACCGTCTCTCAAGTTCTTTTTGAAAACATTGAGCGAAAAACAGGACAAAAGTCATGCAAGAACACTCATGGCATGTTAGCTCCTACTTTTGTCCAGTATTTTAGTTATGGTGGAAAACCTTTCTGGCGTGGGCTATTAAAAAACCATCATTGCAGCTTCTGTGAACGCAATTTGATGTGGGGGCTGAGCAACTCTAGAGTTTCTCTGCTAAGCTTGAGGCCAGGGTTCCTTGCTAACAGTGGTAGCTGCATTTTGAGGGGGGCAAAAACACCTGTGTTTGCAGTACTTTGAGATGTGTATTAAGGGGAGATGCTACTCGAAGACAGTTTTTTTTAAATATTCACCCTAGAGCAATGAAACTTGAGCCGTTTGGGGAACTTTTTATGCTGATTTCAAATATATAGTTAGTTTTCTTGCAAGTTGCACACTTTTATCTCTGTAACATGACAAAGTGAGAACCTTAACCATTTTGCCCCCCTCTTTTCATCCCTAGACTTCTGTATTTTTTCGCTACTCATAGTTCATAATGTTTCAAATAAAGTGGAGAATGCAAATAACTAATTAGGAAGCACATACAACATATGTAATACACATGAAAAATAATAGACGTAAAAAGTCCACATTTCACCTACCCTAGTAAAGGTTTACATAAAATTTTTTATTGTACAATAAAATATTGGAATTCGAACTAGATAATTGCATTTCTCATACTTTGGAAGAAATTTGAGCAAAATTTAATGCAGGTGTCAGCATTAGAAGTGCCCTAAAAAGGAGGGGCACATTGGAAAAAATGGCAAAATTTGTGTTTTGAGAAAAACGAGTTTTAAAGTTAAAATTCAGTTTTTATATATGAAAGATATTAAATCTTATGAAATTTGGTTCCAAAAAGAACAACCTTTCTTGTAGTGGCCACTACAACTAACATACGCCTGCACCATGAGTTTGTCCCTCTCGTCTTTTTCAATCCGACTCCTCACAGACATTTCGCTCACAGACAGGGCCATGAAATGCTTGCCAAACTTCCGCTCCATCTGGCAGAGCCTTGTGCCAACTGCAAGCTAGGAAGAAGTTCGACAGGACTGCGAAATCCAAACTAAGTCCAATGTCATGCCAGTTTGCGGCCATGTTTGTACCACATACCGTCGTACATAATGGCAATGTCGTCCCTGCTAAGTCCTCTCACTGCGAGCTCTTTCGACCTCGCAAGATTGGCGCTGACGTCATTCGTTGCCCAATCACGAACTTTCCGGCTGACGGGTGTGAATAACTTTGGCGCATTGGCTTTTGGAAGCCAACAAATTAACTGCCGCAAATCAGACCAGCTGCTCGTAGCCTATTCCTACAGAGCACGCTGCACAACGGCTTTCACTTGCGAGCAATTCCTTTTTTCATTCATAACGGAGATAATTACATGAGAAAAGCATTGTTTAGCTGCGCTGCTCGACAAGACATGGACCCCGCAAACAGGTTTCACAGCACATACAGGCGCGCAGCGGCCAATGGCGGTCCCCGATTCGTACCACGTGATAAGCCAGTCGCGGCGCTCGAAAAATACGCAGTAGCGTGCTTCTTTTTATTATTTCTTGCGCTGCATCAGCGAGGGAAACTGTTGTTATTTGAAAAGTGAGGCTCGACTCTTCGACTCATGCCATCAACAATGGCGAGCGGCGGCGCATTATCCGCGACAAGATGCTCGAAGACTGCACACTTTGGACCTTTTAACAGGCACCTTGTGTTCTTTAGATGCAATTTTAAAGCATTTCCAGTTAAGTCTTGGTCTGTATTTTTTTTTACATAACAATAGAGGTACTAATCTGATCAAAACAGGTGAAAATAAAAAATTGGTAATTTTGAAACAAACTCGCATTTTTTGACCCACATCTCCCCTTAAGGGTCCCCAGGTTTTTAAAATTTGTATCTCTCTTCCTCCCTGCAAACTGGCATGCTTCGTAAGGATGTGTTCAAGCAGAAAACAATCGTATTTTTGTATTTTTCATATTTGTGCATAAAATAGTCGGGCGTTCTCTTTACTTCCAATGTGCGAAACTCCAGTGATGTGACTGCATTTCCTAGGGACATTGATGTCGCGTTAGTTGTTGTTCATCAGCGAAAATGCTTTTCTTAGTTTTAAATGATTAGTCGGTGAGAAATGGTTTTTTCAGACTTTTAAATCTCTATATATATGTCTAAAAGTTATAGAAAACTTTTATATGTTAAGGAGCAAATGTGCTTTTTTTTTATGAGCACATCTTACTTGAGGATTGTTTATATTTTCTTTATCGGAAGGTAGCAGTTCTTGTGTTTACAGGATGAATTTATTGTTATCACGCAAAATATGTGAGCTTGGGGAGAAGACATTAAAGGGGGAAAAAATTATATTTTGGGGCAACTTATCAGTTGACTGATAAACATTTCAAACAAAATATACTTCAGTAAAATTTGTTGTTGGGCTATTTGGTGCATTTTACGAAAAGAAGAACTAGAATATGGAAACCACTGGGAAGAATTACTTTTGCCTATTCTTCCTGGTGGTTTGCGTCGACCTATTTTCATGTAGTATTGGACAAAGTGTGAACTCAAAAGTAAGTGACTATTCCATATTTATGTCGCCTTTTCATTTTCACTTATGCTGTACTATCATAGGTGAGCGTTGATGATGCAGTTTTTTTGGGGGGGATAATTTTTCCAGAAAAATGCGTTCCCAATAATTCACTGAGGTTCACGCTTATTTGAACAGGGTATTGAGGGCTACATTACGAGGCTATTCAAGCGACCGGCTGCTGGGTCTGGTGACCAGGATCACTACGAGATCCGCTTTGCATCCGTGCTACCTACAGGTACGTGCATCTGTGTCATACTAATGGGAGTTTCGTTTTTCTTGGGAGTGTGATTCACCCATCGCCTTGCGAGAAACGGCTTGCTTTGAGGAAGCCAGGTGAGTATCTGTATCGTATCACAGTGCAACAGGCATCCACCCATATTGTAACTCCTTCAATCACAACAAATGTGCAACTGGTACTGAGCATAGGCGTGTGCTGAAAACTCCATCGTATGGGTAGCAAAGTTTTACTTGAACCTCGCCTTTGTCTCTCGCCAGTGTTCCGAACCGTCCCCTTGCACCTGCTCTTATGATAGGTTGAGTTTATTGACCACATGCTAAAACCCAGAAGCGTGTGCTACGATGCACTTTGCCAACTTCATATCAATTTCACACGATGACCGCAACGACGATATTGACATTGTAGCAATTAACCAACATTACAGCAAGCTACCACCGAAGCATCAAAACAAACAGTCGATAACAAGATTAACAACGAAATACAACCACCGCCTCGCTGTCTATATGAGAAATTACTGTAGAAAAGCTCTTCATGCTTGTTATTCTCGCATATTACAAGGAACGCATCTTGCGTTCTTTGTAGTATGTGAGGATAACAAGCATGAACAGCTAATTGCAACCAAAGCGAAAATCGGGGTAGCTGCCATGTTGCGGAAATAGTCGCAATCTTTTCTAGGTGACAGGCGATTTTTTTTAAACGTAAAATGTGATGCAAACGAATGGCCCTTTGGAGCAGCCATCATGTCAGTGAATCCTGTCATCATCGTGTTTGGGCCTTAAAGTTTCAAATTTGAGGAAGTGACTGTCGGTTAGCATAAGCAGTTTTGTGACCTTCGCTTGCTGTGTGCTTGTCAGCTGCGATGTCTCCACACTCACGCGGTTCAGGACGCCCGCTGTGGTGCAGAAATAATTTTAAAAACTGGGGGCAGGCCGCGCACAGATAAAAAGAAAAACAAAGTGGTGGGGGGGTGGCATAATAAAAATGGTAAATATTTAACGAGCAAGGAGGCGCCAGGTGTCAGTTAGCGGGACTGCAGCGGATGAGTGTGTGGGGTGCATTTACTACGGAGGGACAAAAATCTAATTTTTGACAACTGAAGTTAGAGGTGTGTTTATTGTTAGTGCGTTCACTACATGAGTATATACGGCACTTGGAATGTAGTAGCAGAATGCATTCACAATTAGGCCACAAAGCCTGGTTAAGCCATAATGACAGTAAGTAAAAACTAAGGACAATCAATATTTGCATTTTCAAGTCCTCATTGAAGAGAAGGAAAAGTGCACTTGCAACATTAGGTTTTCACAAATGTGTCGTAAATTAGACTCATGTCTCGATAGAGCTGAATTGCGAGGTGATAGGAGATTTTCTTTACACCTCTTGATTGAAACCTCGCTAGGCTGCGGTTTTATTTTTTTTTGGCATGCTGGCTTTGCATTAAACTGTAATGCCCGTGGCTACCTTTGTGCACAGAGGACCCCGAAAATGCCAAGTTTCTGGTGTGTGACGTGATGAACAACAGCAGGGTCACCTTTACACGGGGCGACTACTCACCACTGCTCAAGCTCACCGTCGACAACCTTCGGCTTGCTCAGGTGGGTGGCATCGCCTGAAAGGATTTCACAAGCCTGTAGATCATTTCATCATAAATTAAAGAAAGGAAGGTATGTGTGCATGCGATTAACATAGTTGGGCACGTATGATGTCGATCAATTGATCGTAGCCTCGGTTTGAATGTCCAGTAAAGGTTAGATGCGCGTGTTCACTCATTATGAATTTCAGTGCCATAATGAAGTTATCGCATCGCCATATCAGCTGCAGTTGAGGCAAGACAAGCAGTACGCTATTAGGATGAATAGGATTGCACGTATGAAAATGGCGTTTATTTGGATTGGCGAGGAACATTTTTTAGCCCTCTAGGAGAGGGACGTTTCGTCCAGTAGTGGGAGTAGGATAAGCTTGATGCCAATGCCGTGCTGATGCTTGCGCAGGAGAATGCGGCCAACGACACACAGCGGCAAATGCTGGGCAAGTACATTGAGAGCTTCACGGTGGGCAGCCTCGACGCCCACAAGGATGGCTCCCGCTTCTGGATTCGCGACAAGGGGCCCAACGTTGAATCGTGAGTGTCATGCCACCAGAGGGTTGTGCTGAAGTACACTCGAACCTCGATATAACAAACCCGGGTATTATAATGAAATATCGATTAAAATTAAGTAAAGGAAAAATAGTCCGAATAGACAGTGTTAGGAGTAACCTTTATAACAAATTATCAGATATAGCGAACTTAATTTTGCGTAAGGTGCAACTTTGTTATAAAGAGGTTTGAATGTAGTGCCCTCTTGAGATTATGTTGACAACGGGCGTTTCTCGATTAGCTGGGCTCGCCCAGTTTTATAGTGTGCTGAAATTACATTTGAAGGACTGTGACGTTTCTAGTTATATCAGTTCAAAACTGCTAAGAACTAAGTAGTTACACCTGTCTGAAAGTCATCAGCACATAGCTAAAGAAAAAGAAGCTCTTTAGAATAAAAATATTGCAGTGGATCAAAAATTTGTCCAGGTTTGAGAATTACACTTGGCGTCATAGCCTTTCTGGTTTAACCACTGGCTAGCTAAGGAATTATACGATACGTCTTGAACTGTACTAGGTGTAGGTTCTTCGCAGGCAGAAAATTTTCTCAATTCGAAACACTTGTTTGTTCATATGACTCGATGGCACGAGTCAGTTTGTGCTGCTGTCGTTCTGATGCCAAGTTTTTTCTTGTGTGAAACTGCGTTGTAGATTTCCCAAAAAGCCAGTGCTCAATTGAAGGTGTTGCATTTGCGTGTTCTAGAGAATATTGAGTGGGCCATTTGATATTTCTTGAGAATTGAGTGTGTTTCTTTTTTTTTTTTTTAGCACTGTGATGTTTTTGTCACCAGCATTGTTAATCACAGCTTTCTATCCCTCAAGGTAGTTAATTAGCCATGTGGATATAGCTCTCTGAAGAATTTAGGTAAAAGGTTCACAGTTGTTAAATATTGTTGAATATTTAATGGAAGAAAGAAGAGAACAAAGTGTGAGCACGAGCTGAGAGCTCGTGACTGGGCGGTGCCAAACGAATGTGTGCCAGACACTGGACGCGTTTCTACCTCGTCTGAGCCATTAAACCTTTGTTTTTCGCTCACTCCACCGGCGAAGACACCTGTTTTTTCTACAACAGTTATTGCTGCTGCAAAACTTTAAAGTGCTCAGGATGAGCAAAAAAAAGGGGGGGGGGGGGGAGATGTGGCGAAACACTTTCAGGTGTAAATAGAGGCACCACTTTTAGGGAATTGAAGAAAATTGCAGAGAATAGGAAACGTGTTTTATAAATGAAGATTTAAATCAAAAGCAGAAAAATCAAAAAGAAAAAATAAATACACATGTACAAATCTGAAAATAAACAAATCTTGGTGGGCCTCTAGTAGAACAGCTCATTAATGAGACTGTTACCGAGTGCATTCAAAATGTTATTCCAACAGTTTGATGTTATGATTTTGGGTGGAATGTGCTCAGAAGATGCTGGAGATAGCTTAAGTATCCTGTTTTATGTATTGCAAGTTCCCCAAGGCAGAGCACATAAAGCCTTTTTTTTTTCTTGCAGGTCAAATTTCAGCACTGTTCTATGTTGCACTTATCAAATTCAATGTGTGCTGTTATGAAATCTTCATAATTTCCTGTCTTTGTAACACGCTAAAACTGTGATGCACGTTATTGTGTAGTTCCTACTCACAGAGTTTCATTCATTAATTTGTATTCTTGTGCAGGTACATAGGATTTATAGAGACGTACAGGGATCCAGCCGGTATACGTGGTGAATTCGAAGGTGGGCGCACAATTTGAAGTTCACGCTTCAGATATTCTTTTAGAAGGGCCTGGTCTTACTTATTCGACTACTGTCAGTGGCAAATAATTTTGGTGGAAGCTTCAAAGATGGGGTAATGTTAGGCTTGTGGGAATAGCAAATTTGATGTTCAAAGCGAACTGTAGTTTGGTTTGAATAATTTTGAATCGAATATGAATATTATATGTCACGTATTATAAAAAAAAAAAATGAGCATACAGTTTTCGATCGATATTTTGGACCTGGCGGAAACCAAAAAATAGTTTGAAAAATTGAACAGTCCGGAAAAGTTTCAAGCCGTGAAAGTTTATTTTGATTAGAAAAGCACTGAAAAAATTCCCAAGAATGCCATGCTTTATGCTGTTCTTGGGGATGAGCAAGCGCGCTGGCAATCGCTGCCACAGACCACTGCGAGTGGCAAAGTTGGTGGCTCTATGAAACCAAGCAAACAAAACTTGATGCTGGTCGCAAAAAGATGCATGCAACTTCTTGCTTGTTTGGATGCATTAACAACACAGTCTGGGCTTGCTTTACCTGCACCGACATTGCACAGCGCCTGAGCCTCCACGTTTCGTCACCATCAAAACGCTACCGCCGCGGCCGCAATCCAACCCGCGTGTTCCAGGTCAGTAGCCGAGCACCATGACCACATAATGCTGCTGAGCAACTGTGAGTAGCAGCGGGCGTTCCACGTGCACGACTGCTCAAGCGTACTTGTCACACCACTAACTCGACCACGTGCGCAATGACGACCAGAAAAACAATTGCACAGAAAATAAAAACGACTTACTAGTGTAATAATGGTGATGATAAGGCTGACTGAAAAATAAGTTTTGCCATGCTAGCCAAGAAAGAAAGATCAGATATGGTCTCCAAAGCTGGAAGATTGTGCGCTCTTCTAATCTTGAAAGTCAGACAACTAGCCACTGCAAGCCAAACTCGACCAAGCCAACAAAAAACCTAGTATGATGGCTTTCAATATTGAGCAGCATAGCTCAAAACAGTGGATTTAGTCTGGAAATCAATCTTTGGAACACAAATTCATCTGAAAAATTGGTCACGAAAGTGCAATAGTGGAATGGGAACCTTGACAGTGCATTTGTGATGTCCGAAATATCCAACAAGTCCGAATTATTGAAGTCTTTAAAATCCATCGGCAACTGTATTTGTTTCCATGGTGTGCACTATCAACACTTCCCATACACCGGAACCAGACCACACGTACGAAATATTTTACTGTGATTTTGAAGTACCGCGGCTGCGGCGGCTGCATTTCTGATGGAGGCGGAAATGTTGCAGGCCCGTGTGCTCAGATTTGGGTGCACTTTAAAGAACCCCAGGTGGTCAAAATTTCCGAAGCCTTCCACTACAACGTCTCTCATAATCATATGGTGGTTTTGGGACGTTAAACCCCACATATCAAATCATGATTTTGAAGTTTTCGTCACCCAGCCACCCAGCCACTGCAAGCCAGCCCCATGGCAACAGACATTGCCATGACAAGTCAAGACAGTTCCCTGGGTTTGCAAAATTTGCGACTAGCATGCAGCCTAAATCGCAGAAATTGCTGTCGGAGTCTCTAGATGACTGTTCACTTGTCATCGTTTATGGGAACCACGCGAGACTTACAGCAAGCTAACAGCTGTAGCTAGTATGCCACGTTGCGGTCTTCCCATGACGTCGTACTTGTGTTGACACATCACTACGACGCCGGCCTCTCTGTACCGATACCAGAGCTGCCTTTTTAAGGCAGGGGTATTAAAAATGTACCGTATACATTCCCAAGCACTGTGACACTCTTTTTAGCGTTACACCAGTGTTTTGTTAAGAGCAACAACCCGAAAATGTTTAATATTCATGTCAATACTCCCTTAATTTTTTGCATACTAGTTGGTGAAACGGTAAATGTTTTAGGATGCAGGATAGCTTGGATCACTGTTTAAGATAGGTAAAGTTCCTCCAATAGAGCATTGATGGCACTCGCATGGAAGTATATTCCATCTGAATTTACTTTTTTTTGTGGTTTTGGTTTTTAAGCAATAGGATATTTTTTCACCTAATGCAGGCTTTGTCGCCATGGTGAATCGGCCTCAGAGTGAGAAGTTTGGCGCGCTGGTGGAAAGGGCCGAGGCCCTGCTTAAGCTGCTTCCATGGCCAAAGAGCTTCGAGAAGGATCGCTTCCTACGACCCGACTTCACCTCGCTCGACGTCCTCACTTTCGGCGGGAGTGGCATACCTGCGGGCATCAACATTCCAAATTGTAAGTCCGCATTCACGTCCTCCCACGTGCTGCAGTGTTTTAGGGCGCTCAAAATGCTTTGCTTTTTTAGGACTTAATTGCCTTTAATTTAGCACTGCGTTAGCCGCATATCTGAACTGCATAGTCGCTGTCAATGATAGCATCAATGGTGTTTGCAGTTTTGTGCGTGGAAATACAAGCAAACAGTAATTCCATTTTTAATTCGTGTTTGTGGACAGAATACCATATTTACTCGAGTAATCAACCCACCGTTTTCTCATAAAAGTTGACACCGATTTAGGGGGAGGACGCATTACACAGGAAAAAAAGAAAGTCACGGGAGTTATAACAGCGAAAACTTCGCGTGATGGCTTTGCTTGTTTTGGCCCGTGAAATGCGCGACAAATCTTTTTTGTAGCCCGAAGCTATTTTTGTTTCCTTCTGTAACGAAAGCCCACGGACCGACGCCAAAGTGTCTTCCAGCTGCTCAGTTCCAGTGCTCCTGCGCATGCTGTTTTTAACCAGCCGTGTAGCTAGCGAACTGGCATAACGTGCCCTGCACAGCAGGTGCCCTAACTAAGTTCACAACGACAAACTCGACAACAAAAATGCAGTCGGATGGTGGCACACAAACGTGTTATGGTAGACGTTGCGGGTGCACGATGCGTTTTCGGCTCGGTTGCAATTTGCATGGCCTCTGGAGAGGGCGGGCACGCGACGTGTGTGTACGCCGCGCACCCGTAATTTTGGAGGTCACGCGCTTCGTTTTTCGCTTTATTTTGTGCTGGTGTGCTTGCGTGGCGCTATCAGCAAAGAGGTTTCTCCTGCATTCGACAGATGGCGTTCTGCTGCAAAACTTTCAAATTTTGATTGACGTCGTCCGCGCTCATGCTGCTCGCAACTGTTTAGCATGGTTGCGGAGCTATGTTTTGACTTTTATTGCGTAGTTATTTTGTGATATAAAGGCTTGATTTAACATTTTTTCGATCGTCAACGGAACCGGCTATCATACCGAAATAAAATGAACAGATACATTCAAAAAGGTTTTCTTTTTCTTTTTTCAAGGACCAAGCGGGGGGGGGGGGGGGGGTTTATTACGTGAGTAAATACGGTATGTGCCTTCAGAACAATGTCACTACTGTCTATGGTCACATCTGTTTATTATGTGGGTTTCTTTAACCACTTGAAGTTGCATCTTACTTTTTCTGTGAATTTTTCGTTTCATTTTTTTTATTTTCCATAGTATCTATTCAAGCTCTGGAATGCATGAAATTCTGCAGATTAGTTCACTCTTTCGTAATCTGTCTGAAAACTGCTCTTTTGAATAATGCATTGCAGAAAAAGTTTACTCTCTTAATGTTCGTATGATTCTGCTTAGTAGAGTCAAACCTGGATGCCCCACCACGGTGGTCTAGTGGCTAAGGTACTCGGCTGCATTTCCGATGGAGGCGGAAATGTTGTAGGCCCGTGTACTCAGATTTGGGTGCACGTTAAAGAACCCCAGGTGGTCAAAATTTCCGGAGTCCGCCACTACGGCGTCTCTCATAATCAAATGGTGGTTTTGGGACGTTAAACCCCACAAATCAATCTAGAGTCAAACCTGGATCTAAGGAAACCCTGTTTTAAGGAATTCCTGGATTTAACGAGTTTTGTCATTCACAAACTCTATCCCCATGGGAACCCTTGAATTTTTTACCTCCATGTAACGAAAGCATTGTGGCAGGTTACTAGGTGGTGATCAATTTTTCATGTTCATCGTTTATTATCTTGGGCAATTGATCTGCAGGAAACTTGGATGAATAATACGTCACTTTTATGATTGCAAGAAAAAAAAAGCAAGCGGTGATGGTGAAAGGAATGCGTGCAAGCGAAGTGAGCCCGAACAGTCAGGAGTGCAGTGATTGCTAGTACGAAAAGGTACATGAGTACTCGGCCAGCTAGCTCACCAGTTCTTTTTGACGAATCTGCAGCCTACTTAAAGGTCAGGTATTTTAGTTTTGTCATATTGACAGCCTGTACTCTGGATGTTTCATCTACTCTCCAGATGATGAAATACGGCAAAACGAGGGCTTCAAGAACGTTTCGCTGGGCAACGTCATCAATGCTGATGACAAGTCTTCCAAGGCGAACTTTATGACAGCCGATGATAACGTAAGTAATGTGCCTTCATGACTGTGACTGTCATGTGAGTTCTATGCTCTGACAAAGACATCTAACTCGCGTAATCCTCGCACTCCCATAATTCTCTCACCCCCCACATCGCCCAAGAGAAATACGATTTCTTTTTTTCCTCGAGTAATTATTGCACCCCCAAAAAGTGCTGCAATAATGTCGTCTGCTCTTTCCAGCCACTAATGACGATAGCACACGCCATCTGAAGCCATCTCTTAAGCATCAAGTGCACTATTGCACAGAGATTCAATTCAATCCAAGCCAAACCGAAGTGACCAGTGCGCGTTGCGGCGTGTTTTGTATGTTGTGTCGGTAATCTTGTCACGTTATGAGGCGATACTGAAGCTGTATGGCTGCTTTCTAGTTGCAAATGATATATCATGCACTAAACAACGGCAACAGGGCGCCGGTAGGCCCTTTGGAGTCTACATGAGTTTTGTGTTCGGTACTGGTGACGGCAGCTTAAAGACACCAAGGCGCGTTGGGCCTGCCGTACGCCTAAAACTAGGATTGATGGTAAACTTTATTTCTTCAGAAGGAAACTGCGGAAGATTCTGTTGAATAGCCATCAGTCCAATACTTACATCCCACGCTTACCTTTTGAGGGCTCCTGTTGAGCAACGAACGCTACCGCTACGCCCGCAACGTCCGCAAGCTTTGCGTATGGTATTCTAATTCTCGACTGTTTGCTTCCACTTTTTGTGTCAATAAATCTTGTGTTGAATCTCTGCTTTTATTGTTGAAGTAATTTTTTAATTAGTACTTCTTAAAGCTTGCTGTTAGTTGCTGGTGTGAGAATCCCGATTTGCGGCCACTTCGTTTTCTTTTTCGCTTTGTACGTTTTCGTAGAAAGTTTTCCCCGCTTAATTCTCGCACCCCCCAACTTTTCATCGGTTTTCCGGCAAAAAAAGTGCAAGGATTATGCAAGTAAATACCGTACATTGCTGTTTGGTCTTCGGGCACAAAATTGTGGCCTGGCATTTTTTTTTTTGCTGCGTTGTGTTCCTGGGAGCCTGTTAGTCATAACATAACATGATAGTTTTTTGCAGCGTGTGACAAATGATTAATTACAGGCTCGCTATTACCCACCAGTGTCAGTTTCGGTTTCGGAAACGACAATCCACCGGGTTCAACTATCACTACCACGCGGGTGCAGTGCCCGACCATATCGGCACACAAAACTGTGACGCACTTCTGGGCGGTTCGCATCAAGAAGTTTCTTTCGAACAGAAAACGGGACAGCAATGTCATCAAACACAAAACTTTCAACGCGTGCGCCAGGGCCATGGACTCGCGAGCAACTGCTGAGTAATACAGTCTGCTTACAGTACACTGCATGCTCTGCTGGAGCAAACACGACCAAGGAGAGCTGGCGGCTATGACGTCGTCATAGCTTGCTGCAGCATGGTCACATGAGGGAAGTAGAAGGCCCCAAAGGGTCCCCTTCGAGGGTGTCAATATTGCAATGAGAAGTCGATCGCTCACGTACACTTCAAAATTATTTTAAAATGCTTTCCAAGCTATATTCACTGTTTATAGGTGCAATATTAATATTTTTCCGAAAATCATGCACCTTAAAAGGGTGTTAGTAAGCCAACAATCAGAAGCAGTACTGGGTTTGGATGACTGTGTTGTGTGTCTAGCAACCTCCCCCTCCTCTGTCACTGTGCCCCTTTCCTTATAATATTCAGAGTGACAAAATGTGCTCTGCTGGACTCTTGTGATGGGGGTGAGACTAGGCCTCACCACCTTGACAGAAGGCTGTTGCCAATGTTGGCTTTGTACTTGTAATTTTCATTTCGTACAGTCATTTTCGCCTGCCTGTCCACGACTGATGTGCACGTACTTCCAGACGAGCTGCAGTACTCATTTTGTTTTATTTCTTTTTTTCTAGATTTTCTTACTCCCTTTCTCCACAAGTTCACTTTGTTCTATTGCCCGTCTTGATTTTTTAATTGTATTTTTTTATGCTCTTCCTATAGTCGTACCAGCTGCGACTGCCACTGTGAAAGCTAGTCCTAGCACAAGAATACATGTTCTAGAAATTGTCTGAAGTGGATTTCTTTTTCTTTTTGACCAAATCTTTGGAAAATCAAACAAACATTTTCATGTTGTTTGGTTCATGCAACACTTTGGCTTGAGAGGCCCTGCAACAATATTTCGGCATGGTCAGAAAACGCTACCCATCGGCAGTTGAGGCTCTCAAGAACATTGAAGAAGAACGGCCATTTAGGCTAGTAACGCTACAACCACTGTTACCGTATTTACTCAATTCTACCGCGCCCTCGATTGTAACGTGCACTTATTTTTCTCGTTGGCCCGCACGATCACAACACTTGGGAAAACGACTCCTTTCGGGAGCGTCTTCCATTTAAATATGAAGTACGGGGGAAGCTTGTGCCCATCTGACGTGTAACAGAGCATTGCCGTCATTGTAGTTTTACCGTGGACCGATGCCAGCATGCGAACTTGCTTCGCCCTCTTTTTCTCGACGGTTGTGGTGCCAGGCATGTCGAAGTAACGAGGCGTCTGATCGGCATTCCCGATTTGCCCAAGCAGGTAGCCGTTGTTGTGCCACAAGTTTAGGATGAACCTCTGAACACTGTGAAGCTTTTCTTCGTACTCCTCTAGCAACTTTGGGCATATGCCCGTTCGCCTTCGAAGGGAAAAGGCTTTCATCTTCATAAAGGTAGTTAGCCAGCACCTGCTCGCTTTAAACTGGCTCTGCATTAGCCCTTTTTCTAAGGCTAACTGCATAGCCTGCACTTGGAGCAGTTCTGTCGTCAAATGCCGCTGTGCCGCTCACTGCTTAATCACATACTCGCCGAGCAGCTCTTCAATTTGTGGAAACCGACCCTGCTGTGGTCCACTGAAGCCTTTGCGTGAATTTTTGCTGTCGATAATATTCTGCTTTTGTTTCCACCAATCCCACACGCACGTTTCGGAAACTCCGAACGACCGCGATGCGGCCCGATTTCCGTTCGTTTCGGCACACGCGATGACTTTTCTTTTAAAGGCGGCATTGTGGTGCACTCTTCGAGTTTTTGGAGTCGGCCCTTCCATGCCGTCGATGTTAATGCACTACAAGATGACGAACTCCTCAGCACACTTACGAAGTGCCGCACATGGGAAACACATAGGCAGAAATGGCCGACGCGCCATGCCGACGCACGTAGGGGGCGTCCATTTAGGGAATGGCCGTATTCATTTTTTTTCGTATTCGATTCTAACGCGCATGCCATTTATGAACTCGCTTAACCGGAAAAAAGGTGCGTGTTAGATTCTAGTATTTACGGTAACATGGATCTCAAGAACATGCGAGCGAAACGTTATAGCACAGCACGTGGTGGGGAATTCACAATTAATTCTCAAAGTAATCTATTAATCACCCCCTCTTTTCACTACAAATGATGCCATATAACCAAATTGCGGTGCCATATATGTCAACACCATGGCTGTTGGCTGATTTAAGCATTGTGAGCTGCGAAGTTATCGTGGTTGCAGTGGGATGTTGCTACATGACTACTACTCACACAATGGTGATCACACTGAAAGCTAGCCGCACACTAAAAAAAAGTATTCAAGGTCACGATGTGCACTGATAAAGAGGCTATCATCTCGCCCTCTTTTCCGTTGCTTTCAGCGCACTTGCTAATACGAAAGCAGAGATCAAGCGCTTGGAGCTTGCAACAAATCTCTGTAACTCTGCTCATACTCCACAGATTCTGAAGGTGTTCGTGGCATAAAGCGTCATGTGCTAATATTGAGGCTATTCCATTTATACGCAGAAAAGTGTTGCAGGACCCTTTCAATTCTGTTTGTTTTAATGAAAGTATACCGTAACAGTGAAATAGTAACTGGAAGCGAAAATATACGCAGTATCTTGCCACCTTTGTGCACTGAACGCGCAACCTGTACAATGGTCACTCGAGCTCTGTTGATGTGTCCTTCGTTTGCAGGAGCTCTTCAACAGGTTGAAAAACCAGGCATTTGAGGTTCAAGTGGGCCTGCATGAGCTCCTGGGCCATGGCAGCGGCAAGTTGCTCGTGCAGCGCAAGGATGGCACCTTCAACTTTGACCACGAGCACGTCAAAGTGCCCCACGTTGGCTTGGGTGCGGATCCTGAGGCCAAGGTTGGTATCCAATGACAGTGGTTCTCAGCTATGGATACATCGGGGACCCCTCGTGGACCCGTGTTAGTGATGCGGGACTCCTTTTCAATGGGAGAAAAAAAAAGAGAGGGGGGTGTTATAACTTGAGACAACAAGCAGCATATATTACTTTTATTTCTTCTTGGCAAAAAATGGTCAAACCTAAGTACCAAAGCAGTGTGATCTCAACAGCTTGTCAAAAAGTTGTGCAGCCTGCAGTTGCACTCAACCTGTTTCAAGCTATGCCTGCTATTCAAATATGGGAGCCTAGAAAAAGTGCTCATGAGCATACCTCCTAGAAAACTGCAACATTTTGTACCTCATGACCTCATGTATAAAGAAGAACAATTCAGCTCCACCACTATGCAAAGCTGCTATGCGGTAAAGCACACCGAAATTGAGAGAGGTTGCTTCATCAGAACATTGTGTGCCTCTGAAAAATTGCGTTTTTTGTTCTTTTTGTTTTTCTTGATGGGTTTTCGAGGCCTCCGAAAATGGCACCACGAACCCTTATTTGAGAATCTCTGGTCTGTTGTGACACTGTTTGCTGGCATTAGTCAAGACAGGGCATCTTGGAATTGCAATCTTTCATGTGTTGGTGTTCTTTTTAGAGTTCAAGGGGCATACAAAAACTTGGAAACCTATGTTAAGGATGAGGTTGGTACATTAGGAAGGTGTTGAAAACAATTCACGGCAGTTAAGACGCTTAGCCATACATCCAGAGCCACTAATGGTTAGGTTAACAAGGAGAAAAGCAAATAGGCATAGCAAAAAGTACAGTCGACTCTCATTAATTTCAACTCAAAGAGACCTCTGAATTTTGTTTGAAATATTAAGAAATTTGAATTATTTGAAGTTCTCAAATAGATAACTGTGGAGAAGGTGACACCACGCATTATGATTAGGCATTGGTTTTATCACATTTAAAAATATTTTGAGTGTCTTGAAGCGCTAACTGCATGCAGTGAACAGAAAGCAGAATTTTTAGTGTCCATAAATTTATTGGGCCTTTACTGCTGATTAGACGACCTTTTTAAGAAATCGTGAATTTCTAACTGCTTCATTGCTATAGGTATGTATGTGCCTGCAGCACAAAGCTCTCTATACCAGTTGAGAAGTGTCACGGTTCACCATGCGTGTACTTTGTTTCAAGCATTTGTTAACTTGCAAAGCCTTTTTCCTTGAAGCCCTCAGGTGCTTCATTTTTAGACTGTTAGGATTATATTGGCACACAAATTTTTAAATAGTAGTGGAAAGCAGCTGTTGTTTTCTGGTATGGAACTGCGAAAAGTATGAATTAACCGAATGATGGAGTTTGAATTAGGAGGCTTTTAGATACAGTGAAAGAATCGAGGGCCAACCAAAAAGTCGAATTCTGTTTGAATTAACCAAAAGTATGGATTATCACTAGTTTGAATTATAGCGAGTCTACTGTATACATAACAATCGATGGAAGACAGGTAGTTGAACTATGAAGGGGTCACACTGCTCTTACAAAAAAAACTTTTTACTCTTTTATTTATTTTGATAAAGTTTGGGCACTTTACTAAAACTGTCTGCAGATGTCAAATACAGCTAAACCCCCTTTATAAGAGGCATGCTCTGGGCAGCAGTTCTTGTCTTTTATATGAGGGTTCTCTTATAAGCAGGGTAGTCCGCATGCATTTTCTTATCAACCTGTACTTTACTGTACACACGCTGTTGTCTCTTGTACCCATTTGTCCTTATATCAGTGTCTCTTATAAAGGGGTTCGACTATGCAAATATTTTTTTTTTCAATATAATGAGTAGTTTTTAAAGCAAAATATTTAATGTGCCTTTTGAGGAGTAACTTTTTTTTATATAAACTAAGTGAGTTACAAAATAAATCAGCATATCACAATTATCTGGAATCAAAACTGTGTGGCATGCAACATAAGTGCATGTTCTAAGTTCATTAACAAAAGTGATACTTTGTTAAACGTATCTTAGCGAGTCGGTTTCACTTGTGAACAAGGCTGAATGCCACGTGCACGTGAGTGTAACGCAGTGCAGTCTCAATGTGCAGCTATGTGAGTACAGTAATTCTCTAAGAGGCCATGCAACTTTGCGCTTGTCGTTACACTGTCGAGATCGTGGATGGAGTCGTCTGTTTGGCAACACCACCATTTTGTATCGTCGCTGAGGGCAAACGCAGTGGGAAATTTCGGAAGCTGTCCCCATCAGTGCTCTGTCCGATACATGCGTCATTCAAGCCTCAGTTGCCTTGCTTGACTAAAAACTCGACTTTCCGAGCTTCCGCAGGTATTTTTCTGCATGCTATTCTTGGATCGTGTTATTGAACACGCCTCTTATGTAGGACGCAGCCTTGTAATTTAAGCATGGGTTATGTGCAATAATTTTTTCATTTGGCAGTCAATGATCGTCCTGTGTAGTTTGTAGGCTTGTGCGAATAGTGAATTTCAGGGTCGAAGCAAATAGTGATTTTGGCCGAATAATTTCGAATCGGCTTCGAATAGTATGTATGACATATAAAAAAAAAAAAGGAATACAGTAGAATCTCGATGATACAATCACGGCTGATACGAAATTCGGGGTGATACAAATTTTTCTGCGATCCCGGCCGAGGCCCATTAATTTACTATGTGCTAGAGTACGGTTCTTACGAACTGATTTTTTACCCGAGTTGTTTGATACGAATAAACGCCACCCCACCAACGGCCGCAGAAGCAAGCAGCGTGCACGCACGCGCTGAAATGCGTGCTGCGCCGCCGGTTTAGCACGTTGTCAGCGCCGCCTTCGAGGGGCGGGCGACAGACTCGAAGATCTACGCGATCTCGAATGCCGGAGCAACAACCTAGTTCTAGAAACGTTGTGCCGGAGTGCACCTTTTGCTTTCTCTCGAAGGCTCCAGATGGCGCTGGCGACGGTGAAGACACAAATCCAATCCAATCTTTGTTTTGCTTGGTGGTGGTTCCTCTCTGGTGCGGACACGTGGTTACTGCAGTGCGGAGGCTGACGACAGTCTTGCCCAGTCGAGCACACGTATTTGCTTTGTTGTGCCTTTTTGCGGAGTCGCAGCAAGCCATGCCTCGCAAGCGGAAGGCTCTCTCTTTTAAGAAGAAACTGGACATTCTTCGAAAGGTCGATGAGGATCCGAAAAGAGAACGCACGGAGTTGGCTAAGGAGCTAGGCCTCGCTAGGTCGACATTGAGCACAATTGTTGGACAGCGGGACACAATAATGAAAAATGTGCTTTCGTTCAGCGTCAACGCGAAGCAAGCAAAGACAGCCCAACACGTGAAACTTGAATAATCTTTATTGATCTGGTTTAAAGAAGTTACTGCAGCCGGTGTGAGCATTGACTCACGACGGCAAAGTTTTGCGTGAAAAAGCCGACGAGAGCGCCCTTGCTCTGCTCATCGACGGATTCCAGGTCTCAGGTGGGTGGCTGCACCGTTTCAAGATGAGACACGGTCTCGTGTACAAAAGCGTCTGCGGGTAAGCCAAGAAGGCTGACGAGACCGTTGTTAGCGACTGGCTCGCGAAGCTGGGGTCTCTTATCTCGGGGTATGAGCCTCGTGGTGTCTTTAATGCAGATGAGGCCGGCCTGTTTTTTTTAATCTTCAACCCGAGAAGATCCTTTGCTTAAAAGGTGAAGCGTGCCAAGGAGGCAAAAGAAGCAAAGAAAGAATAACGGTTCTGTGCTGTAACGTCGACGGGTCGGAAAAACTGAAGTTGACCATAGTTGGAAAATTTCAGAAGCCTCAGTGTTTTAAGTGCGAGAGCCATTTGCCATGCGTCTATCGCGCAAACAAAAAAGCGTGGATGACGGCAGCCCTGTTCCAAGAATTTCTGTCTCTCCTTGACAGGAGAATAGCCTGCAAGAATCGGAAGATTGTTCTGATTTTTGACCGCGCACTATAGTGCGCCGCCCACCCGAAGCAAGTGACGCTTCAAAACGTCAAGCTGGTTTTTACACGACGACGCACTTGCAACCGCTTGACGCTGGCATTATAAAAAACGTCAAGCATCATTTCAAGAGCCTTCTTGTGCGCCGCCTCCTTGCCAAAATCGACAGGAAAGACGAAGGTGGCCTGCGAATAAACCTTTTGGATGCCATCCATTTTATCTCAATGGCTTCGGATAGAGTAACGCGGACTACCATTGCGAACTGCTTTGGTAAATGCGGCTTCTTTAGGATTCCCGAAGAGGTGCCACAGGCCCTTTCAGAGTCGGAGGAGCCCATTGAGGGTTGGGAATGCCTTGATGTCGGGTGTTCGGCTGACGACTTTTGCACGACGGATGACAATCTTGCCACTTGTCGTGTGCGCGCACGGTGGAAGATATTGTCAACGAGGCTACATGTGAGGTTGCCGATTTCAGCGGCGATGACGAGAAAATGGTCGAGTGGGACGGCGAAGCACCACCACCGGCGGCTGAAACTCTGTACACGCTCGATGTCCTGAGGCGTGCTATGGCTGCTGAAGGAATCAGTGATGACACGTGCACGCGTTGTTACGGATTTCAGAAAAATATGCTCAGTGACTTGGAAAAAAAAGAAGCAGAAATACATCAGATATTTTTTTCTCCAAAAGATAAATTTTTTTCGAGTGTCGAAAATGAGTTTGCCTCCTACGCGGTGTTAATTTAGCTAGTTTTGTGTGTGTTCCGATGATACGACATTTGGCTAATACGAATATATTTTGTGAACCCGCGAGATTTGTATCATCGAGATTCTACTGTATTTATCATAACCTAACTAACCTATCATAACCTAACTAACCTTTATCATAACCTAACTAACCAATACTTCTTTTGAATTGAAATAGGGGCTCTATGCAAATACCTTTTTTTTTTTTTCGTTGAAAGGAAGTCGAAACAACCTTGATTAGTAGTTTCGGTAGGATCCGAGTGATAACGTGCAAGATACATAACGTTTTAACATTTATTATACTTAAATCATGTAAACCATCGTAACAAGCTTAATAAAATGAATAATTGATTTGAGGGTAACATGTTCCTCTAAAGGGGCCCTGCAACACTTTTTCAAGTATCCATGGAGCCAGTAAACATGCTTGTCGCCTCGCAAATTTACCGCCGCAAAGTTTCTAGAATCAGTCCTGTACGAGCAGAGTTCCAAAAATTTGTCGCATGCTGCAATTGCGTTCTCCATTCTCGACCCGTCAAAAGAGCTGGAAGCTAAGTAGGGAAGGATGGCACGGGAAAAGAAAAAAACATCATGAACGTCTAGTGACCTTGAGCATTTTTTCTCTCTCTTTTTTCCTCGAATACGAGGCCTTTCAGTGCGATCCTGCACGTATTTGTGGACAAGCGGCGGCCTCACGTGGTGGTCCGATAACGCCGAGTGCGCCATGCTCAGATCAGTCAATGACTGTGACCAGAGCCGTATTTTCTTTTTTGGCTGTGACAAGTGATTTTTGAGCTTGTAGTGTCATTTGCCGAGGGAAGAGAGCAATTGTTAGCTTTGAAAATTCGTTGTTAATTTAAGGCCCCGTGCTGCGCTATAATACTAGCCTCGCGTGTTCGCGGTAGCCTCGGCTACCGATTGGCAGCGTTTTCTGACCATGCTCAGTAAGTGTTGCCGGGCCCCTTTAAATCTGAAGGAGGGCTTTGCGGCAAAGCAAGTTTCTCCTGAGTAGGTGCTTTCGCGGCTTCGCACTATTACATTGCAGTGAAACCATCTTTACAGGAGAATAATGTATATTTGTTTGGTCATTGCGAATACTTCGAAAATATTCGGTAATTTAAATTCGAATCGAAGCGAATTCGAATACTCAGCAATTCGTTCGAATATTCGAAGCATTCGAATATTCGCACAAGCCTAGTAGTTTGTCTCCTTCGTCTAGCTTTGTTCGAGCTGTTTATAAATTATGCATCTATACCAGCTAGCCCATCTTGGCACTTTGTTGTACGTCAGCAAGAGGCAGGAAAGGGTACCAAGTACACCCCTGAGTCGCTTTGACGGGCTCTGCATAGTTAGGATGATACCAGATTTGCCAGTAGAAGCACAGTTCAGCCACAAGCTGGTTTTACTGTCTCGTTCATGTGCCCAACTTTGTCCGACGTCAGGTGACAAGCTGGTACAAGGAAGGCGAGACGTACGACTCGGTCTTTGGGGCTCTAGGCTCGTCCTACGAGGAGTGCCGGGCAGAGTGTGTTGGGCTGTACCTCTGTACGGTCGAAGACGTCCTCAAGTAAGTCGACACCCGCTATTGCTATGTCAGCTGTTTTAACTGCTCTCAAACCCTGCTCTAACGAAGTTGCATCTTACTCAAAAATAAGTGTTATATCTGAAAATTCGTTATAATGTTTTATTTCATACACTGTATCTAATGCAAGACTATTTTTCAATGGCGTCTTTTAACCAATATCGTATTTACTTGCATAATGAAATCACCTATTTATTTATTTATTTATTTTATAATACTGTCAGCCCTCTCTTGAGGGCTCTTACTGGGAGCGTACAGCCAAATTCAAACCAATCAATATGCAGCTATGTCAGGTGTTGCACAATCAATTAATACATGTGTAACACTTAATCAAATCGCCAAACACTGCCTGCATTTATAGCAATGCCTGGCTGCGCATTTCAAGTCATAAACACAGCTGGGAGAAAAGAAAACAAAGGAACTCAAACCAAGAAAACATGTAGGCTTATCACATGGCAGCTCAAATCACTCAAATACATGTCCAACAATTTTTCGAATTGGCAAAGATCGCTTGCATTTGCTGCTATGCCTGGCAATGCATTCCAAATCTCAATCGCAGCTGGAAAAAAAGAATAATGAAACACACCACTGTGACAAGAGTATAGTGTACTAAAACACAGTCGTGATTAACCTGACTGCTTCGTTTCTCTGGCACTTTAAGTATATATCTTTCTTCTAGAAAAGTTGGAGCTGAGTTCGGGGCAACGTTACTAGAATAGCTTCAGTTGTAAAACTCTCCGCCGGCGCCCCTGCTGCCGGTGTCTCCACTCCTCTGCCCGCCGCCAGATAGCGGCACCGCTCCATCTTGCTCCGCAGCAGACGCTCCGCCGCAGCCGGCTGCGGCCTAAATCTCTTGCGGACGGAGTGTTTGTGGCTGTTTCACGCGTATTTTCACGTCTTCTGGCGTTCTGCGTTAAAGAATTTGTGATACCAGGTGAAACCGGTATTTACCCACAGCGGCTTGATATATTTCCTCGCGTATATCACTTCAAAACTGGGTCTCCGCCGCTGTTTCAGGAATGTAGCAGTTAGATACATGGGTACTTTTAAAGGCAATTCGATGATGCCCGCATAAAGTTTGTGAAAGTGCCAGAGGCGCCCGAAAAGTGTTTACACTCTGGCCAATTCACACTTCATTCTTTACAGGCTGGTATCGCGTGCCTGTGAAAGATGTGCGGCGGTTCGCCTGTTTCCGCCACTATCAAATGGTGGCTAATTCACTCCTGAGAAGTAATGGGAAAATATCTCCGTCCCGATTTTTAAAGCGGAGATTATATGGCTACGGTTCCATGTACTTTACTGTCCGGGGACGAGGGCTCCCACTGTCTCTGAAGCGCGTGATGCGTTGGAAAAGGAACGTCCAATGTGTTTGCTAATAACACGCGGTCACCACCAAAGCCGCACGCCGTTAAAAGCGTGATTTAGAACCCGAGCGTATACGGCTAATCAACAGGATATGCACCACCGTCAGTATTACAATGTGACTTAGATTTTAATCCTTCTGACCCTTGGATGTGCACTTTGAGGTGATTACAGTTAGTAACCACTATTTTGCCCCGCCGCGGTGGTCTAGTGGCTAAGGCACTCGGCTGCTGACCCGCAGGGCGCGGGTTCGAATCCCGGCTGTGGCGGCTGCATTTTTGATGGAGGCGGAAATGTTGTAGGCCCGTGTGCTCAGATTTGGGTGCACGTTAAAGAACCCCAGGTGGTCTAAATTTTCGGAGCCCTCCACTACGGCGTCTCTCATAATCATATAGTGGTTTTGGGACATTAAACCCCACATATCAATAATCAATCAACCATTATTTTCAAAGTTGTTGAAATAAAAGTGTGTGCGCGTGCGCACACGCATTTCTATATTAGAAATTATCGCCATCCACGATCACGACGAAATATTGTTCTTACCTTTCTCCTATACTTCGTATCAATTCCATGTCGTGTGTTAAAAAGCTTTCGTGGCCATCCACCTTTACGTGAATGGAAAGGTTCGCGAGTTTTTTGTTCTCTGTATGTTACAATGCGACTTAATGTGATTGGGGTCAGTTGTCAACTAGCTAGTGAAAACACCTTTGATTTTATCTTATTTGGGTCAATTGTCAACTAGCTTTACGATTCAGAAAACCAACAGCCCTACCGTTAAGAATCAACAACTCATGTTTTGAAATGAAATGACTTTATTTCAAAGAAAAAAAAACAAGCGCTATTCTATGGGAGATATTCAGGGGAAAAGGTTGTGGGTACGCAACTTGACTGGCCCTAAAATAGATGGCAGGCTGCAGCGGAGCAAGAACACTTACTGCCAAGGGAAAAAAATAAATAAAAAGAAAGAGGAGAGAGAGAGAGGAAGCAATGCACAACTGACAAATACTACAGGTTACAATCCCAGATTTTCACAAATATATATATATATATATAATGTGGACATAGCTATAACACCTAAGCAAAAACAGACAAACAATTAAATTTCCTTCACACAAGCTATGTACAATATAATTTCTGGCAAAGAAAAGTGCCCCCAGGATGGAAGCCTACAGCAGCTTTGCCCGCTTTCTCGCTGCCTTTACTTGAGCACTGGAACTTCGATGCTGCTCCAGAAATCTGGAGTAGAAGTGCATGCGTGTTGCAAGGTAAAATTTAATAATGCGTGCACTGAGCTCCTGAAAGTGCAAGGGGCACCCAACACGACTAAGCGTATTTTCTGACAACTCTTCTAGAATTCTCCAGAACAGGTCGCCAAAAACTTGGTTTGACTTAGTGTGCCGCTCTATGACGCACTCGATGCCTGACAACATGCACGTTAAAGCTGCAGATGGATGCTTAAGAGCGCCAGGCACAAAAGACCTTAACTCAGTGAGGACGGCGACAGGTGCAGCATCTGATGCAGCTTCCAAAGTACAATGGCAATCACTGCAGCTCATCATCTTGGCTGCCTTCTTAACAACGTAACCGCCAAGATAGTACAGAACAGCCATAGATGCAGCTGAGCGGCGGTCGCTGCGTTGGAGTGCGTCGCCATCCACGTCGGTCCCCACCACAACACATTTTTCAATTCGGGGGAGCCTTCATTGGGCTGTAAGCGTGAAACACACCATATACTTTCCATCGCTGTCCTCGAGAGTAAGCATTCGCCACAAAGACGGCAGCTGAACGCTTTCCAGGTCACTCAAAGTAACTTCCTCAAAATCTGCGCTCCAAGTGGTCTCAGTTTCTTGCGCATCTTCACCCTGAACTCCATCAGAAGGGGAAACCGAAGGGCTAACTGTTTGGCCTGTACTACGTTCCCTTCTTTTCCGTTTTTTGTCCGGTGGCTTCGACAGGTACTAGGAAAGGTTCGGGAAAACTTTCGGAACCGCACCCTCTACTAGCGTCCACTTGCCCCGTGGCACCTTGACTGTTTCTCCATTGATAGTGTGCACATAACACTTTCGTATGTCCTGGTCATAAAAATGCAGATCACACACCTTCGATTTTTCCGCAAGTTCCCGGTCGGCACGCGAAATCGCTTTGTTCCACGCCGAGAGAAGCGTTGCATCGCTGGGAGCAGAAAAGAAGTGGCGTTCTGACTTATTCGCATCGTTCTGGTAGCCGCTCGTGCAGCCAGGAACGTAGCACGTCGGCATGGATGTCGGGAACACAACACGTCGGCTGGCGTACGACGAAGGCTGCAGGAACGGAAAACCACGTGCGAGCGAGCGAACGCTGCGCTGGTCTGGCGCTGGTGCCGCCCGTTGACGCGGCCGGCGGCAGGGGAGAGGTGAAGCTCGATGCGACTGCAGCGCCACGAGGCGCACGGACAAGCGGCGGTTCCGCGCAGCTCCGCCGAGTTTTACAACTGAAGCTATTCTAGTAACGTTGGTTCGGGGTGTGTTTAGTACACGGGGTAAATTTTATGAAAACTTTTTCGGGAGAAGGAAAAAATCCGGTTATGGGGGGGGGGGGGGGGGGGAGTTAGGCCGCTTAGCCTTTCGCAATTTACATACGCATACACAGCTTGGAAACAGCTTCTTTGTTGCACTTTACTCATCTTTGGTGGTTGATGGAGCTATCTTCTGCAAGCTGTCCCCAGGCCGCCAGCGTACGCCATAAAAACGACTATGTTTTCTTGCAGTCGTTTAACCGCAATAGTATTATCTGCTTGTGATCTCGAGGGGCGCCCAAAAGGGTGCACTCACAGGGAAATGGAAAAAAATGAAGGGGCAGTTATAGTGTAAAAAAAAGAAAGTAGGTAAAAAAGAAAGGGGGGGAGGAGGGGGTTTCGCAGGAAGCAGGACGGGCAGTTTGGTGAATTTAGCTGGCTGTGTGCTTATCAGCTGGATGTCTCTACACTGGCACTGCTGGTGAACCCCACTGTGGCGTACAGATAATACGCGCACAGATAAGAAGAACAGCAATAGGCGCAAGACAACGGGCGAGGGGGGAGGAAGGGAGCAAGTTGAGGTGGCTGAGGGTGGTCGGCAAAGTAATAAAAAACGGAAGAGAGCCAATGGGTTAGGAGGCGGCAGGTGTCGGTTAGCCGGACTGCAGCGGATGAATGTAGGAGGTGTGTTTATTATGCGGGGGGGGGGGGGGGGGATCCAAAATTTGATGACTGAAGTTGGGGGTGGGTTGAGTGCATTAATTATGTAAGTACATACGGTAATTTGTTATACAGTTAAACCTGGATATAATGAAATTGACTGATTTCCAGAAAATTTTGTTATAAAGAGGATTTCACTATAGGCAAGTTCGGTACAATAGATATAGTATAATAAATGCACAAATTAAAACCAAAAAGATAACTGAAGGCAGAGCTACCTCAAAACACCTATTCAGCAATAAAAGAACTGCATTACTGTGATGACCATTATATGAATACCCTCGGCGGGTTTTTGTTATGGCCTCCATGTAAGAAGCACAAAATGACAACGAGCCCCCGCGCATTGCAACTTTTACAAACGGGTAACAACGCGCGAGCGCTGCTGAAGCAAAGACCAAATGAGCCGTCCCATCTGTACTGCCTGGAGGGGGCATACGATAACATCCCCACGCATGATAGAACCCGTCTTCAACGAGCATAAAAAAACGTGCGGGGGGGGGGGGGGGGGGGTTTAGAGTAGCAACGATGAACTTTCATTTTGAGGCCGCGCTGGCAATCACTGTCGTGCTTGCTATATCACGAAGTATCAGTGGGCTTTCAACGTGAAGGGACTGTGAAAGGAGCCCTTCTCCCTGTAGTGGCCATATTTTCTTATGCACTAGCGTTCTGTAGGAGTTATGCATTATTGGATCCAAAAGTGTTGGCTGCCAGCCACACTCCGTATCACATTACAATTTTTTCATATAGCATTTATTGTATTACATTCAACGAGACGTGTTTTTGCCAGAGCTAATTGGCTAATCGCAGAGGGTACGGTACAGGGAACTTGCGGTGCAAGACGGAAGCGTGTGATGAGTCGACCTCCGAAGGTCAGTCGTCGTCACAGTGCTCTCGGGGAGTTTCCATCACCGCCTAATCTTATCAAGTTTCAGTAGACTCCTATTAAATGAAACTGTCTTAAATGAAATTGCTGTTAAATGGAACAGCTGCCCGTATTACATTTGGTTTCGTACTTGATTATGTCCCTGTTTATCTCTTAATTCATTAACGAAACTCCTCTTGAAAGAAACACATTTACCTGGTTCCTTCAGGTTTCATTTAAAAGAAGTCTACTGTATTTAATGTTGTTACGAAGGGATGGATAGCTGCCTGGCATGTTCAAGAAAGCAGCGGCATCGTTGTGCAAGTTACCATTTCTTCAGACAACGAAAACAGCCACTCAGTAGACACATAAGGGCTGACGTGCCAATCTTACCATCATAATTTTTTTTAGGTATCTTGAATGAACACATATAAACATGTTTCTTAATATAACGTGCCCTGTTTAACACTGCAGTTTTGACAGTAAGTGAAGCACGGAGCTTTCACGTAATTGTTGATGTAATACATGAAGGCCAGTACATTTTCTTAAGATCTACCGCAGATGCATATGGCAGGTTTACCAATAAGTACAGTGAGGAATATTATAAAAGAAGGCAGTGGGCAGGCTATAATTAAACCTGCCTTTAACAACCTCCATGGAACAAATTTCTTGATATTACAAAGCCTTTCTATTGAGATCAGTTGTCAATGTTCTTTTAAAGCAAGGGTACTAAATCTAAGGTTTTATCATCTTGGAAGTGTCATAATCAATTCATTAAAAGGAAAACTGTCTTATTTTCTTGCACATGACACCCCCCCCCCCCCTCCTGTACTGCAGTAAAAAAAAATAACAAGAATAAAAATAGCACTATTCCGTGAACTCACCTTCATCTCATTACAGTAATGTAGTGCCATGAAGCCACCTTGCACACTTCATTTTGCATATATAACTCTCAGCTCGACCTGTGGGAATTGAGCGCATCCTCCCCTTAGACACCTTGTTGCCCAGCTATTGCAGATGCTTGTCCTGTGCCGCTGAAGCCTGGTAACCGCCGGTAAGGACCGACATGGCTGCTGTGGCTATGTGCCGCCAGGCCTTTTTGCCTGGTGCAGGCGATGAGTTGACCTTCCCTGTGCGAAGGCACATCTCTGTACATGTCCAGACAATGCTCGCCACACATCGGGAGTAGCGCACATCCCTGCGCTTGGCCTGTCCTTATTGGCCACCAGTGACAACCTCCCCTTTCCCCTGAGCTCACTTCCGTCTGGTGCTGCTTCATCGTGTCATATGCTCTCAGGCCAGTGCGAGAGGTTAATGTGCCCGCTCGGGCCGGCGGATCCTCGTCCGTGCGCTCAACTGGTGCCCTTTGCGTGATAGTCGTAGTGCCGGTAGCAACCGTACACGTATTCAGCCTTGCGGAGTTTGCCTGTTGGCCTGCTAGCCTGTTATTGTTGCACTGTGCTCTACCTTGGTTTACTGAGAGTAAACTGCATTTGTTGACGTCCTGTTTCGAGTGTCTGTCCTGGGCCATGTTGTTGAGTCGACAAATTCCGCCATGCTTACATGCTATGGAGAGTAGAATGTCGCGCCCTTCCTAGTTGTTTTCGTAGGGTGAGCCTTTTGCGAACCTCCCATCTCCTCAATGGGTTGACGTCACTACACTGACACTCTGAGAGCAAACATGCTCTTACACATAGCGTTCTGGAACAGAGTGAGTGCAATAGATTCGCAAAACGCAGATCTCTCTGGGTGATCGGTAGGTGCCATGTTGCAATGATAATCGCATTTCTGTTAGGGTATTTGTATTTAGTTTCCACTTGAACATTTTGGTATTGGTGAACCCTTAGCAGATGTCAGCATTATTACTGTGCATTCTCCTACTCAACAGGCTGTTTGGCTTTGAGGGTGACCTGGGCCGGGACGTTGCGTACGTCAATTGGCTCTCCATGGTGGTCAAGGGAGTCGAGGGAATGCAGACGTACAACCCACACACCAAGTCCTGGCTCCAGGTAACGAATGCGTGTTCCAACACACTGGCAGCCTGCCTTGTTAACTTCTCCACGACTGCTGCTCGAACTGGTGAAAGAAATTAAGGGAGATGCTTTTTTTTCTCAGGATTTCTAGCTTTTGTGTCTAGTGGAACCTAAACTATGAGTTTCCTAGTTTCACGACGACCTGCATCGCACAACTGATCGGCTTAGTCCCAGTAACACCCTCATTAAAATATTGCATTAAAAAGTGTTGTTTACACAGTGCAGTTTTGTGCTGACCTACCTCATACAACACCCCTCTTGTATCGTCCTCTCCTTTTTCGTATTGATGCAGAATATAAAAGTGTGTTGTGTAATAGACAATAGTTTATTCTTTTTATGATTCTCTAATTTATTTGACATTTGATTAATTCAGACATTTTTTCCAGTCCAGTGGAAGCTATGTACACAGTTGTGTACACCGCAGATTTTTTTCTAATTTCATCAAGTATAGGCCAAGAAAGTGCAGATATATGTCGTACTTTAGATGTATTGAACCTCCTGCATATAGAATTTGTCTTCATTTAGCCTCATTTTGTAGTGTACTGATACATATGACCACTTTTCTAAAGGCACTAACACGTTTGACGAGTCGTGCGACGTGCCACTTCCTGCAATGTGAAAAGAAGACTTTTTTGTTTGCTCAAAATGGATACAACCAAAAATGAAGTCGTACCATGATGCCAGCCTAAAATTTTATTCTATACATGCCAAAAGTATCTATGGCTTCAGGGTAAAGATATATTTAATTGCAGCCTAATTACCGCATTTACTCGCATAATAGGCGCACTTTTTTTTCAGAAAATCCGGCTCGAAGTTAGGGGTGCGCCAATTACGCGGGGTAAAATTTTCAAAAATTTTTTCAACTCGGTTCTCGTGCTTTAAATCTGCACACTTGTCAAGTAAAAGGCGACTTTATCGTTTACCAATTAATTCAGCATAAAACAAACATACCTACATACCTTTTAATGAACAAGCGAGAGCTGTCAACTGCACACACACACGTAAAATTTATTTACACAAAAGTCGTAGCTGTTCCTCCTTTTCCCTATTCGGAGTCAAACTCTGAATAGGGAAACAAAACAAAACTGTGGAAGTCCACCACTTTGTCCTCATATGCTGCGGGCAAGCGCTGGCACAAGGTGGTCCGCCTTCGCAGTGCGAGGCCATGGCGCCGCATGAAACGAGTTGTCCATCCGGAGCTGGCTTTGAACTCTTTTGCTTCGATGCCCTGCGCTCGGGCTATTCTGCGCGCCTCAGTCTGCACAATATTCAACGACACAGCACAGCCGTCTTGTCGTAGCTCCCGTATATGCCGGACCAGTTGCTCTTCGACGTTCGGGTACCTGCCGGTCTTGGCACCGCGGAAAGCCCGTCGTGTCTTCTTCGTCGCCTTAAGTTTTTCTTCTTGGTCCCTCCAGTACCGAATACTGGTTTCTCCAACGCCGAAATGCCTGCTTGCAGCCCGGTTGCCATGCTCCAGCGCGTACTGCACTGCCTTCAGTTTAAACCCAGCCGTGTAGCTCGCGTACTTCCCCATGGTGGAACCAAAGTTCAATACACAACCACAACATACGCACACCGCTTGCAAAATGGCGTTTCTTTCTTTTTCTCTGATGGTGGTGATGGCGATCGAGCCCCCGGCGTTGTACACGTGACCTCCAAAAAGCGCGGCGATTTGGGGGGTATCAGTAATTGATGGAACAGCCGTTTTTTTTTTTTTCGCTCATGGACGCTTTTTTTTTTTTTTCAAGTTTTATTTCGACAAACACGTTGGTTAGGTCGTTGCACTTCGAATTTTTTTTATTTGCTCGTCGATTTGCCTTCTTTTTTTCTTCAGGGTACGGGGACCGCGTTCCAACTGTACCGCTGGGGGGTAGAATCGTTTCTGATCACGGCCAAGTTCGGGGTGCGCCTATTATGTGCGGAATTAAAAAAAATCGAATTTTCCGCGACCAAACTAGGGGTGTGCCTATTATGCGAGTGCGCCGATTATGCGAGTAAATACGGTAGTAATAGTTGCCATAACACTAATGAATACCAGAATTATCTCGATATTGTTATTACAATAGAATATTGAATGCCTAAGTAGCTATTTGAGACGTTTACAGACAGTTCTTCATACGTTGCGCCTGAAAGAGTAACAATGTTTTACTGTAGAGGCAGTTGTTCCATGTAAACAGTTATTTCTTTGAAGAGATTCTTGCTAACTGAGAGTAAACTGTATTTGTTGGCAGATGGGTACCCATTAGGCTTGTGATTGTTTTCTAGTTGGTGCCATGATAAAGCGCATTTTAATGCGGCGATGTAAACATTGCCATTTTGAGAGTGCTTTTTTTTTTTACAGCGCTTCTACATAAAGATTCAAGACGAGTTCTTGTGCCTTACTGGGTCTGTGCTTTTCTTACAGGCTCATTCGCGTGCCCGGTTTGTGATCATGCGTGTGCTTCTGGAGGCAGGCGACCTGGTGCAGATCCGCAAGACGACAGGCGAGGATGGCAAGCCGGACTTGCTCATTACCATTGACCGAACCAAAATCCTCTCCTTTGGCCGCCCCTGCATCGAGCAGTTCCTCCTGAAGCTACAGGTAACTGAGCCGGTTGCCTTGCAGAAGGTGTGCTCGCCGCAGTGGTAAGCACAGGTTTTTCGGAAGTATGCACAGGGCAGTACAGTAAACTTCTGTTAACATGACTCCAGTCAATATGATTGTGAGTGAAAGTCTCTTCTTGAATCCCATACTTTCCTACAGGGTCAATTGTTTGTTATTTGAGTTCAGAAATTAGCCTTAAAACATATCAATCTTGGCTCGTTTTCCTACAAACACGTTACCTTCTGTCTGTATTCTTAATCATGTGCTCATTTGCCTTCCTTGCAGCTGTTCAAGTCGACGGCCGACCTTCGTGCAGCCACGGAGATGTACGACCGATATTCTGAAGTGAGCGATGTCGGCCAATATCCCTTCCTGAAGTATTGGGACATCGTGATGGCTCGCAAGAAGCCCCGGCGCATTTTCGTCCAGAGCAACACAGTTCTCAATGGTGGGTGTCCCACTAATCAGTTTCCGGTGCAGCTGTTCGAAAACATCTGGAGTAGTCCTCTGTAGCTACTAGTATCAGTTTTTTTCTTGGTTTCAAGAGAGATTGACCTGAATATAGTAATCATATACTTTTATAATAGTGTCATTTACATGTTTTCAGATCAATATTTTTTGGCAATATTCAGATGATGGGAGACCTTTCAGATAGTAACTAGATTAAAGTTCTTTCCTCGAGTTCACTGCTGCTGTGTGCTTGTAAGTAGCTTAACGAGGTTTTTTTATTTAATCAGCTTGCACTAACCCGCTGCATTGTTACCTACTCACTTACTTCATGAAAGTATATGCATATCCAGTAATGAAACAAACTTGCAACACTTCTTAACTCAGAGCATGGCAGCAACCGAAATTTTGGTTGCAGTGCTGGCTATAAGCATTGCATGTGTACTCGTATATGTACTTCTTTAATACAGACATGTCAAATTAATGTCATGGGTGGTTCTAGTATTACCTCCACTTTTTATAGCAGTCTACTAATGATTTAATTTTAAATGCATAGCATTTCTTAGCGAACCCAAGGCACTTTATCGTTTCTATCTACGTACAGTAGATTTCTTGTAAATGAAGCTTAAAGGGACCAGGAAAATGGGTTTCATTTAAGAGGAGTTTTGTTTTCTGAGAGATAAACAGGGGTAAAATGTTCAAGTACTAAACCAATCATATTAGAGGCAGTTGTTCCATTTAGACAGCAATTTTGTTTAAGAGAGTTTCGTATAATAGGAGTGTACTATATCTATCTAGCTGGACATTTTCGGGGACCCTCAAGGGACTGCGAAAATGTCCGGAAAATTGGGTAGTTCAGAAAAACAAATGCAAGCGATAACGCACTTTTTAAATGGGTATTTTTCACTGGTGGAAAGGGTCACGGCAGGAGTACAGGATTCTCATTGCAGTTAAACAAATGCAATGGAAAAAAAAATATCCAACGTGGTCGACGCCACCAAATTAGTAAACACGTAGGTGCAAAAAAAAAAAAGTCTCTTACTTTAGTTTTCTTGGCAGTTTACTTGCCCATGATGACGTCTGCCTCAATTTGATGTAACATCATGCTGTTGCTGTACACTGATAAGTGTCAGCGCTTGTGCAACTTCTAACGCATTGGCTGTGTAGGCGCTGCCTCTTCAATCTCGAAGTCGTCCGAATCCTCCACAACTTGACGAATGATTTCATCAGTCAATTCTGCACATAGCTCAAGGTTTTTGTCAGCGCCGGCAAAGCCCTCAAAGGTTATCCCGTTTGGCGTAGAAACACCGGCAGCGTGCAGATCGTCGACGGCAACATCCGCGGGTGAAATTTTCTCGTGTACACTGTCCACTCTGGGCGGTCTCGGCGTCCAGCATGGAGCTCGCGTGGCAAAAACATTTCCGGGGGCTCTGTTGCATAACTGCCTTCCACGAGTCTGCAAGCATGCCGACGGCAGACCATAGGCCAACAGGGTAGCTTTTCCATGGCTTTTCCCACTGTCGAAGTACAAGCTGCACAGCACCATGTGACTGTGGCCACAGGTTTGACTAAGCTACGACTGGCAATGGTGTCATAGGTCCCGTTAAATCGGGAGGCGATCGCCGGGCTAATTCCAAGGGCCGAAGTATCGGCCCCCCGAACCGCACCACGAAAGCGTAGACAATTTAGAAGTAGTCCTTTTTTGGCGCGCCAGCGGACGCCGGCTGTGGCCCAAAGAACAAGTCAGAGCCGAGAGTTGATAAACAAAACAAAATTATATTCTCAATAATGGCAGATGAAAACGATACGCAAATATGCACACTCAACAATCGTTGAATACAATATGTCACCAATCAAACAACGTACTACGCAGTACAATCAACCGCACTCGAAACAACGGACACAGACAACAATACGCACTACAATGCAGTCGCATGCATCGAACAACCAAGACACTTAAAGACTAAAGTGTTAGTAAACTTATTTAGTCCAAAGTTCTTGGAACAAAAGTCTGAATGATACTCTTCCGAGAATCACTCACTCAAAGTCCAGCGTTGTTGTCGTTCCGCTGCACCCGAAGTTTCTCTTCCAGGAAACCTCGCGTCTTCAATTGGCCACACTCCAAGCTTCAAACTTCTTCACCGGAAACACGTCGGCTTCACACTCGCAGCTGTTGCCACGCGTCTTCGCTCGATAACGGTAGACACACACTCTTGCCTGTAGCTCGAGTCGTCACCCCTCAGGTGGAAATCCTCTTCTTCTCCTGCTTTGTCACTACGGACAAAACCTTCGCCGACTACACGGCGGAATACCCTACGCGCTCTGGCGCTAACTTCCGTCTTCTCCTGATCTCCCATCTCGGCTGCTCGATTAAATACCTTCCGCGCGAGATTCCAGAAAGCTCTCATCATTTCGTTGGCGCGATGCGCAGCGAAGGCTGGGGGAAAGGGCGAGACGATACGGGGGCCGTCCGCGACGGATGACTCAACCCGGCATCACCACGCCCCTTTCCTTCGAGAAATTTCGAGGGCTTGCTCGGCCGCCGATGTGGGGTGAGGAGGTTCGTCGGCGAACCTACGCTTTCGGGGGGAGAGGGACGCGTGCCCGGGGAGTCTTTGAATGCTTGTTTTCTTTTTTTTTTACCGTTGACCTTGCGGCGTCACTCCGGCATTTCGTCGCGAGAATTTGGCGGCGCGCCCTTTTTTTGAGCGCTCGTTTTGTGACGAATGGATTAGCATGCACTGGATTGCAATGAGGTTTCGAGGGTATGAAAACAACCGAAATGGTGGCTTTTTATAGTGACTTTGAGTCTGCGGTCAGTGGTAAAAAGTCTGGATTATCGGATGGCAAAAGCTATAAGCGTCCGGAATTTCGGACTTTTTAATACATTGGCTCTATGGAGAGCTTGACGCTGTCACCGATGAGCCTGGGAAATCGGACATGTCCGGAATTTCGAGGTCCGAGAAATTCCGGACATGTACATGTACTTCTGTACATGTACTTCTATGATACTACAAGCATTATGCCGTGTTGGTGGTGGTTACATTATTGGTAACCACCAATAATGGTGGTGGTGGTGGTTACATCAATGGTGGTTACATTATTGGCTCCGCCTTCATGGCAGTGTAATAAACATTACAATTATATTCTCATGAATCAGCATGCTGTACTCAAGCATTGCTGAACCACGGAGGAATACACTGACGAACGCTATGTATGATGTTCACATCATTGCACTGTAGTGTCTTCTTTGTTTCGATAACACAGACGTTTCTGGTATTACGGGACTGCCGATATCGCATCAGACCATTTCAATGTCGGCCGGTGTGCCTGCAAGCCCTCTATTTAGAAAAACATGTCGATCAAGCTCGTAATGCTAGGCTCAAAGCCAGAAAAGGCAGCGTAGGACTACTAGCTGACTGCTTCGCATGAAACTGAGCTCTACAATTCGTGCAATGTGCCGAGTTTTTTTCTTTTCGTCCTTCCTTTTTCAGAAAATGTATTTTGCATCACTGTCATGTGCACCTAAGGGCTGCAAGCACCTGCTTGCCCTAAAAGAAGTTCCTTTGAATTTTCCAAATGATTATTTTGTTGGTGTTGTTATCGCAGTCTGTTTTTATCATACTGTCCTGTTATTGAGACATTTCTTGCTGCACTTCTCACGTAAAAAGAAAAAGAAAGGAGGGAATCCTGGCAAGTGTAGTTTCCATAAGACCCCGGAATTTCGAATAATGGGGTTTTGATACAGTGCAGGGAATTTCCAATGTTAGCATGTTTGTTATACATATTTGCAACACATTCATTCATTTGAAACGCTTCGAAAGCCTCGAACATTAAAATTTAAGCCTTGTGAAATATTGACTATTATATTATTCCTCAGATTATTTGAAAGTTTTTTATTCTCTGAAACTCGTCTCAGGTGACAAAGTGGAGCTCAAGGAGTACGAGTCTACTCCAGAGGGTCACCTGCAGTCGTGGCTCGAGCGTTTTGACGCAAGTACAGCCAAAGAACTCGACCGGGTCGTTCTGGACTTGTGGAAAAAGGACAAGGACCAGTTTTGAAGATTTTACGTTTAAAGCCATCAACACTGTCTGTTTCATCGTGCAGTCTTCAAGGTTGCACGTGATGAGGCTTACAATCGCTTGTGCATAAGACAATAAACTAAGTATTGTTTTGTACATTTTAAAAGAAGGCCCAAAGACATCTGAAGGCAACAAGTGTCTGCGTGGTATAATACAGCAGCGGCCTGGCTTGCAGAGCTACACTAAAACTTCTTTCTATTAACGAACCTGGATATAACAAAATATCGAAGAAAATGAAGAATAGTCTTTGAATAGGTGCAGTGTTAGGAACATACGTTTATAACAAATTTTCGGACGTAATAAACTTATTTTCGTGCGAGATGCTACTTTTTTGTAATTAAGTTTGAGTGTAGTTTATTGTATAGTGCATTCAGCTCACATTCAACAATAGGGCTTAAAATCATTTGGCGAGTTAAAAAACCTACGACAGCCTCACTATTGTGAAACTTTAGGAAGTGTGTCACGCGGGCAACCAGGCATTCCTGTTGGTCGAGTTCCCACTGCTCCGTTAAAGGGACACTAAAGGCAACTATGAAGTCGATGTTGATTGCTGAAGTAGTGGTCCAGAAACTTTGTAGTGTTACTTTTGTGCCAAGAAAGGGCTTATTTCGAAATAAAATCGCGTTTTAGTGGTCCGCATTGGGTTAGCGCACCTCAAATTACCCTCTTCAAGAAGCGGGCCATCTCGCGTCACTGTTGCCGTTCACGTCTGCCGGCTTTACTGCATGGCCGCCGAATTTAGTAGCAGGAGAAGGAAATTGGCGCAAGCCACAGCAGCAACAACGGCCATGGATCAATTTCTTGACATTTGTTCCGAGATGGCAGACGTGTTTTGGTTCAACTGGGCCCCGCTAGATGGCACGACATGGCCAGTTAAAACCACGGGAAAATTGAATTTTTTAACCACTTGCACCATTCCTCATAGTAACGTCTGGCGATATATATATATATATATATTCATAATTCAAACAGAAACGAACAAGCAGCATTTTATTGTGTTTCTTAGTGCACGGGAGGTTCATATTTAGGGAAGGTAGATCGATTACTAGTGATTAATTGCAGGCGGTTTGTCTGATGTCGTCGGCATCATTTTGAGAACGTCCTACTGCGGCGCACATATTTTTGTGTGTCTACCTTAATTTCTCGAAAAGTATAGGGCACTGCTGTTGATAATACTGTCAATGTAAATTTCATACACTGAGCTTTCACTCTGACATAAACTTTTATTTGACTTTAGAGTCCCTTTAAGGAGCTTCGCCACTAAAAGGGATAATCACCAAAAAAGGATGGCCATACGGCCGGCACAGTCGTCCGCTGCCTTCAGCACCAGTGCGGCCACGACAGCAGATATGAGAGAATACGCGAGCAGACGACGCAAGCGGCGGCATGCCACTGCTCCGTGCCTTGGTGCTTCGCTTGAGGAGTGTGTGTGCTTTTTTTAGGGGCGAAGCTCCTTATGGCGTGGCTTGTGCGTTCCTCGTAGTACGGAACACCAGTGGCACATACCCGAAATAGCGGTCCTTACGATTTTGACCTCCAAAGTGGTTCCAGTGAGAGATTTCTTGTGTGGGTTGTTGAACAATAAAAGATAGTGCTCAATGCACATGTTAATGGCTGCAAAGGGGGAATGAGAGACAGGAGCAATCGGCCTTTAGGTAACGCGCACGCTGCGATCCCCATTAACAGCCATTGGCATGTACATTGAGCACTATCGGACAAGAAAGGGTTGCTACGTTATACTCGCTGGGTGTAACCTCCTTGGTTTTAGAAAGGTTTAGCGAGCGTTGGGCCGCATAGCCATGAATACAGTGAACTAGTATATACCATGAACTCGAGGTGGTTAAAGGTGGGAAGTAAACCCGAAGCGCAAGCCGCAAGAAAGTGTGCATGTGCCACCTCCCGTTTAGTCCTTGAAATGTCCGCTGGATGGCGGTGCTTCTATATGGAGAATATATGATGAAAAGATGCGAGATGGTGGTACTTGGAGTGCTGAATAGATGGACGAATGGACACACAGCATAGATGGACGCATGAACGGGCGCGGATGCATGGACGAACGCAGGGACGGACGCACGAACAGACGCACGCACGTACGGGTGGATGGACTCATGGACGGTTACACAGACGTACGCAGGAACGAACGGAAGCAAGAAGGAATGGACGGACGAATGCTTCGCCCCACTCCCCATCATTCACTCCCTGGATATGCTGCCATTTTTTTTTTTTTTTTCGCCAGACTTCGTGCACCATCAGGCAAACGCGGCTGCATCAAATTCTTGGCAAAAGCGATGGCGGAAGCGACGAGTCCGTGGTTCTCTAAATTATTCTATGACGAGCCCGTTGAGCCAGCGCCTACTGGTTGAGCGAAACTGCACCCGTGTAAGCGCGGGCCGCTTCACGCAACGATCAAAACTGAGTGATCACCCTCGGGCTAACGCGGCAGCAAACTCGATGGTAGCTGGAAACGGACGACAGCAGCGATTGCACTGTTATGGCCGCTGCAGAAATGCTATCGCGGAGCGATGCCTTGTGCGTTATGACACTGTCCTTATCGTTGGTGCAATACTCGCGCCTCACTGATCGCTTTGATAACGAGGACGAAGCGCGAAACGGGCGTCGTTCCGCAATTCCTCCCCTGTTTGGACAAGGTCGTGGTTAAGAAGGCTAACGTCCTTTGGAATCTGCGCTTGTTGTTGCTACAGGCGCAAGAAGGGAAAGACGCTCAGATGAGACGAAATAGCAGTGAACACGTGGCATTATGTGAGGTGAACGAGAAAGCACAGGGCCCCTGGTTGCTTGCTGCGGTCATCTCTGCCAAAACAGTGCTGGACCGCACGTTTCATGGCCGATGCCCCGTGGTGGGTAGTGCCATTCTCCCGGGAATCATCATCATCAACAGTGCCGGAATCCTGCTGCGTGTCCAGGTCGCACATGATTTGGACTTTTGACCCACTCGTGTCAGCACAGCAACACTTCTTCTGCTGGCCTGCACGAAAATCTCGCTCCCACTTCAACGGTGATCCCTTCGTCGGGGCGTACAACTACCCGACATGGCCTGGTCAAGTGAGTTTCATGACCTGGTCAAGTAAATTTCACGAAGAAGGAGGTGTGATAGACGTAAAGCACTTGACTTGATTTTAGTTGCACCGCTCAGTGTACGACAATGGTGGGCGCACTCCACGGATGTAAGCTATAGGCGCCTCGCCGCCGTCGGCTGCTGACCCGCAGGTCGCGGAATCGAATCCCGACTGTATTTTCGATCGAGGCGAAAAGGCTGCAGGCCCGCGTGCTCAGATTTGGGTGCACGTTAAAAAAACCCTATGTGGTCAAAATTTCCGGAGCCCTTCTCGGCGGTTTCTCTCATAATCTAGTGGTGGTCTTGGGACGTTGAACCCCACATATCAATATTTTAGCCAGGCGTTTGTCGAACTCTATGAGTGCTTCGCTTGTTGCAACGTGTCGCTGCATGAAAAATTCGCGCCGCATTGAAACTGCAGTTTTTGTATACTGCGTTTGCAATAGCACGCTAATACTACTATAAATGCGACGGTTACTAAATGAACGTGCGAAGCGATCGATGAACCAGATTTTGCCTGGATGAATATACATGCATGACGCAAAAAAGACGGTGAAGAATTGAGAACACGAACTGACACACACGTGGCATACACGTCTTTGTCAGTTCGTTAGTGATTGTCAGTGGGCTTTCTAACGAAAAAAAAAAGTGCCTTGATTTCGTCGCGGTCGTTTTGCGCAAAACCTATTCTTTCTCAACTCAGCAACACGCCTTGTTGAGCTACTTTCATGAGGTACTATGGGCGACAACACTGAACAAAATGCGCTTGTTAACTTTACCACAATGCGCGCTTGTGCAACTATGTGTACCTGGCAGAGACACTCAAGCTCATAAAAAATATTTCGTAATGCAGATAAATGCAAGCGCTAGAAGGCTTAAATAGAGATACTAAAATACTTTTGCCTTTGCATCAACGCGATAATCCCGAAATACTTTTGCAAAAAGAGGAAAAATGTATTCCAGAATACAGATGCCAGAATAGAATATTAGGGAATGCTGATGCTCCACAAAGACATTCATTAGATGCCTGCAGGATACTAGCGTCATTGCTTTTTCACTGCATTTAATTTTGCTAGTCATACCTGACACCATGGTCACTAGCGAGCACGAGTGAACACATATACTATACATTTATTCTATATAGACACAAGACTGCTATTGGTGAGGTGGTGGTTGCCTTAAATGCAACCGAGTAACACCATATTTTCAAATGAGCTGTCATATATAGAAGATCGGTTCGGACTTGCTAGAGTCGTGAAACGACTTGCTGCTCGGGAAAAATTAGTGGGAGGGGGGAATCTGCACTTGCCATTGGAGACCATCACTTTCGCCCGCAGAGTATTACAGTACTGCGTCTCCGCGAATGTCACGGCGTCGTGTGCTTTGCCGCATAATATTTTTGTGCTTTGAGTACGGCGCCCCTCGGCGAGTGGCGGTGTGCATTTGCTTAGCTTGGCACAAATTTTCCGTTTGCCCCTAAGAAAGCGTCACCTCATTTCCGGAAAAAAAAAGTTAGTCAGGTAGCTTTGTCGTGCACAGTATAGCGATATGTTCGATACATCATAAATGTATTTCACTAGTGATATACGAATACATTTTTTTAAAATCAAATACAGCTCGATACATAAATACAGACACTGATAAGTATCTCTTATGTACTATCTTGCATACTATCGCGATACCAGGTATTGCGATGCTACCAAGTCATGAGGTACGCACAGACATTGGAGACGGTCTCTATAGTTCTTGAGCGCTCGCAACGACATCAGCGTCTGAAAGCATGTAAAGTACAGAGCGCTATAAATGTGTAAGGTTCACTTTATGCACAGAACCAGTGTTCACCTAAAACATGTTCCACTAAAAGCATTCCTGCAGAAATTTTCGGACGAACCCTGATGCTGATATATTAGTGAAGTTGACTAACCGATGGCACCAACATTTGCAAAAAAAATCAATGGTTATAATGTCGATGGTTATAATGGTTATAATGTTGGTCGATGAAGTTAATCATAGAAGTCGTAAGGTTTCAACACTTTGATGGCGTTGCAGAACTGGTCAGCGAAGTGGTCATCTAATGCGAATCGGTCGTTCTTCTGAAGAGCCCCCTTTTTTCGGTAGAAAAGTGGCTGTGCTGGCGATAAGTGTAAGTCATTGTCGTATAGGAGAAGCTAAAGATATAATGCAAGCTATTCAGTCGGCAATACTTCGCGCCCCGAATCGTGCATGTGGGATTAGCACGGTTTTATGCATGCACTTTTTATTTGTTGCGCTGGTACGCCAATCCATTACTGCAGGCGGAAAACATTCAAGCACCTAATGCTTTGCTGCATCACAACTTTATCCTTCGTTAAGGAAGAGAAAAACTCGAACAAAATGACTCGGAAGCACGCGCGCGTTAAGTTATAGCTATAAACGCCTACGGAGGGCGCTCAACGTTCGATTGATAGATGAAATAAATCAAATGAATTTTAGAAATGCTTATCTTAGTCGGATCCTAATTATCAGGTCGAGCGCTGGCGGCTGCCAAAAAGGGCTGCATATTACTGCAAAGACTGCGTCTTTGCAGTAGAAGCTCGACGCTGTCTTAAAGATGGGAAGAAAGATAATGAAACATTTATTGATAATACATACTTCGCTAGTGGCTGGATTTCCCAGTCCCGAAGACCATTGGCTCTTGCCGCATGCAGTCCGGGCTAGGTCAACCATGACCTGCTGCTGCACTGGGTCAGAAGTTGACGGGGTCGCTTCCCACTATAATATATTGTACTATTATGATTCTACGATATATTGGAATCGTTGTGGCACTCTCAGACCATATAAAATAAATTTGTGGCCGTCTGAGGACAGAATTTACATTGCGGATTGTAGAAACGAGAGCACGCCTATCTCGCACCCAGGCGCCTTCGGCGGTATACCCTCGCTCCCAGAGACGCCATAATTTGTTTGCAACTGCCAAGGCGCGCCTCGTTAGCATAGAATGCAGTGGCTCTGGGAGTTTAGAATGCGAAAAAAAGCGCCTGTTCACACTGCGCCCGCTTATAAAATGTCATCTGGTTACCACTGCGCTGTCATCTGATGCGACAACAACCAGCGCAAGAAGAAGATTGCTGAGCACTGCCTGTGAAGTTCACAGCGCATCACGAGAATCGTGCCAAAGCAGTGTTTCGCGATTGCACAGATTTCCTTTCACAACGAAAGACGCCGAGTTCCGCCGCGTTAGGATATAATTGCAATCAGCAGGAAAAACTACGAGCTCAGTGAAGTGTACAAGTAACTATACTTATTGCGTTTATTCAAGTGCCACTCCAGCTGTTCCACTATACAGCAGCGATTTGCGTGCAGTATGTCTGTAGTATGAGGCACAAAACTATTGCCGTACTCTTTCGCAGGCGGCATGTCAATATTAGGATACACTAATTACGACTCACGCGTGGATGCACGCACCGCGCATGTTTAGTACAAGTGCAACGACCTACTATCGTGATGCGTGAACGGCGCGTAAAGCATGACTTTCGACTCGGTCGAACTGCGACATGCCTTGACTGTAACTAGGCGAATCTGCACGTGCTTTCGGCTGGCGTCACCGTAGCATTTTAATATTTTATTCTGGCTGGCACTTTTGCAGCGCGTGTGTGTTCCCAGTGCCCGACAAGACTGGTAATTGATACACATATGTGGTGCATCAGCATAAGTTGGAACCAGATTCTAGCGCTGTATACGTTGACGCCGGCTTACAGCACAAATTCTGCCTTGTCAAAGCCAAGGCACGCCGCATTTCGACCGAGTTGAAAGAAACGCTTTCCGCTGTTCGCGTTTCTTTCAATCGCAAACTTAGTACGTACCTGATGAAGCTGCTTCCGTAGTCTGCAATGCACGTGCTGCAGACATTCCGGACTGTCAAGGAAGCTCTCCTCGGCGTTTCACACGAAATCAGTTTAAAAGTCTAGCACAGGAACAGCGTTAAACATGCTTACAGCCGCACTCGTGTTGTAAAGTTTCGCGTTTGATTCGCAGGGCGTCTGCTTGCTTGGCAGTTGAGTGTTGCTTCGCCGCGCTTGCAACAGACGGCGCCACGCGCTTTTCAATACGGCAGCAAGCACTGAGCTTGATGTGCTCCGGTGTACACACCGAATGAATGTCTTGGACAATAAATAAGGATTTGGAAAGAATGAGGATTATAATCGTTGGCACGCCATCTGCGATGACTTACCTAAATTAGGCTCACGTAGGGGGTAGAGTGCGCATACTCAGCCTGATGTGTTGCATGATATCAGTATAGGAAAGGAGGGGCCTGTCTTGTCTGAAGGGAGAAAAGCAATCATTGCACTTTTTGTGTTTCACGTACGTTATATTTCTCATAAATATTCAATGCTGAAGATATCTCACTAACTCATATAATCAATTCTTAACCGGTCCCCTGGGGTGGGTATGAACCATATTTGGGGCATCATCATTATCATCACCCAAGTACTAGCCAATCTTCCACAGTGGGTGTGAATCACAGTGTTCAGGCGAGCAAAAAGAAGGACGCATCAGGTCCAGTAAGTTGGATATTACGTAATTCCAATTGGAGATTTTAACTGTGTGATAATTACCCGAAGCAATGTACAAGGTCTTAACTGAGGTCGCTCTGCTTGGAATTCACGTGAGCTGCGATGCCTTGTCCAGCATTTCTAATTTATGAATGCGCACAATGTCGTGCATGGAAATACTTCGGTTTGGGCATGGCGCCGAGGGCCATCCTCCAGCAGACTTGACCGAGCTTATATACCACGTCCTTTAGAGGCGTTTGTCTCCGACTTACGTGTTACGCCTATCCCACCTTTTACTGTGCTGTGTACATCTCCGACCGTCGTCCGATTCTGTTAGAGCTCGAAAGAGAGAGAGGAAACTTTATTAGAACTTGGCCGGCAGCTTGGTCTTGGTGGCCTCAGATGGCGGCGCTGAGTCCCTGAACTCGGGCGGCATCTTCGGCCTGCCGGACAGCCCAGAGCTGGTCGTTGAGCTCCGAGCTTCTGAGCGCCGCCTCCCAGCGGCGGCGTCGCCGACGGAGAAGGTCCCCCGCGTCTCCCGCAGACGGGACGGCGGCGGGAACGAGTGAGCTCGAGGCTTCCTGTTGTCTGGTATTGGCAGCCGCCATAGGCGCATCGCGAACGGCGGCCGTTTCTCGACCATTGTTACCGGCGCATTCCCAGAGCATGTGGCGCAGCGTTGCTCTGCGCCCGCATGCTTTACATAGATCGGTAATGTGTAAGTGCGGGTAGCAGTGGCGTAAGACGACCGGGCTGGTGTAAGAGTGGGTTTGTAGTAAGCGATAGCTTACGGCATCGTGTCTGTTTAATTTGTCATGCGGTGGCGGGAACTTTCGCCTTTCCAGTCTGTAGTGTTGCGTAATATCTCGGAACGTGATGAGACGATCACCCCACGACCATTGTGGTCTGTGTTGTCGCTGCGTGTCTGTCGAAGTGTCTCGATCCGGCAGATCAGAAGCCCCGTTCTCGGGAGCGGAGGCGGCGGCCACGGAATGTGCCGCGGCTCGGCGAGTGAGACCTCGAGCCGCGGCGTGGGCCGCCTCGTTGCCCGGAAGCGGGACATCGGTGTGTGCCGGGGTCCAAAGGAGGAAGACTGTTAAATTTTGTTGTGGCGATCGCGACGCTGAGTCACCATCACCGCACATCTTAAGGATGCGGGCCGCTTCCCGCGAGACGCGGCCGCGCGCGAAGCCGCGGATTGCTGCCTGCGAGTCGCTGATTACGATCGTAGCGTTCGGCACCGTGGCGATTGCTAGGGCTATCGCGGCTTCTTCGGCCGCCTCCGTATGTCCCGTGGTCACCGTGGCGCTCGCGAGGCATTTGCCCGCACGGTCAACGACCGCAGCGGCGTGTGCGTGTCTCCCGTCCCCATATCTCGCGGCATCTACGTACACAACTTCGTCGCTAGTGCCGTACTTCTTTTGAAGGTCACTAGCTCGCTGGTTACGGCGCCCGACGTGGTGCGTCGGGTGCATATTCTTAGGAAGCGGCGGAACAATTAGGCGGTCGCGAACCGAGGCAGGAACATCCGCTTTTTCTCCCTGCTGAGTGTGGTACCGGATGCCAAGTGACTCGAGGATGTGTCGACCCGTCTTAGACCCCGACAAGCGTTCGTTTTGCGAAACGACATGGGCCTCAATTAACTCGTCGAGTGAGTTGTGCAGTCCAAGTTCTAGTAACTTTTCAGTGCTCGCATTCAGTGGAACTCCAATTGCTCTCTTGAAAGCCTTTCGTATTATACATTCAATCTTGTTTTTTTCTGAGCCTAGCAATTTGAGGTAGGGGGCAACGTATGTTATACGGCTTATTGCGTACGCCTGCACTAGACGGATCGCGCAGTGTTCGCGCATACCAGTACGTCTGTTCGTGATACGACGTAGGAGTCGGATCGTGTCGTCTACCGAACGACGTAGTCTTCGCACCGTCTCACCATTATGGCCGTTTGCCTGCAGGTGTAACCCCAGAATTCTAATTTTGTCTACGTGTGGAATGGGAGTGCCATCTGCCAATAGAACGCTTATTTTGTAGCACTCCCTTTCCTCGTCGCGCGGGGTTTTGCGACCTCTACTTGTAGGTTTGTAGATTAGAAGTTCCGACTTGGTTGCCGAGCATTCGAGGCCCGTTCCTCGCAAGTACTCCTGAACTTCGTCTACACCTGCCTGGAGCGTACGCTCGACGTGACCATCACAACCTCCGCCGGGAACCCAGAGGGTGATGTCATCCGCGTAGATACTGTGATACAATCCTTGTATGCCTAATAATTTCTCGGGTAGCCCCAATAGAACTAAATTAAAGAGTAATGGCGAAATTACGGAGCCTTGTGGCGTGCCACTCGAGCCCATCTCAAATTCTTGCAGTTCCACATCTCCAACGACGACGCGTACGCGTCTGCCGGCAAGGAAGTCACGTATGTAATTATATGTTTTTTGTCCTAGTCCTAATGTTTGAACTCTGTTTAAAATTGCTTCGTGTTTAACGCTGTCGAAGGCCTTTTTAATATCTAGGCCAAGGATCGCCTTGGTTGAGCTGGTAATGTCATCAACAATGTGGTGCTTCAGCTGAAGCAACGCGTCTTGTGCGGAGAGATTGCGGCGGAATCCTAGCATGGTGTGCGGAAATACATCGCGGACTTCGAGAAAGTCAGTCACGCGTTTGAGGACTGCGTGCTCCAGAACTTTTCCTACACAAGACGTGAGCGAAATTGGCCTTAGATTATCAAGCGCAACCTGCTTGCCCGGTTTAGGAATCATGATAACTCGAGCTCTTTTCCACGCTTCAGGAAGGGAACCGCGTTGCCAGCACTCGTTGATATAAGTCACAAATCGGGAGATTGACTCGTCATCTAAGTTGCGGAGAGCCTTGTTCGAAACCCGGTCCAGGCCGGGCGCCGATCGGGTGTTTAGTTCAAAAAGGACTGCCCGAATTTCCGCTTCGCTAAATTCGGCGTCTAGTTGCTCATTAGCAACGCCGTCATAATCTGGGTGTTGGACGCTCTCTGCCGACTTAAAGTAACGGTCACGTATTGCACCGAGCAGGTCGTCGCCTTTATGATCGTTCACAAGTCTCCGAGTTTTATGGCCTTGAGCGGCACGAGTATCTTCCGGATCCAATAGGTGCCGGAAAAGGCGCCAAGCACTCGCCCCGCGCATCTGTCGCTCGAGGCCGTTGCACAGGTCTTTCCATTGTGACCTACAGACTTGGAACGCATGTTCCTCAATTTCTCTGTCTAACCGTGCTATGCGTTTCCTCAACGCCCGGTTATGTCTTTGGCGTTTCCACCTCTTGAGTAGGGCGTGCTTTGCTTCCCACATGTGTAGGAGCCTGCTGTCGATTACTTCGAGCTTCGCTTCGGGCGGGATGTGGCACGTTACCGCGTCTACGTCCCGATTGAGCGTCGCGGTCCACTCGTCTATATCCGTGATCGGCTCGTCACCTCGCCCGCCTTCTGCTCGCTTTTTGCGGAACGCGTCCCACTGCACTAATTTGAGTTTACAGCCTGTGCTTTCAGAGTATGTTCTACGAACGCTCGGGCCCGTGTCTACCGTAATCTCTATCAGAGAGTGGTCACTCCCTAAGTCCTCCTGCGTGTTTTGCCAAGACGCCGCGGTGACATTCGACACGAACGCGAGGTCCGGTAGCGTGTCTGCGCTCACGCTGTTACCCCGGCGCGTCGGATCGGCGGGGTTCGCGATCAGTTCAAGCCGTTGGTCTTGCGAGTCTTCCCAAAGGTGTTTGCCCTTGAGCGTTTCACGCGTGTATCCCCAGGCCCCATGGGGCGCATTAAAATCACCTGCAACTAGCAGAGGTGCGCCGTTGGCGGCCGTGCTTGCTCTCCGGAGCAGCTCCCCAAATCGGTGCTGTAGCGTGGGTTTACTGTAGACGTTAAGTACAAACAGGCCTCGGCCGCGCTTAGGAATTAATTCTACAAAAACATGCGGTATCCTTACGCACTCAAGTTCGCGCTGCGCCACCGTGATGTTACGTCTAACTAGCACGGCGGCGACCGGCGCCGGACGCGGCGGGGGCGACGGCAGCGACCGCGGTCGCGCCGACGACGAGAGCGGATCGCCCCGCCTTCGGCGACCCGCGGCCGCCCCCGGCGTCCCACCACGCGCCGAGCGCTGAGTAGCACGTTTTTCTTTCCGCCTGTTGTCCGCCGCGGCCGCATTTATGGCTTTGTAACCAGCTAGTTTTGCCAGATAATTTGTTTCCTGCAAAAGGATAATGTCCGGTTTCGTCTCACGGCTTCGAATAAATTGCTCGAGATTTCCCCGCTTCCTCCTATATCCCCGGCAGTTCCACTGCCAGATCGTGTACTGTTGTTTGTGTGCGCGTGTCTAGCCATGGTGCTGCTTGTGTTTAATTTAGCCCATCGCCGTCGAGGCGACTGGGGTGCGGCTGAATCTGCGGCTCGGCGTCTGGCAGCGCGTTCTGCTGCTGCTGACTCTGTTGCTGTCTAGCGTAGGGCTTACTCACCGTTCTAATCGGTCTGCCCGCAGATGGCGGGAGTCGCGCTTCAATGTTTTCTATGCGCGCCGTGTGCGCGGTGAGCATTTGTGTCATTTGTTCAGAGAGCTTAGCTATCGCACTATTGAACATGTCATTCATCTGTGCCACCTGTTTAGCAAAACGTTCATCGAGGCTGGTCTCGATAGTATCGATTTGTTTCTGTAGCTTATCATAACGGCCAAATCGCTGTGTGGATTCGTGCCTGGCAGGATCTAGTGCTATCCTTTTCGCGGTACACGGGTGGTCTTCGCGTCCGCCTGCCCCCTCTCCCGAACTGCTCTCGTCATCCGTGTCCATCCCCGCCGCCTCGGGTCTCGACGGAGTCGAAGACCGAGGCGTCGGTGGTGGCGGCGCCGTCGACTGTTGCTGCGGTTGTTGCTTTCGTGGAGCCTCTCCTTTCAATTTGGAATTTTCCGCTCTAAGGGCGGCGTTCTCGCGTTTCAGCTCTGAAATTATCGATTGTAATGGTCCTAGGCGTTGTTCTAGCGCTCGCTCTACCGCTAGCTTGAGCTCGCTCCCACCGCCGCCACCGACGGCGGGACCGCCAGTACGTCCCGCCGAAACAACGCCGCCGGCGCGAAAGGCGGCTACATCCGCCCATCTCACCTGCTGCCATGTGCCCATGGGTCCTTGTTGTTGCGGCTGCCGCCACGTCTGATGCTGCTGACTTTGTTGGGTGCCTTGGTTGACAGCTGCGGCGCCCGGAACGGCGCCACCGCGCGTCTTCGACATGCTTCTCGGCCTTGGTGTCCAGCTGCGAGAGCGGGACCGGGATTTACCGCCGCCGCCTCTCGCGTCTCGGCTTGTCGAGCGTCCTCTTCGGGTGGCGTTAGATGAATGGCTGTCAAACGCCGGATAATGATTGTAGTAACCTCCGTTGCCTTCGGTGCTAATGCCGCTGTTGTAGATGCTGTCGGACGCTGCGGCCGCTTACTCTTCTTCACGCCGCTTTCGCTCTAGGCGGCGACGCTTGACTATGTAAGGAGTCTTGTATCTCGCCTTGCAGACGCGGTCACCCGTGAGATGATCCTTGCCACATAGTTGACACCGCTGCTCGCAGCGATGGTCAGACGGTGGGTTACTGCTTCCGCAGCCACGGCAAATCTTGTCGGCAGGGTTGGGACACACGTCGGAGCGATGGCCCAGCCTCCCGCACGCGTAGCACACGTCGATGTGCTTTCTGTAGAGGGAGCATCTCACAAGCATAGGTCCATAGTATACGTGTCTGGGAACACGGAAACCGTCGAACAATACGATGATGTTGTCCGTGGTGCCCATTCGCTTGGCATGCAGCACGCTGGGGTTGCGCTGCGTCACTAGGTTGTTAACGATGTCCTCCGGGCTCTCGTCTTTGGAAATGTTCCTAATCAGGCCCTTGGAAGTGTTCTCCGGGGCGGCCTGATAGGCGTTCGCCTCGAACTCTCGGTTCCCGATGCAAAGCTTGCTGATGGCTCCGTAGCGTTTGGCTCTGTCCGCGGACGGAGTGCTGAGCACCACGACGTTCTGTTTAACGTTGAGGCAGATGCTGTCCTCTCTAGCCGCTTCTCTACCGATACCTGCCGCGTTACGAAGGCAGCAGTAAATGCGATCTATCTTGTATTCAGCCCCGTTGAATCCGCCGCGGGGGCGCACAATGATCCTGTAGTCATCGGGCGGTAACTCTGGCATTCGGCTCGCCTTAGCGAGGTGCTGCAAGTAACGAGCACACTTCTTTTTATTCTGCGCCGCTGTGGCAGTATCCGGGGCAATCCCTGTAGTCGCCGCGGCAGCCGCCTGTTGCTGCGTCTCCGTCTTCTGGTCTTGCGCTGTCTCGGACGCGCCGTCGGCCTGTTTCGTTCTCTTTACGCTGCACCATCCTGCTCCCTCGCCGAAATCTTCCGGCCGAATGTCCTCTCCTTCTACCTCTACGACATCCATTTAGCCCTGGCAAAGGCCTTGTACGCTGCCGTCGGGGATCGGGAGCTCCGAGGAGGTCCGGCGACACGTTAGGCTTGCAGGCCCCACCGCCGCAGCGGCCGGCCTATGGCGTCGTGCGCAGAGACGCTGGACTTGGCGTTCTTGCTTTCGTGGTGGAATAAAAGGCGCCAATAAGTGGCTAAAAAGTGGTCCCACCTGGCAAAACTTGGTGTCAGGGAAGTCCTTGAAACTGCCGTCGATCGATGGTGAGAAGCGTTTTCCACGATAAATTCGACAATCCACCAAAAACATAGGAAAGTTGCGGAGCCGACGCGTAACACGTCCGCTCACCGTGGCCCCCTAGCGGCGTCCCTAGAGCTCGAAATCGAATTTTTTTTAGAGAAACCATGGCGTCTTGATGTGCGCGTCCTTCAGGACGCGTGCTTTCGGTCTGATTTGACCCGTGCAGTACGGGTGGCACTAGCTGCGACTGGTGCACATGATTGGGATGCGCTTAAAACGCAGTGGCGCCTGCACTGCTCACTTAACTGGCGTTGACTTCGTCGTCGCGTTTCAGAGGAACTGGCTGATCGAAACGCCTTCTCCTCTGATGCGTGCTTGGAAGGATGAACGCTTCTAGCGTTTGATTGCCGTGTGTGTGTGTGTGTGTGTGTGTGTGTGTGTGTGCGTGCGTGCGTGCGTGCGTGTTTGTGCGTTTGTGTGTGTGTTTGTGTGTGTGTGTGAAAAACATTTATAGAGAGTTTGCCGGCCCATGCCCATTACACTGGGGGAGTCCTTATTCCGGGACCTCGCTGGATGGACAAGGCTGCTAACCGCGCTCGTTGGACCAGAGCTCTGAGCCTTTAGCCATGAGCTATTGAGTAGGGCTGCCTCCCATGCCTCTCTAGTAGGGGAAGGGTTAAGGGGAAGGGAAGGATTCACCTGACATGCCCACACCATGTGAAAGTAGTTGGAGACTTCCCCACATTAAGGGCACCGCCCGTCGACTTTCGATTCACAATGCTTTACTAATGCAGGACACGACACAGTGTTTGTCTGCATGTGCCTTAAGATTCGTAAATCGGCTTTTCACATGGCCTTAGCTGGCACCGAAAAAAGTCGGTGTTGTTTGCAATAGTACATCAGAATTTTTCTGAACCACAGAAGCGGTTGGCTATAGTCTCTGAGCCGAAAAAGCCTGGGTGAGGTGCCCGGTGGTTAAGTGCGCGGGCGGCTGCACCCACAGTTTGAGTGAGGGGCCTGAATACATGACGGCTCGCGTTAAAATTTGATTGCTGCCTCGTCTCTGGCGGTGGCTGCGTGGCGTTGTAGGTATAACCCTTGTGCACATCATGAGGTGCTTTACGCTATGCGAGGCAGTCGTTTTTTTTTTCAATTTTTTTTTGGGTGGGGGGGGGGCAGTCACAATCATCTGTTTCTATGACTACGCAAATAGCACTTGCGTAGCCGCATCATACATCGATCCGTTTTCTTCGCGCACTTTGTAACTATGTCGTGTTCGGCCGTACGGACGAACTGTGACAGCACTGGCAATGCTTACTGGTTTGTCTCATGTTCCCCAACAAGCTGCTGATTGTCTAACCGTCCCTTTATCACCTGAAGAGGTAGAGGCGGCATTGCAATCTGTGAAACGTGGAACAACCATATAGGCCACATGGTTTTCCAGTTTAGGTTTACTTGGCATTTTAGAATGGGATTGGAACAGCCTTCACCGGGGTCATCCGGAGATGTTTCGAGGATGGTGTTTTTCCATCCAGTTTTCGAGATGGCCGTATTGTACTTATTCCAAAAGGTGACACTTCAATGCTTAGTCTAGAAAATTAAAGGGCCTGTCGTTAGCGTTACTATAAGGTATCTTCGACCGTAATTGTTCGACATCTGAGGGCTTTACTGAACACGTTTAGCGAACACGTGAACACAGCGACGTTTCCTTTGTCCAGCCGACGTTCTTAGAAGTATCAGTAGTAGTGGGAGTCACGCAGGTCTCGTCACTAGAAGGTGAACGGAACTAACAAGCGGACTAAACGGGGTAACTTATCATGGAGGCGTGGTTTCGAATCCGGGCATTTATGGGCTGAAGGCATGCGCCACTCTCAATGGGCTATTCATTAACGTTTGTTTTCTTTATTGAACTGGGCGATGCACCCTCGCTTGCAGAACGTGAATTCCTGAAAAGATAGTGAATGCGTTCTGCTGACGATTGCAGCGCATTTGGAAAGTGGAAGGCTTCATATGAACATATGGTTACAATTAAGGTAAACGCATAAACGTTGGGGTACCTTCGATATTAAATACGAGCAAAGCGATCTGAACTTTTGTGAGGCGCAAACCAAGGCAAAACGTCTATAAGTGCTTAAGATAGTCATATAGATAACAAGGAAAGCATACCTGACAGTGTTCTGGCGGAAAATCTCATGCAATGAGAAGTTCGTTAAAACCAAAAAGAAAAGACCATTGCCTGAGCCGGCATGTCGCGTGTACTCGCTTTGACAGTTGATGAGCAATCGCGAGCACTGTAAATCGAGCGGTGATATTTACGACAGCACATATGGCACATAACATCGCCGGAAATCCCCCGGCTCGCGGCGCTCCTAGAGACGCCATTGTCTGGGCCTGTGCATCACGGGATCTGACTTTCACAAACCTGGTGTGAGAAGGCGTATTTCAGGACGGGGGGTGGATTTGCGACACTGCGTCATCGCGCTATAGCCAACCACTGTATCCAACGCTTCGCTGTCCTATGGTTATCACCACCACAGAGTTTCCTAAATATTTACTAGAGGAAACTTTGGCGCTAGTGTCCATGAGAGCTGCAACGCATAGCGCTTCAGCGAGCATGGGAATTATGGGTGGGACATGGATTAGCCTAGTCTTCGTACTTTATGTTCGTTCTGACTTCTCGTGGTTTGAAGTTGCTTTGTCATGAAACAACAATCTGCAAATGTTCGGCAGTTATGCTTTGCCACCTTAATCTTTTAGGCTTACCACTTCAAATTGGGTAATGAAGGGAAAAATGGCTTGTTCTTTTCTTAGGAACAAAACCAAAACACTGCAATGAACCGAGTCACAAGTGCGTTTGCTGCACGCGAGCACAAAGACTATAGGGAAATCCATGTCAAACTCTTATAATTCTCACGGTCGCTGAACGATCGCAGTGCCAGTGTGCCCTCTAGTTAATTTTAGGAAACTCTATGGTTGTCACGACGCGTGAGTGGCTTAAACTTTATCAGCCATTGATTATGGTTTTGCTCTGAAGGGAAACAACGGCTAAAGTTTGTATTGCATAAGCTATTCCAAAAGACTGCGGGTTTGGGTCATTGAGTACAGAACTATTGATCGACGTGCATCATGGCATACGTGGTTTAGGGATGATGACGTGATTGTCAAGTTATTTCCACGAGTATAGGCGATACTAAGCCACAGTTGGAATTTTTTTTTCGTGAATACGCAGCACTGTTTTTCAGATTAGCCATTATTTAAACGCATTTATTCATATGCTATCTTGTGAACTTTATTACGAGAGCCTGGAATTGCACCGCTATAGATTTTTGCTGTAAAAGCAGCACTAATAAGAGAATTACTTGTAAAATTTATCGACCTCTACGTCGAATGTTACTCGACGCCTTTCAGTTTTGCACATAGTTACACAGTTTTACACATTCTTACACATAGTCTACGAATAGCGTTTCCCATATAGCGCACAATAGCTTACAACTCAAAATTTTCCGCTCTTGAAAGAGCTGGCCGAGGGGATACTTGGTTCAGTGTCATGTGTAGCGATATGTAGGTATCTAGAATTGACTTTACAAAATAACCAATACTTAGCTAGCTTCAAACAAAGGCACTCTCAAATCGTACGCATGATGTTCATGGTTCAAACTGTGCCAGCGCAAATAATCGTAATTATACTTCATATGGTGAGAACGTTAAATGCTTAGTAGATTTCACTGCTTCGATTGTTGCCTTGAACAATACTTGACCACTTGTTTAAACGTTGCCTCCAACGACACCCCGTGCTCAGTAATCTTTCATCTCGAGAGCTGTGGTCACGTGAGCGAAGAACGCTGTTCAATATTAATTTAAAAAACACGGTAACCCGAGCATTTGAGAATATAACTTCAGCTACATTAGATCTACAATAACCACAGAAGTACCTGTTTGTTTACAATGAGGTAAACTTCCTCAAACTACATGTAGTTGCGCAGTCAACTATCGCTTATCAAGCACTTGGCTGCCGTGGCGATCACGATAATTGTGCGCCAATTTAATAAAAGATTGTACGAGCAACTCGCCGTTATGGATCACTTATTCGGGGAAATTGGAGCGTTTATTTGATATATACGATTCACTAACGCTAGAGTAATCAAGGTCAGTTTTATTAATAAAATTTGCAGAGAAACATCACTGAGAGCGGGAGATCATAACAAACTAATTTAGTGTTTTTCCGGCCTAATTTGTGCCAACAGCTCCATTGGGGCCATATTCAGCTACTATCCCCTTCTTGTATACAATGTGCTGTTATGCTAATGAATATAAGGCAGTAACTACACCAACATCAGTGGTAGCAATAGTTGAGGGTGAGAGTGCAACGGCGAGCTAACAAGCTGGAGCCTCTGTATTGATTTTAGTTTTCTTTCCTTATCAATCCTTCTTCTGCGCTAATACTGTTTCAGTATCCCACAAGATAGTCAACCTACATTGCTTGAAATATTGATGCTACTTTATTAGCTTTCGAGCAGCACGGGTAATGTTAAAGTGCGACAGAAGTTGTTTGTCTTCACCTCTGACGCAGGCTGAGATTACCGAGTTGAGCGCGCGGCACTGACCTACTGAGACGAAGATGGCGAGAGCCGATGGCTCCGACCCCGCCATGACAGAAAGAGCAGATTCACTGGAGAGCTCTTCGACGAATTCAACCTTTGATCGCCAGATGCTGCTGCCTTGCACAGCTACCGCTGAAAGTGCGTGTCAGCTTGTCGATCATCTCTCCATGTTGAACGAGGTCCTCTTTTGGGCTGAAATCGAACTGAGAGAGACGCCGAAAACGTGTGGTGAGCTGTCTCTAGCCAGCTTCGCAAACAAGAATACGAATATTCAGAACGACGTGGGGAAGACCAGCCGAGCAATATCCCTGTTTCTTTCGCTGCTCAAGGCACATGCATGCATATATCACGTCAAGATTCATTACGACGTGCTTGTCGCATATGGACGACCAATTTGCGATGCCCTCAAATGTAGCCATTCGGTTAGAGCACTAATAATTGATATCGGAGCGTCTGTGGTGAACAAGTACGTCGATGACGCCTTGTTTTCGATGAAATGCTTGGACTTATTGGAATGTTTAGCCGTTTCGTCATGCGACGAACTGTGGTTTTCTCTGCCGAAAGTCATTCGGATTCACTCATCACTGACTACTCTCAAGATTTCCGAGTTGCGCCTGCGAGGCAGCAGGGCCCAGGACCTGATTGCAGCGCTGAAAGAAAATAGTACGCTCAAAGAGCTGTCGATCCACGGTTCGGTGATATGCGAGGCCGGACGAGGTGTGTTCGCGGACTACTTGAAGATCAACACTTCACTCATCACCCTCAGTGTAGGCGAAGATGACGTCAGCAATAGAAACTGCTTCAACTGGATGGCGGAAGGCATCCTCGTAAACGAAGTGATCAAGAACTTAAGTCTTACCAACATTCTTTTCGATCGAGTGAATGCGGCACTGGCGGCGCGGATCTTCAGCGAAAATAAAACCATACGCAGTTTTCACGTGGCGTACTTCCCTCAAGCATTATCTCTCCAGCCGGGCACCGATTACAACTTGTGGCACGCACCACTGTCAAACAACGACACCCTAGAGGAACTCGGACTGCCCTTTTCTATCTGGAAGCCGGAGCAGTGGGCCGATTTCTTCTGGATTGCTGCTAGAAAAGCGAATCTGAAAAGAATCAATGTTTTTGTGCACGTGACCACTCATCGCAAACTGCCAACGTTGTGCAAGGTACTAAAAGAAAGCGGAGCCGAAGAGAAGGTATTGCTCGGAACCTACTTCGTTCGTCACGACGTGGACTTGATGTACTCGAAGGCGTTCTCGGACGTAGACATGTTCTGCTTTGGCGATAGATTAGGACAGTTCGTTTGCCTATTGCAGCCGTTTACCCACATAACTTCCATAAGGTTCACTATCAGGATAGGAAATCTGCCACTGGCTTCGTCCGTCGCCTCGTACATCCAAGCTACGACGTCACTGCAGAAACTGCGTCTCACCTTGTATGGTGATGAAAGTGACACGGAAGAGAATACGGACACATCTTGGGCAGAGATAGCTGGCGCCCTGTCTCTAAACAGGAGCATTAATGAACTAGGAGTATACGTAGATATAGATTACGGTGACAGTGACGAGGAAAGTAACGTCATCGCTGTGCTTTACCGAGAGCAAATAAAGCGGCTTGCCGAAGCGATTCGGTGCAGTACCACCATACGAAGAATCTACTTCGGCGCGGGACATTCAGTCGCGGTCGCCACCTTTCTGAGTTCTTTCTCCGAGCGCGTCACCGACAACTACATCCTCGTCGGCATCAACATATGCGGAACGTTGAGCACAGAATCGGCACAAGACTGTTTTAAAGTACGGGACACTGTACGCCGAAACAGCGGCCTTCTCGGACGTGCTGCGCAGTTCATTCAAGGACTTGCATTGGGAAGGTGAGTATCGCACAGTAAATACTTGTATCCCGGTGACATTCACTAAAATTTAGGTTGTGAAGTAAACAGGCGGAAGAGTTGTGTGGATTCAATAAGACACTTGTTACAACGCGAAGCCTGAGTTATACGACTTGAGAAGGTAATGCACCGCATACATTGAGTCGTGTGCCATACAGCAGTGAGGACGTGCACAGTGTAGCTTCTTGTGAAGACTCAGGCATAGCAAGAAAATAGTGCGTGTCTTGTACGAGCGTTATGTGGTGACAGCCACAGAGTTTTCCCATATAAGCCCAATGCATTCTCATGTATTCGAAACGTGAATCATCAGGGTCACGTGATGCACGTACTTGAGATTGTATCGTCGGAAGCTCGTATTATAACGGCATGATTGTGACGTGAACACTTACGTAAAGGCGAAAATTAGCACAGGACCAGATCCGCAACAACATTACGAGGTTATCAGGCGTAGTTTCTGTGATCACTTGTTGTACAAGAATGTGGCACGTTTTAATACACGAATACCGTAGTTTTAATTTTTTCATCGTTAAAAAACAGTGAACTATAAATCGTTACCGTTTTTTTCTCAAGTAAATAGACACTTGCGCGTTTATCTTTATTAACATATGCATATAAATTAGAATGTTCTCACTCACTGTGACATCGAACATAATATAAGATCGTGCTGTCATCACAAACCGTCCACGCTAAATTGCTTAACGAACTCTTCTGCTCTAATTCAAAAGCGGCACGACCTGTTAAATAAAGTATATTACCATCTATGTCGCTTGTTAGTGGCTAAAACTAATTCATTTACCTCTAGAAGTAGTGCCGGGCTGAACAATTTATATACTTGGATTTAAGCATGTGCATTTGTTTTGCTCGCGAGAATTTAATATGCAGCATTATATAGTTTAAACAGTGCTACGGGTACGTGTCTCATTATCTCAGTTCTTGTCAAACTTGTCCAGTGTTCAGCCATACGGGAACGAATTTGTGCATAGCACAATCTGAAGAAAACTAGGGAGTCCTTTCCGATTTATTTTAACTCAAAAGTGTTTTATGCCGGGGTTCACCACGATGGGTACGCTGGCGCGCTTCTGTCACGGAACTGACGTTGAAAAATACATTCTAAGAGATGCCAAAGAAGCCAACTAGAAGGCAAGAATACTTCGTGCGGGACTGATCCAGCAACCTATTGATTCTGAGCACGCAGTGCCGACCACTACGCCACGAGGCGTACGGTTTTTGGATTGGTAATGTCAAGTCATTCATATACACCATTACATGGTTAAGCAGTCCTCAGAGACTTCGAAACTTTAGCGGATTTTTTGTTACTAGTGGCGAAGTGACGTGACAGGCTCGTGTTAGGTAAAGTAACTGTATATGGTCCCTACGGAAGCAAAGCAGTGCATAGGTCCGCCATCTTGCTTGGTTAGCAACCACTGGTATGCGGCGAAGTCACAAGTCACCCTCTGTTTTTGCAGGCGATACGCCTGCCGTGATGCATAAAGGCATACTTAGCTTGCGTCCTTCACGCATTGTTTTCAGTGCTTGAAGGCCACTTTTCGGCCCGATTGCCAACAAAATGCAACGTATTAGAGCTGCCTAAATACCGTGGTAAAAAAAAAGCGACGTTCTTGCTCAGCGTGTGGCGAAAAGTGCAGAGCGAACATTATCAACCTATTCTGTCTTGCGACACTCATTTTTTATGCATTTCACCCATTCTAGGAGGTTTTGACTGCATAACGAGCGGGAACATTCAGCATTATCATTATGCTGGTGTAATGCGACATTCATTGACCTTTACGGTACATGAAATCACCCGATGAGTCTCGGTGGATATAACGCAATGAAGAATTATGCCTCACCCTTTTTAAGTGCGTAAGAGCATGACGACGCACTCTTTGCACAATTCGCGTTGTGTGATGCATGGTTGTTGTTTCACCGCTACAAAATGCTTTACTGCCCATGTTAACGCAAATTTTCACCCGATATGCAGCCTCATAAAGTCAGCTTAGAGCGCAGCTTCTAGCTTTGGCGTAGCTTTGCGGTAGAGAACTGTACTACCACGTGAAAGACTGTGGTTAGATTCCCAAGTAAAACATGTATGTTTTCTTTCACGTAAATTTTTATTTTTTATCGTGCAATTGTGGTCACGGACACCGGCGGCGGCGGTGTACACATAGAGCTGATGCGCAGTCACTCGTACCCGTGCATGAACCGCGTTCAGAAAAGGCGCGAAGACCAGCCGGATTCGCTTTGAACGTGACTTGCGGTGTTTCGCGCCAATGCAGCGGCGTTGTCAGAAAACACAAAATTGGCCTGAGCGTCAGGTTATCCGCAATGCATTGTTGCTAGCGGCGCCGGAAAACTGTTGCTCTATTCTGGTCCCGTGGGGATAATATACAGTTATTCTAGAGGTTAGGTTTCAGTGACTTTGGCGTTAGGCGTAATCTTAAGGTCGTCGCCTTGACGAAGAGGAGGAGGAGGGGGAGGAGGAGGAGGAAAAAACGTTTACTGAAAAGAGCGCTCCCTCTACGGAGTGTGGTCGCTTCTGCACGCGCGCTTATCCTATTTGTAATTCGGGAGAAGACGAAAGTCAGTTCGCATGCTGACGCGGCCGCGTTTACGAAAAGAGCGCGGTGCTGACAAACGACGCAGGAAGAATTGTGGCAGTTGTTCGCGCTTGTCCTGTGTATACTTGTGCGCTCGATTCGCGCGACTTTGTCTGAACAGCGTGCTTTTAAGTGTCGAGCTGTGACAGCTGTTAGTCCGCGCGATTCCTGTGTATGCTTACGTCGTGCGTGCTTTCTGGTTGAGCTGTTTGCTGCAAGTTTAGAGCTGCTTGCCGTTCTTAACGTGATTTTGCAATTTATTGCTGTTGCTGAAACAATGCACAATGAACGCTCAACTACCTTTGTAAAGAAGCGTTTCACTTTCGTGTTATACCGATTCCTGTATAGGGGGATCAAGCCACGTTTTGTTTTTTCTGTAATTCTGTCTTCTCATGTATATGACGCTGCATATGGGTAAATTGCAGTGCGTTTGCTCAAGTCGAATCGCGCGTCCGCTACACAAGAAGGTCCATTTCAATGGCGCAGGCGCTGCGCCGGAGCACTCGAGCAAGTATGGCGCCACGCCGGACTGCTCGAAGAGCTCGCTGAGCAACAGAGCCTCAGCGTAGCCGAGGTCACACCGATAGTTCGGCGGGGACTTCGCAGCATCGAAGGCCTGCACGACTTCATGCGGCTGGCCGGCGTTGTCCAAGACAGCGTCGTGTGCGAGCCTCGCCAAGGCGGTCGACCTCAACTGTACACTCTCAACGAAGACTGCTGGAGGCTAGTGCGACGTTGTCTGGTGCTCGACGACGTTAAACAGCCTTCAGAGCGCCGTGGGTGTCAATGACTGGCCTTGCATGCAATTTCGCAAGAAATTTGCGATGCATAAAAAAAGGAAAAAAAAAACAGACTGGGCGTTTAAATCTGCATAGACACGTTATTTGTAATCCAGCATTATTCGATTTTTCAGGGATTCAAAACAGTTGTTTTGGTAGCTTTGCCGCGATACAATGAGTGTTGCGACGCCCACACCCGTATTTCTGTGATACAGAATGTGTTAAGTCAGCAAAGAACGTATCCAATGAGCTTCTTTTGAACGTATATTTTCTCTGTATTCAATAATGGACTTCTCATCCCTCAATGTAAAACTAGAAAGCTCGCCGCCGAGAGCATCTGAAGCGTTAAGTGGGAATTTTTTCAGACAGCATATTGGGCGTTAAGTGGAATCTTTTTTTTTTAAATCACGCAGTGTAATGCTTGACATGTATAACGACGATGAACACCTCATATAGGAGGACACAAATTTCCCTTCAAGGAACTCTTCCTTTTGTCATTTTGTGGCAATTTCTTATCCTTATTCAAGTGAAACTTTATTCTACGAGTTCACAAAGGTTTCCTGAGGGTTCCACTTTATATAATCGATTCATCGGCTGCGTCAATGTCATCGCTGTACAGAAGGCAAGCAGAATTCATTCTACTAGCTATAAATACTTGGCGAAGTTTAGTATTGCACGCTGACTTCGCCACAGTGTTGATAGACTGACTAAGCGGCGGCGGAGACGCGTTCGCACGCGGTGTTCCATTCAAGACTTCCGCAAATGCCCCTAATGCCGTTTTAAGGACGATAGTCTTTCTTGACTAAACATTTTGGTCTGTCTGCCTGTCTGCACTATTGTCTATTCGTCCACCCTTATCAGTACTGGGTACGCTGAACGGCACCAGCCGATAACAGAAACGGCCGACTTCATCCGCAGCGACCACCAATGTTGCTCTAGGTTCAGCGTTCATATACTTGTGCGATTGTCTATTAAAAATGGCAGCATATCCACGGAGTGAATGATTGAGAGGGGGGCGAAACATTCGTCCGTCTATTCGTTCTTGCTTCCATCCGTCTATGCATCCGTCTGTGTGACCACCCGTGCGTCCATCCGCCCGCCCGTGCGTGCGTCTGTTCGTGCGTACACACGTTCTTCTGTGCATCCGTCCCTGCGTCCGTCCATGCATCCTCCTCTGCGTCCGTCCATGCGCCTATCCGTGCGTGCAGCCATCCGTGCGCCCGTCCATGCATCTGTCTGTGTTTCCGATCGTCCATCTATTCAGCCCTCCAAGTACAACCATCCAGCATCTTTTCATCAGATATTCCCTTTGTAGAAGCACCGCCATCCAGCGGACATTCCAAGGACACAACGAGAAGTGGCACACGCACATTTTTTACGGCTTGCGCTTCTTGTCTACTTCCCACCTTTAACCACCCCAAGTTCATGGTATATACTAGTTCACTGTATACATGGCACTGCTGCTCAACGCTCACTAAACCTTTTTAAAACAAAGGAGGTTACGCCCAACGAGTATAACGTACCAACCCTTTCTCGTCAGATAGTCCTCAATGTACATGCCAATGGCTGCTAATGGGGAACGAGAGACAGGAGAAGTCGGCTTTCAGTTAACGTGCACGCTGCGAATGTTTTATTGTTCAACAACGCACTGGAGAAATCTCCCTCCGGCACCACCTTGCAGGTCAAAACGTAAGTCTGTTTACACACTACGACTACTACGAGGGACAAATGGGTGCCGCTTCAAGCAGCATTGCCCCTAAAAGCAATTATTGCGAATACCTGAGGCACCCTAACACGCATTTATTCTGAATGTGCGTCTTTTACTAGAAAAGGCATACATTAGTAGCTCTAAAGACCATAGCGTTTATTACGCTGCGCTAACCATGCGACGTTTGCACGAAAAAGCCAATGTGTTTCCAACGCTTTGCTAAGACGACACGGTGGTGGCACCTACTCGTCGCCTTGCGTTCTACACTTTAACACATCTGAGACGCGCACGCCCGTCTCAGAGCCGCGCGCTTCGTTTTTCAAGAAGACTGCCAGATAGCGCTCATGTCTCACGTGTGACGTGACTTGATGCGCTCGTTCGCCTCCGCGTCACGCTCGAGGCACTCTAATGCAGCACCTCCAGAATACCATTCACCAATTTTCTTGCGCAGAACATCAAATAAATGTTTTGTTCACTCTCTCCACACACAAGACTATCGTCTTTCGACGAAGTTTGCAGATAAACATGCAGATACGGGGCCGATTTGTTTTTCTGAACACTATTTTCGTGCGATCAGCGCTGTTTTCCTGTCCTGACCGCCGTAGTGTGCGCACGGATCAAAGTATTGTTACTGTGAAGCTCGGCACATCCTGGATTGCACCTTTTGTATTGTTTATGTCCTTTCATGCTGCCGTTTACGGTAGAACTATAAGGTGTGTATGTTAGTTCACGTGGTGGCAAAGATCAAAGCTCGCTGGATGAGCCCGTAACGACTTTGTTCGGCGTCATGTATAATTCATTTCATTTGATTTCATGTTTATTTCAGACTATCCGTATATATTGTTGCGTAGGGGACCTGTGCAGAGGCAAAGAAAGCCTGACAAAATGGCAATCCCCTGGGTATACAGGTACATACGCTGTTATATATATTAAAGCAAAAAGTAATGTAGACAATAGCATCAAAGAAGATTTTTTAGGCATTAAACAATTAGAGACAAAACATATATAGATAAAAATGATTAAGACATATGGGTTTGGATACGTTAGGAGTGGTATGGTAGTGCTAAGCCCATCACACGGGGCGCTAACAAGCACTACCTAATAAGGAAGCGACATTCATATTTTATACACGAGATCTGTTTTTCTGAGAATGACGCTGCGTCAGTTAAACAGGCTGTATTCTAGACAGCGTCAGTTCGGCATAAATACAAGGTCTGTGTGAAATGACTGACCGCCAAGAACAAAAAAAAAAAAAAGGCGGCTTCCTTGGCCTTGAAAGTCGACCTTCATCGGTGAAGGCCGACAATACTGGCTCTGCGATGCTGTCAGTGGCGCGCGATCGTTGCCTCATTATTCGCATAAAAAACAGCGCCAATAACGAGGGACAAGAAAACAAGGAAACAGACAGTGGCACTGTCTTCTTGTTTTCCTGTCCCTCGTTATTATTTGGCGCTGTTTTTTTATGTGAATCATGTCATACCAACTCGCCCAAGCAACGACGTTGCCTTATGAGCCATTGTGCGTATCTAGGGAACCATTGCCACCGACTGGTGGCGCGCGTTTTCTTGCTTTCGCGCGAGAAAGTCTGCCTTTCCTCTCAAAAAACAGGTCAGCTCATTTATCACAAAATGTAACGATCCAGATAACCGCGTCCTTCGTGGCATGTAATATCGTACATCGTAATATATACGTCGTAAAGGTATTCCACTACTGAGATACAAGAACATGCATCAATATACTCTATACTGAAATGGAGGCCTACAAAAGTATCGTTTAGATATTATTGCAATACCCTTAATTAACGGCACAGCGCAGAGCTGGTATTCAACAATCATGACATTTTATTATTCGAGCTAAAAATCTTCTTGCGACTTGAAGGGGCACTTTATACATGCCATACGCAGTTTAATGGATTTGTCGGGGACCACAGCGTTAGCTCGTCCAGTAGATAGAAATAGTAGGAATAAACACCGAGTACGTTGATTTTTATTTGAACTTGTAAATATCGCTAATATTTTGAATCCGTTTTTAATGCTGTCAATTTTTCACAGGCTTTTTTATCAGTGGGTATAATTTTGCACTTATCACAGATGTGTAGGAAATAAGGCACCGAAAGCTTGGTAAAAATAGCTGCCAGTGTACTTTGTCTTCTGCGTTTCTTGGGGCTTGTGTGAGTAAAAAAAAAAAAAAACGCCCGGCCTGCGTGGTAGGCGCAGGAGAGTCAAAGAGAAAGCTAGGACAGTGGCTTTCCAGGGTCTTTTCAAAATACTCATTGGGACACTACTGCGAGCACTCTTGCTTGGTACAAACTAGGGCTTTAATATGAAGCTTTTGGATAGTAGGCCAGCATTGGTTATGCTATTTTTCGTCATTCTTCTGAAAAGCGTGGTATCCGCTAAACACTTGCAAGAAATTTTGTGTCAATCGTACATGCAGTGGCTGACGACGATGAGGAATTAAGGCTGAAGTGGGTATGCGCCACAGTAAGAGGGAAACAAGAAGAAATTTTCTAATGGGCCGGAGTGTTGGACGGCTCACTCGTTACGCTATTCGCATTCTGCGACGGCTGGTTCTTTTTTCGCTGTTGTAAAAGGCTTTCTAAGTCGTATGCACGCGCTTGCTTTCCCGACATCAAGCCTGCCTAAGGCAAATTAGACAACCAACCCACAAGCAACGGTGTAGATCAGTGGTAGAATACTGGGTTGGCACCCAGCGAACCCGGGTTCGAGCCCCCTGTGCCATTGGTGCTAGGTCATGCCTGCCTAAAGCAAGTTTGACAACAAGTTACAAGAACCGGCGTAACTCAGTGGTAGAGTACTGGGCTGGCACCCAGCGGACCCGCGTTCAGGCCCCACTGTGTCATTTGTGCAAGTTTGTTTTCTAACAATATGGTGCTTATTGACTGATTGATTGATAGATATGTGGGGTTTAACGTCCCAAAAGCACCCTATGATTATGAGAGACGCCGTAGTGAAGGGCTCTGAAAATTTTGACCACCTGGGGTCAAACATGCACCCAAATCTGAGCACACGGGTCACAACATTCACGCCTCCATCGGAAATGCATCAGCCGCAGCCGGGATTCGATCCCGAGACCTGCGGGTCAGCAGCCGGTATTTGATCCAGTGACCTGCGGGTCAGCAGCCGAGTACCTTAGCCATTAGACCACCGCGGCGAGGCCAATAAGGTGTTTAGAATTATTATCTATGTGTAGTGTTTTTTTACTCGAAATATATGTATACGTATTTTCGAGTAAATAAACACGCCACCTAATTCTCACGCTTTGGTGTTGCGCCTCAGATATTATTAGCCATTCTAAATCAGCGATTCGGAGCTATATCAAAGGTTGGGTGTCCGAGGAGGTGGCACGCATGCTTAACGCCAGAGCTGGGGACTTCGCGTCAGGCAATATTACTGACAAGGCAATCAGGTGGTTTCCCGCTCAAATGGGGGAGATTGCAGCTATCAACAACAGCCGTAAAACTGGAGCAACAACGCGAACAGCCAAAGACTAACCGGCTTCCCGCCCAACTATTATAACGAGGGCGCTCACCTCGTCGCGAGAAAACTTACCCGCCGCGACGCAGCCACCCAGGGAGCAGCCGCCACCGTGGTTGGGAGGAGCACCAGCCCAGGCAGGGTGGTGGCCACAGGCACTGGCATACCGAAATTTCCTTCCCCACCACGTACGTTGCTGCGGCAACTGAAGTTGGTGCAGAAGAGGCGAGACAACAGAGCTGCGCCGACTGCTATGGAAAAGAATTTCCTGCAACTTACCACGACGTGCACTATAGGAAAGACCAGAAGAAATTTCCGCAACCACACGTGTGCCTGGACAGGTCGCAGGTGGTGGATCAGAGAAGGCTACAGACGCGCACGTTCACCAACCCCTACCATCTGCACCGCTTATGGCCCAGGCTGCACCCGTCACCTGGCTGCCCGTGGTGCGCGCATGAACGGGCCGATATAGCACATATACTTTGGCAATGTGAAAGAGATGAAGATAGGCCACGAGAAAGGATGACATCAACTGAGGGGCCCACCGAAATTGAACGCCTTGCTGAGCGATAGCAAACCGCCCTTCTCAGCAAGGTGTGGGCCGTCCCACAAGACCAGGTGTGGGCCTTCCAGTGGGCCGGGGGCGTCGCCGAGGACCTCAAAAGATGTCCCTTGAACGATGTGTCCATGGCAGCCCAGCCCTGGGCACAGCAACAACGTGGATGAAGCGTATGACTTCCTGACACACACACACACACACGCACACACACACGCACACGCACACGCACACGCACACGCACACGCACACAGACACAGACACAGATAGATAGATAGATAGATAGATAGATAGATAGATAGATACGCTCAAAATCACCGAGAAAGGCTTCACATGTAAAGCATGGGAATAGGTCAACAATAGGGCTACCTTGAAGCTCTCGTGGTGCCGTATTTTCTCATACGAATGCTTCGCACAGAGTGTGCTTCAGGTGAAGTGTGCAAAGTCTTCGCGAGTAATATAAACAGACAACTGTTATTCGGTCTAATAATGACACCTTGTTTAATTATATATATTTGCGCCTTTTGAGGCGCTCATGGCCACCTAGAAAGAGCTGGGCCAGCTAAACATACAGTCACGTGCGCCACTCCTACAACACGTAGGTCTAGCGCTCCGTGACCACCGGCTGCGTCGCGCTTCGGACACCTTGGAAGACACGTCGCGAAGCCGCTGCCGACGGTGCCGCCGGCGATGAGCCCCCCGTTAGACGCGTCACCGATGTCTGGCTAACCACGCACGATCGCGCCGGCTGTGGCGCCAAAGTCGTGCGGCCGGGTTGCGCAGAAATCGCTGCTCTGGTCGGGTAGACTGCAGGCAGCGCAGACTGCGCGTACGGCCACGAAGCATAGCCGCCTGCTGAACCACCACCGTACACGTTCACGTTGGTGTACGCGACGGCCGACTGCTGGTTCTCACCCGAACAGCTGCTCATAATTTGCGGGAGCGGTTGTGGCTCGCTGGGTGGTGGAGGCAGCAGTGCGGGTGGCGTCGAAAACGGCGGCATCGTGGGGATCATAGGCGGAGGCAGGAAGATCGGAGCCGGCAAAATCGTTGACATCGGAGGGGGAAAAAGCTGTGGTGGTGGGTGCGAGCATGTCGGCCGCGGCATCACGAGGACGGGCCTGACTGGCTTGCGACGTCGCCGCCGCCTCTTGATGGGCACAGGCACCGCAATCGGTTCCGGAACTTGCACCTCAATGTGCACAGGCTCGGGCGGAGGTGGTGGTGGAGGGGGAGGCGGTGGAGGGGGCGGCGAAGGAGTCGGAGGAGGTGTCTTGGTCTCTGATGATACCTTCCTCACACGCTTTCTTCTGCGAATCTTCTTGATTTTCTTCTTTGTCGGCTTCTTTTCGCCGACGGCCAAATACACAACGGCAAGTGCACCAGCAGCCATGGCAGCGAGCACACCGAAAATGACGGACACCAACATAGCCATCCAATGGGCAACCAGATTATCCGAGTAAAGTGGGCACGCTGCTGTCATGTCCGTGTCGATGATCTTGTAAGGATAAAAACAGTCGCCGTTGACCTTAACCTTGGCCGCCGGCGCTGCTGCAGCTTTCGTTTGTGGCGGCCGCAGAACTTGCACTTCCACGACGGCGTCCTCCCCTGGCACTTCAAGGGTGTTCTTTTTGGTGGCCTTGCTCGGACACGTCGGGAGGCTCTTGATCGGCGCCTTACCCTTGGTGGAACAGTTGACGGCGAGTTTGCTGGGCACCAGCCGGCAGAATGGCTCGGGCCTGCTACTCGGAGGCCACAGTCTGGCGATAGCATCGTCGAGCACAACGTACGAGCTATCGCGGTATGGTGCGCACAGGTACGTGTTAGTCATCACGCACAGTGGCAGCCAGCGTGCTATCATGGGCAGCGCAATAATCAGGTGCACTAGCAGCAGAACCGCGCTGGCAACGATGATAGTCGCCACGAAAATGGGGCTCTTCTTGCCTTGCTCCAGGTTCCTCTTCCGGCGGTTCCAGGCGACGCATCCAAGCAGGGCAGAGGAGACCGCCGTCGCCATGCCGAGACCAAGAACACCCATTTGCAGAAAGGGGAGTAGGCCCGTAGTCATGCCCTGCAGTGAGTCGAACGCGGAGAAGCTGTTTTCCCACGCCGTTATGTTGCCCTTGAGCCACTTGATGCTGTTGGTGGTCGCCGTCAGGCTATTGTCCAGGTTGAGGTCAGGGTCCTTGGCCGCCTTGAGCATCATCACCGTAAGCTGCGTGTAGTTGTGCAGCAGCTCGAACGTCCACTCGTACGCTTCCGGTGCCTTCTCTCCCAGGGCGTCCTTCATGGCGTACCAGGTGCTTATCATGCTCATGAGACAGATGAGCTGAACAAAGCAGCAACCAACCAGGACCAGCCCGCACATCAGGCACTGTACCAGGCCCACTCCGGCCGTGTGGTGACGCAGTGCGAAAGCGGCCACCGGAAGTACCACGAACAGAGAAAGCAGCGTGAGGCCCAGGACAATGTAGCAAAGCAGGGCGATGAAGCTCACCATAGCTTGTTCCGTGTCCAGGTAAGAGACGAGCGTGCCCATGCTGCCTTCGCTCGCCAACTGGCCGAACAGGTCGGCGTTCTCGGGGTCCGTGGTCACCATGGCCACGAACATGCGACCCATGCCACTGAACCATGGGCTGGTGCCGCCGTCGATAGAATCTATGTCCAGTTGAACCAGCACGGGCTTCTTTGCTGCGACAGCCATTGCTCTTCGCGGTTGGTCTGCGATAAAACACAGCGCGTGTTGACGTTGACGGCTTGCTCTTTTCAAAGGTCACGATCGATTAAAAATGGCCGCTGTCACCTCGAGTCCCGAGCCACGAGAGCAAGCGCTGCTTCTTCTTTGGTGCTAGTGCCACGCAATCGGTCTTCCTCACTGGTGGGGTACATAATTTCGGCAACGAAAACGAAATCACGTTATAGATCAACGAATTCGAATGGGTTGCGCTAGGCCGCTAAAGAGCAGCCAACCATCCAATACGATCCAATACTAACTGTAAGGATACTTTTTCGGGAGCAACGAGAACCCTGTCGAGGAAAGAAAGATATTTAAAGACTCCTTTTGCCTTGTTAGGCACAATAATAACAAAAATAACATACAATACTGCATGGAAAAAATGTTATTTCTAATATTTATGCCATAAATGTGCAGAAAGTAAAATGAACGAAAAGAACTCGATGTAGTTATTTCTACCTTGTGGATGCAACATATGATGTCACACTAAAAACAATTCACAGGGTTCATCATGCAGACATGTAAGATTGTTAAAACGCGAAAGCAATCTTCCTATTCTGCTCCGCCTACGTATTGTTGCTTCCCCGCATCCTCTGAAAGCTTTCTGTAGCTAGCTTTGTTTTGCATTGCCTTCAGAAGAATCGGATGCCTGGTTTTGCACTACCTCCGTCATCAGCCCACTATCGACCAATTTGCGATGTCATGCGATCACGTCATATTGGCGCGAAAATGATAGATTTAGGACAACGTGACGTCGCACGGCGACGTGATTACGTGATGATTATTTGCATCACTCTGTTGGTACCGCCGACGCAGGACGCCGGTCAAGTTTCGCGTTGACGAGCAAAGCTTTCACCTTACAGAATAGCAGTTTCACTTGAAATAGTTGTCTTAAAGCGGATAACAACCGTCAATGTCTCGCTCGACCTCCTCGCACACTCTTCCAAAAATGTGCGAAAGTGATAGCGCAGACACAGTGCCGTGGCACGCATTGCTTTAACATTGTGGCTTACCATAATTAATGCTGGCAACATTTTATGAATACGGAACTTCGATGCTCTACGAGACCATAGTGACGGAGAGTATACACGCCGTCCAAGCGCAATTGATTACCGTTAAATCGGTGTATACAAGGCCGGCTTTATAACCTATCGTGACTGCGCAGGGTGCGCGCTGTTGCGGACTGTGCTAAAGTTCTCTATAAGGCTAAAGGTGACATATGCAGTAAATAGTAGACTGCGCTAAGGCGGGCTACTCTGGGATTCGTGGAATTCAATCTCACTAGGAAAGGCGATTGTGCTGCCTGGTGAGATTGTACTCACGACTATTTTACCTATCCTACACAAGGTCACCGGTGCTCTAAAAAAAGGCCTCACCGTTCTGTATGTCTAAAAACCAAACGAATAGATCAGTGGTATATGCGCATTTTATTGAAGACACTTCAGTTGGTGCTTTCGTAGTTTCATGACATCACCAGTCCGCGTCGCCATGTTCAAGAAAATGGTCAGGCAATTGCTTAAGACGACTCGTAGTCTATAGCCACCTTCTTTTTCTTATTCGACATTACTGATCTTCTCCCCCCCCCCTCGCCTCTCCCCACTAAAACTTTTGTGGCCAACGAGATAACGCACAGTTTTTGGGATTGGAGGATACGGAAACTCCGCTGTTCGCGTTTCTTTCAATCGCAATAGTACGTACCTGACGAAGCTGCTTCCGTAGCCTGCAATGCACGTGCTGCAGACATTCCGGACTGTCGAGGAAGGTCTCTTCGGCGTTTCACACGAAATCAGCATAAAAGTCCAGCGCAGGAACAGCGCGAAACATTCTTACAGCCACACTCGAATAGTAAAGTTTCGCGTTTATTTGCAGGGCGTCTGCTCACATGCCAGTTGACTGTTGCTTCGATGCGCTTGCAACAGACGGCGCCACGCGCTTTTCAATATGGGAGCAAGCACGGAGCTCGATGTGTTCCGGTGTACACACCGAAGGGATGTCTTGGACAATAAAATAAGGATTTTGAAATAATAAGTATACTAATCGTTGGCACGCCATCTGCGATATCTTACCCAATTTAGGCTCACGAGGTGGGGGGTAGAGTGCGCAAACTCAGCCTGATGTGGTGCATGATGTCAGTACAAGAAAGGAGTCTTTTCTGAACGGGAGAAAAGCAATCATTGACTCTTTTTGTTAACGTACGTTATACTTCTCATAAATATTCAATGCTGAAGATTGCTCACGAACTCATATAATCAATTCCTAAGTAATTCCCTTGAGTGGGTATGAACCGGGGCATCATTATCATCATCAACCAACTACTAGCCAATATTCTACAGTGGGTGTGAGTCACAGTGTTCAGGCGAGCAAGGAGAAGGACACATCAGGTCCAGTGAGTTGTATATTACGTAATTTTATTTGAAGGTTTTAACTGTGTGTTAGATACCCGAAGCAATGTACAAGATCCTAACTGAGGTTGTTTTGCTTGGAATTCACGTGAGCGGCGACACCTTGTCCAGCATTTCTCATTTTTGGATGCGCACAATGTCGTGCACGGAAATACTTCGGTTTGGATATGGCACCGCGGACCATCCTCCAGCAGACTTGACCGAGCTTATATACCGCGTGTTTTAGAAGCGTTTGTCTCCGAATTACGTGTTCAATTTATTCCACCTTCTCCTGTGCTGTGTACATTGCGACCATCGTCCGAATCTGTTTGAGCTCGAAATTGCATTTTTTTCGGAGAAACCATGACGTCTAGATGTTCGCGTCCTGCAGGACGCGTGCTTTCGGTCACATTTGTCCCGTGCAGTACGGGTGTCACACGCTGCGACTGGTGCACATAATTGGGATGCGCTTAAAACGCAGTGGCGCCTGCACTGCTCAGATTAAAGGGCGTTCACTTCGTCGTCGCGTATCTGAGGAACTGGCTGATCACAACACCATCTCCTCTGATGTGAGCTTGGTAGTATGAACTAGGTGAACGGTTCTAGCGTTTGATTGCCGTGTGTGTGTGTGGGCGGGGGGGGGGGGGGTCAAACACTTATTTATGGAGAATTTGCAGGCCCGTGTCCTTTACACAGGGGGAGACCTTATTATTCCGGGACCCTGCTGAACAAGGCCGCTAACCGCGCCCGTTAGACCAGAGCTCTATGAGCCTCCAGCCATGAGCTATTGAGTAGGGCTGCCTGTCATGCCACTCTAGTAGGGGAAGGGTTAGGGAGAAGGGAAGGATTCACCTGACATGTCCACACCATGAGAAAGTAATCGGAGACTTCCCCACTGTGAGGGCACCGCCCATCGACTGTCGGGTCACAATGCTTTACTATTGCAGGACACAACAAAGTGTTTGTCTGCAGGCGCCTTAGGGTTCGTTTATTGGCTTTACTCAGGCCCTTAGCTGGCACCGAAAAAAGCCGACGTTGTTCGCAATAGTACAACAGAATTTTTCTCCGCAGAAGTTGTTGGCTATAGTCTCTCAGCCGGAACAGCCTGGGTGAGGTGCCTGGTGGTTAAGTGCGCGGGTGGCCGCATCCGCAGTTTGAGTGAGGGGTCTGAATCCATGACGGCTCGCTTTAAAATTTGATTGCTGTCTCGTCTCTGGTGGTGGCTTCGTGGCATTTTAGGTACAACCCCTGTGCACAACCTGAGGTGCTTTACGCTATGCGAGGCAGTCGTTTTTTTTTTTTTTTTGGTGGGTGGGGGGGGGGGCACTTACAACCATCTGTTTTTTTGTCCACGCAAATAGCACTTGCGTAGCCGCATCAAACATTGATCTGTTTTCTTTGCACATTTTGTAACTATGTCGTGTTAGGCCGTATGGACGAACTGTGATACAACACCAGCAATGCTTACTTGTGTGTCCCGCGTTCCTCAACAAGCTGCTGATTGTCTACCCGTCCCTTCATCACCTGAAGAGGTAAAGGGGACATTGCAATCTGTGAATCGTGGAACGACCCCTAGGCCAGATGGTTTTCCAGTTTAGTTTTACTTGACATTTTAGAATGGGATTGGAGGATTGGAACAGCCTTCATCGGGGTCATCCGAAGATGTTTCGAGGACGGTGTTTTTCTATCCAGTTTTTGAGATGGCTCTATTGTTCATATTCCAAAAGGTGACACTTCTTCGGTTAGTCCTAAAGATGTGGGCCTATCACACTCCTTAACGTTGACTATAAGGTATCTGCGACAGTAATTTTCAACATCTAAGGGCTCTGCTGAACACGTTGCCAGATTGCTCTCACAGTGACGTTTCCTTTGTCCAGCCAACGTCCTCTTAGGGGCAGTAGTAGTGGGAGTCATGCAGGTCTCGTCACCAGGAAAAAAGGTGAATGGAAGAAAGAAGCGAACTAAACCGGATAACTTATCACGGTAACGTGGTATTGACCCCGGGCCTTAATGGTCTGAAGGTATGCGCAACTCTCAGTTGGCTATCTATTCACTTCTGTTTTCTTTGTTGAACTGGGTGATGCACGCTCTCTTGCAGAACGTGAATTCCTGAAAAGATTGTGAATGCGTTCTGCCGACGATTGTAACGCATTTGGAAAGTGGAAGGCTTCATATGAACACATCAATGGCGATATGGTTAAAATTAAGGTAAAGGCATAAACGTTGCGGTACTTTCGATATTAAATACGAGCAAAGCGATCTGAACTTTTGTGAGGCACAAACCAAGGCAAAACATCTATAAGCGCTTAAGATGGTCATATAGATTACAAGGAACGCATACCTGACAGTGTTCTGGCGGAAAATCTCGTGACATGAGAAGTTCATTAAAACCAAAAAGAAAAGAGCATTGCCTGAGCCGGCATGTCGCGTGTACTCGCTTTGACTGTTGATAACTAATCGCGAGCACTGTAAATCGAGCGGTGATATTTACGACAGCATATGGCACATAACATCGCCAGAAATCCCCCCGCTCGAGGTGCTCCTAGAAACGCCATTGTCTGGGCCTGTGCATCTCGGGATCTGACTTTGACGAACCTGGTATGAGAGGGCGTATTTCAGGACGGGTGATGGATTCGCGACACTGTGTGATCGCGCTATAGCTGTAGCCAACCCTTCGCTGACCGATGCTTATCACCAGAGAGTTTCCTAAATATTCAATAGAGGAAACCTTGGCGCTAGTGTCTATAGGAGCTGCGACGCATAGCGCTTCAGCGAGCATGGGACTTATGGGTGTGACATGAATTTGCCTAGTCTTCGTATTTTATGTTCGTTCTGACTTCTCGTGGCTTGAAGTTGCTTTGTCATGAACCAGCAATCGGCAAATGTTCGACAGTTATGCTTCACCACCTTAATCTTTTAGGCTTACCACTTCCAATCGGGTAGCGAAGTGAAAAATGGTTTGTTCTTTCCTTCGGAACAAAACCAAAACACTGCAATAAACCGAAGCACAAGTGCGTTTGCTGCCCGCGAGCACGAAGACTATAGGGAAATCCATGTCAAACTCTTATAATTCTCATGGTCGCTGAATGATCGCAGTGCCAGTGAGGAAACTCTATGGCTGTCACGACGCGTGAGTGGCTGAACTTTTATCAGCCATTGATTATTGTTTTGCTCTGAACTGAAACAACGGCTAAAGTTTGTAATGCATACGCCATTCCATTAGCACCGCGGGTTGAGGTCATTGAATATAGAAGTATTGATCGATGTGCATCATGGCATACGTGGTTTAGGGATGAGGACTTGAATGTTATGAGTTATTTCCACGAGTATAAGCGATACTAAGCCACAGTTGGAATTTTTCTTTCCGTGAATAAGCAGCACTGTTTTTCTGATTAGCCTTTATTTAAACGCATTTATTCATATGCTATCTTGTGAACTTTACGATAGCCTGGAATTGCACCGGTATATATTTTTGCTGTAAAAGCAGCACTAATAAGAGAATTACTTGTAGAGTTCGTCGACCTCTACGTCGAATGTTACTGTGTGGTGAGCTGTCTCTAGCCAGCTTCGCAAACAAGAATACGAATATACAGAACGACGCGGGGAAGACCAGCCGAGCAATATCCCTGTTTCTTCGGCTGCTCAAAGCACACTCATGCATGTATCACGTCAAGATTCATTACGACGTGCTTGTCGCATATGGACGACTAATTTGCAATGCCCTCAAATGTAGCCATTTGGTTAGAGCGCTAATAATTGATATCGGAGCGTCTGTGGCGAACAAGTACGTCGATGACGCCTTGTGTTCGATGGAACGCTTGGACTTATTGGAAAGTTTAGCCGTTTCGTCATGTGACCAACTGTGGTTTTCTCTGCCGAAAGTCATTCGGATTCACTCTTCACTGACTACTCTCAAGATTTCCGAGTTGCGCCTGCGAGGCAGCAGGGCCCAGGACCTCGTTGCAGCGCTGAAAGAAAATAGTACGCTCAAAGAGCTGTCGATCCACGGTTCGGTGATATGCGAGGCCGGACGAGGTGTGTTCGCGGACTACTTGAAGACCCACATTTCACTCATCACCCTCAGTGTAGGTGCAGATGACGTCAGCAATAGAAACTGCTTCAACTGGATCGTGGAAGGCCTCCTCGTAAACGAGTGATCAAGAACTTAAGTCTTACCAACATTCTTTTCGATCGAGTGAATGCGACACTGGCGGCGCCGATCTTCAGCGAAAATAAAACCATACGCAGTTTTCACGTGGCGTACATCCCTCAAGCATTATCTCTCCAGCCGGGCACCGATTACAACTTGTGGCACGCACCACTGTCAAACAACGACACCCTAGAGGAACTCGGACTGCCCTTTTCTATCTGGAAGCCGGAGCAGTGGGCCGATTTCTTCTGGATTGCTGCTGGAAAAGCGAATCTGAAAAGAATCACTGTTTATGTGCACGTGACCGCTCATCGCAAACTGCCAACGTTGTGCAAGGTACTAAAAGAAAGCGGAGCCGAAGAGAAGGTATCGCTCGGAACCTACTTCGTTCGTCACGACGTGGACTTGATGTACTCGAAGGCGTTCTCGGACGTAGACATGTTCTGCTTTGGCGATAGATTAGGACAGTTCGTTTGCCTATTGCAGCCGTTTACCCACATAACTTCCATAAGGTTCACTATCAGGATAGGAAATCTGCCACTGGCTTCGTCCGTCGCCTCGTACATCGAAGCTACGACGTCGCTGCAGAAGCTACGTCTCATCTTGTATGGTGATGAAAGTGACACGAAAGAGAATACGGACAGATCTTGGACAGAGATAGCTGGCGCCCTGTCTTTAAACAGGAGCATAAATGAACTAGGAGTATACATGGATATAGATTACGGCGACCGTCACGAGGAAAGTAACATCATCTCTGTGCTTTACCAAGAGCAAATAAAGCGGCTTGTCGAAGCGATTCGGTACAGTAGCACCATACGAAGAATCAACTTCGGCGCGGGACATTCAGTCACGGTCGCCACCTTTCTGCGTTCTTTCTCCGAGCGCGTCACAGACAACTACATCCTCGTCGGCTTCAACATATGCGGAACGTTGAGCACAGAATCCGCGCAAGACTGTTTTAAAGTACAGGACACTGTACGTCGAAACTGCGGCCTTGTCGGGCGTGCTGCGCAGTTCATTCGAGAACTTGCATTGGGAAGGTGAGTATCGCACAGCAAATACTTGTATTCCGGTGACATTCGCTAAAATTTATGTTGTGAAGTAAACAGGCGGAGCAGTTGTGTGGAATCAATAAGACACTTGTTACAATGCGAAGCCTAAACAATATGACTTGGTAAGGTAATGCGCCGCATACATTGAGTCGTGTGCCATACATCAGTGAGGACGTGCACAGTGTAGCTTCTTGTGAAGAATCAGGCACAGCAAGAAAATAGTGCGTGTCTTGTACGAGCGTTATGTGGTGACAGCCACAGAGTTTTCCCATATAAGCCCAATGCATACTCATGTATTCGAAACGTAAATCTTCAGGGTCACGTGATGCACGTACTTGAGATTGTATCGTCTGAAGCTCGTATTATAATGGCATGATATTGACGTGGACACTTACGTAAAGGCAAAAATTAGCAGAGGACCAGATCCGCAACAACATTACGAGGTTATCAGGCGTAGTTTCTCTGATCATTTGTTGTACAAGAATTTGGCACGTTTTAATACACGAGTACCGTAGTTTTAATTGTTTCATCGTTAAAAAACAGTGAACTATAAATCGTTAGCGTTTTTTTTCAAGTAAATAGACACTTGCGCGTTTACCTTTATTAACATATAAATTAGAATCTTGTCACTCACTGTGAAATCGAACATAATATCAGCTCGTGCTGTCATCACAAGCCGTCCACGCTAACATGCTTAACAAACTCTTCTGCTATAATTCAAAAGCGGCACGACCTGTTAAATAAAGTGTATTACCATCTATGTCGCTTGTTAGTGGCTAAAACTAATTCATTTACCTCTAGAATGGTGCCAGGCTGACCAATTTATATACTTGGATTTAATCATGGCCATTTGTTTCGCTCGCAAGAATTTAGTATGCAGCATTAAAGATTAAACAGTGCTACGGGTACGTGTCTCATTATCTTAGTTCTTGCTAAACTTGTCCAGTGTTCAGCCATACGGGAATGAATTCGTGCATGGCACAATCTGAAGAAAACTAGAGAGTCCTTTCAAATCTTTTAAACTTGAAAGTGTTTTATATCGGGGTCACCATGTCTACGCTGACGTGCTTTTGTCACCTATGTGGCGTTGAAAAATACATTCTAAGTAATGCCAAAGAAGCCAACTAGAAAGCAAGAATACTTAGTGCGGAATTGCACCAGCAACCTCTGAATTCTCAACACGCGGGGCCGACCACTACGCCAAGAAGCGTACGGTTTCTGGATTGTTCATGTCAAGTCATTTATATACACCATTACAGCGTTAAGCAGTCCACAGAGACTTCGAAATTTTAGCGGGTTTTTGTTACTAGTGGCGAAGTGACGTGACAGGCTCGTGTTAGGTAAAGTAACTGTATATGGGCCCTACGGAAACGAAGCAGTGCAGAGGTCCGCCATCTTGCCTGGTTAGCAACCATTGGTATGCGGCGAAGTCACCCTCTGTTTTTGGAGGCGACATGTTTGCCGTGTTCCATATTGGTATACTTCACTTGCGTCCTTCACGCACTGTTTTCAGTGCTTCAAGGCCACTTTTCGGCCCAATTGCCAACAAATTGCAACCTATTAGAGCTGACTAAATAACGTGGTAAAAAAAAGCGACGTTCTTTCTCAGCATGTGGCGAAAAGTGCAGAGCGAACATTATCAACCTATTTTGTCTTCCGACACTCGCATTTCACGCATTTTAGGAGATTTTGACCGTATAACGAGCGGCAACATTCAGTATTATGATTACACTGGTGAAATTTGACATTCATTGACATTGACGGTACCGCGAAATCACCCGATCAGTCTCGATGAATATAACGCTATATAGAATTATGCCTCACTATTTTGAAGCGCGTAAGAGCACTCTTTGCGCAATTCGCGGTGTGTGATGCATGTTTGTTATTTCATCGTTATAAAATGCTTCACTGCACATGGGAATTCAAATTTTTACGCGATATGCAGCCTCATGAAGTCAGTTTAGAGCGCAGCTTTAAGTTTCGGCAAAGCTTTGCGGTAGAGTACTGTACTACCACGCAAAAGGCTATGGTTCGATTCCCTAGTAAAACAAGTACACAGTAAAAAAGTTTACACCCAACAGGGTATAAAAGGGTTCTTTTACGAGAAAGCACCCTTTGCAACACCCTTTAACACCCATAAATGGTCGATTGAAAAAAAAAGCACCCATTTGTTTGGGTGCTTGCCTCGATAGCACCCTAAAATAGGCTCTAACGGTGCTTTTGTGCCTGAGAAGGGTGTACGTGACGATTCATCAGATGGAATATGCACGATAAGAAGAACACATCATTATAATATTTGGGATTTTACGTCTCAAAAACTTCGCTACGATTATGAGGGTCGTCGAAGTGGAAAGCTCTAGAGATTTTGACTATTTGGTGTTCTTTAATGGGCGCTGATATCGCACTGTGCACAGGCTTCTACTTTTCGCCTCCATCTGAATTCGACTGCCACGGCCGCCATCGAACCCGCGACCTTTGGATTGGCGGCCAAGCAGCGTAGCTACTGCACGAATATGTGGACCTTGCGTTAAATGACGACCTAGACTTATAATGTGTGAATGTGCTCTCCGAATAAAGCAGAATGCCAGCAGAAGCAAATCGCGTTTCATCTATAATGGCAATTAACTGCAATCCACGTTACGAAAGCTCACCTTAGCGTTGGTTATAAGCTACATGTTTGCTGTGGATTATATACAGGAACATAATGTTCGCCCGAGTATGGGTGTGTGTGCGTGAGCCTGCGCATGCGTTCGCGTGTAAGCGTGATTGTGTACACCCGTGCATGTGTGCGTGCGCGTGTATGTGCGAGTCCGTGCTTGTGTTAAGCGCGCCTGTGCACATTTGTACGCCCATGCATGCGTGCGTTTACGGTCGCGCGTGTGTGTTGCTGTATGTGTGTATACGTGTATGTGTGTGCGCCTGTGTATAAATATGCGTGTGTATCAGCCCGTGCACCCTCGAATTTCGTGTGTGTGTGTGTGTGTGTGTGCGGGGGGGGCACTGCTTCTTAGTGTTTAAGGTCCCACAGCTGTTCAGACTGGGAGTCTATATGGGAGGTGGCTTAAGAAATGGCGGTGGTCAACGCACTGTTCACGGACTATTCAGTACATGGAAAACAGCTGCACATTTTCGTACCTCATCATTGCTTACGAACTTGCTGTGGTAGCTAATTAGGTCCGCTGAGGCGCTTCTACGCTCGAAAACGTGCGTTACGACCAATTCACACGGAAAGCTGTCACTGCGCTTATGCACAACCATCGTTTATATTAACAACGTTTAACAAGAACGTGCCCTGCCTTTGCTACAGGGGCTTAGCTAGTTCATTGGGCAACCATATGGAATTATGTGCTGATCATGTGGTCAGCAAAAAGTTTGTTATAACAACCTCGGCACGTTTCGTGGTGCGTGACAAGCCTTCTAAACATCCGCGACTGTGGATTAATTTGTTCCTGCTTCGACTACGCATTCAGTGTTTGCAGCACCATACGCGGAATTGCCAGACACAGACAATGCGAAAAGAAATTCCACTGAAAAAAGGTGTAGCGATGCTCTCCCGCTAATGCCACCGAGGACGAAATAATTATTGTTTCTGGGCATTCCATGGTGCACTTTGTTTTCCGCAAGTTTTGCTTCACTATTTTTCGCCAACTGCAATCCCATTCCGTCAAAATACTCAAAGAAACCGAGGCTGGTAAATAACCTGCGTCGCTGTGCGACTGGCTGGAAGGAGAGTGTCCGTTTACAAGGAGTCATTTCGCGTCGAACGGCCGTCCGCCGTATGCGCCATAGCGTTTGCCTTTCGGCGCCGTCTTGGCGGGTATCCCGATCCTTCCCCCCAACCCCCCCGCTCACCCCGGCCAGCGTTGCTCACACAACGGCGGCGTAGATAAGCCAATAGTTGCGTCACCGAACACCTGCGTCGACAGCTGCGGCGCCGCCGCCAGTGCCTCCTCCTCTCTCTCACGTTGCTCACTCTGTCTCATCGTCTTTCAAATGCGTTGCGTTGGTCTGGGGTCTTGGTCGCTGTATATGTTCTAGCGAACAGGCGCATATTCAATGGTGGTCACGCATGACACCGTGTTCGAAGTGACGCTCGGATTAAGGAATAATAATGGAGTGGCAGACACGGACAACGTGGGCCTGTTAACGGTGAGTGTACTGTTTTCGTTGGTAGTAATCATACAGCGCTAGCTGGGCGCCTGCAGCAGCTCTGCCGAAGTAGGCTGCCAGCCATTTACAACAGCATGCGTTCGCGGGCCTGTTGCAGATGCCCGATTAAACGTGTGACTTAACGAGTTCACACTGCTATGCGCGATGTTGTGTAAGAGCCTGCATCACTCATACAGTGAGTAATGTGGTCACTTACAAAAGCGGGATTAGTTGCTGATCGCACATTGTCTCTACACTGCATAAAGTGATTGATATTGTTTTAAGGTGTGCTTTGGGCTACATCATAATAACATTTCTAAATACTCAAATACTAACATACTCAAATGTGCAACGTGCTTCTGTAAGTGTAAGCGTAAAAAAAGAAAGAAAAAGAAAAAATTATGTACAGAGGCACACTGTACGAAATGGCTTTTTTTTGATTAAAGACGGTATAGTTGGAGGTGCTGATATGCCGCGATGCTCCCAGAACGTGCGCCTCGGTCTTTTAAGCTATTTAGGACAAGTGTCACCAGCAACAGAGAAAGATCTAGCAGACTTCCAAAGGCGCGTTGTTGTGGCCATCGCCGTGTGTTGTTTTCCCTCGTTTCTGTTTGCTGTTTTTGTGCTTTGCCTTCATCTGCGATAACGTTCGGCGTTATAACAGAATCGAGAGAGTATACGTGACTGTGGGAGCTATGTGCGGTAGCTCTAGCATAAGCCATGGCTGCTGCAACGTAGATGGCGTCCGCGCGCGTTGGTGTCATTCGAGCGCTCCTACTTGCTTGAGTGTGTTTAACTGAGTATTTAGGCACGGGTTACGTTTGTAAATCCCGTGGTCAATAATCGCTAATAGCGTGCCCCTGATTCCCATCAGAGGATGGGCTTCGTTGTCGAAATATGCCAGACGCTTTTTCTGAAAGCAAGCTTTGAAAAAAATTTTTTAAAGAAATACTTTCATACGTGCTAGGCAGTGCCTATTGCAGGCCCGCAACTCTTTAAAAACTGGATGAGCTATCACATCTTTTATCAAATCACAATAAATTAAGTTTATTGAATTATAGATGACGAATTTCTGTGCTAGATTAGGTAGACAAAACACATGTTCGCAGCCCTACGTTTAGAAAGAAGGCAAATAGGAAGCACAGCGTAAAATTTGGATTAGATTCCATTGACGGAGCGTCTTGTGAGGGTAGAATAACGAGAAAATTGTTCATTTTTGATGCCCTTATAAAGACAGTCAGAATTGCACTGATTGGTGACTTGTAACAATTCCTCAGATTGTTAGAGGCGTGATTAAAGTCAGTAAATCTTTTACTTTTTTTTGCAGACCTCTTCGCTAGTGCCACGCCCAAGATCATTTGTTCTCATGTATAAGAGAAAGCAGAGATATCTCCACTGTTTGTACATGAAGAGGTAAGTTTCTTGTGCGTTTTGATTAATGCTACATGTTCTGAACGTTGTACTTTAAGAATTGTTTTTCACACTGGCTCACTACCCTAGAAGGAATTTGATTCTTAGGTGAGTTCAGGCTTTCGTAAATGCCATTTTTGAGCTGTAGTCTTACACTTCACCTCATTTCGGGAATTTGCTGTATGCTGGAAAACTCTTATCTTTATCATACGAATTTATTGGAATGTATGGGTTGTATGCTTCGAGTTCAGTGTAATGTCAATTACAAGCCATTTCGAAGGATACACACTACACAATCTTTATATATGGTGCTGCCTGAACTGCACGAACATCCTTTTATGAGAAGTCATATTTGCTCTTATTACAGGATGAGAGGGTGCCGCTGACGTCCTGCGTAGTCTACCCCGGCCCCAGCCTAGAGCAAGCCTACTTCCTGAACCTCCACATGGATAACCGAAAAATCTTCCGTGTCAGTAATCACGAAGAAGGAGCGAAAGCACTGATGAGTTGATTTTTTTTATTTTCAACATTGTCTACGGCCGCAAGGCCTTTAACAACCACCGTGATTGAGCGGCTTTTTCTCGGCGTGAGGTTGGAGTTTATCAAAGAAGTTGTTCAGGCAGTACGACGGTGAAAATTTTAGTGTCACAATGCCTGAACAAATTTTTCTAGTGTGGTCATGGTAGTTGAACAAATATTGTTATTTGTGTGAGTTATTTTCCTTAAATATAGCTGGACCATTCAATGCCAAACGTTCCAGCCACTTTGGCGACCATCTGAATTGTGTTTGAAAAAAAAAATGTGCTGACTTACTGCGTTGAAAACAGTGAACTGCTAGAATATTTCAGTGAGAAAAAAAGTTTTGTTCATGTGGCTGGCCTATATCTTCCTGGCATAATGCCGTCTGTGTGCTGTTTGTGGAAAATATCGTTTTAAAACTGCCGCTTATTTTTCTAAAACAAATTCGGCCTACCTGTTAAGTAAATGTGCTTCTGTAAGGTATTTGAAGGTCAATAATAATAGTGCAATTTTTTGCCACATTCGCTTCCAAGAATTGAGCCAAAATGTGTTATGTTTGCATTTTTATTGCAATATTGCACTTTGTATGAATATCTTAGCAGTGAATACTTACTCCACAGAAGGTATATTTTGAGAAAAAAATATCTTTATACCTCTCAAGCTGCTGAAATATACAAGAAAATATCACGAATTTCACAAAATTGTGATTTTGGTCCGTATTGAGATGCAATTTGCTCCATGTTGTGATACAATGAAAACTGATCATTATACCTAAACTGTAAGAAAATGAAATTCTTTCTGTAATAAAAATCTTATCGCAAAAAGGACAGGAAAGAGCGTTGTCAACTGAATTTTATTGAAGGTGCTATGAGCATTTTTATACTGAGCACAAGACAAGGGCTCATCTGCAAAAACACATGTGTGACCATGACAAAATAATTTTAACCGAGAAAAGAATACTCTTTTTCGGAAAAGATAAGTTAAGGTGTACTGATGCATTGATCCTTGGCCTTCCTGATAAAGAGTTCTAAAATCTCTCATTCTTCTGCTTGCTTTTTTTTCAAAAACCGTGTTTTATAAAACCTAGGACTACACTTACATTCTTTACGGTGTCCGGCCATGAGACTACTGTAGCCCTTCTTAACATTTAAAGCATGCTGTCTTGTTGATCATTGAAGCATTGCCCAGTTTGTCCTATGTTTACTTTTCCACGTGTTAGCGGTATCTCATACACATTAGATTGGCATTCAGTAAACCTATTCTAGTGAGGAATGGTGCAAGATTGACTATTCCTGTTGCTGAAAGTACATGGCCATTTGAAAGCTTGCAATGGGTGGAAAACAACAATGTCATATCTGCTGGCTCTTTTCCTAAAATTGTGAGACACCTTATCTACGTAGTACCGTGTGACATGCAAAGGTGATTGGTCATTCTCTTTTTCTTTTGGTCATGTTTCCTTTAACTTTACTTTCTGCAGGAGGGTTTCGCAAACAAGTGTGATGATGCTGTTGGGGTATTGGCTGGTGCTATCAGCCCAGGAGTGCTAAGAATGTTCTGCCTTTTGATAGTGGGCATTCAAAATTAGTAGAAAGAGGAATTGATACCACATGTATTCTGGCCACCCTTCAGAAGTCATGTTAGCACAAGGGTGAGGTCAGGCTTAAAAACCAGATTAAAAAACTAAAAGATACTGGGTATCCCAACAGAATCATCACACCCGTTTGCAAAACCCTCCTGCGGAAAGTAAAGTTAAAGAAGACAGGACCAACAAAAAACAATGACCAAAACCTCTGCATGTTATACCACATCACGTGTCTCACAATTAAAAAAATAGCCAGCAGATATGATATTAGCGTGTTGTTTCCCACCCCTTGCAGGCTTTTAAAAGTGTGTGTACTAAACACCAACAGGAATAGTCAATCTTGCCCCATTCGTCACAAGAATAGGTTTACCTAATGCCAATTTAACGTTTATAGAAGTATTTTTTATCAGGTAAACCAATGATCAGTGCATCACTACACGTTCACTTATCCTTTCCGCGAGGGAGTATTCTTTTCACAGTTAAGATTATTTTGTAGTGCTCACACGTGTCGTCGCACATGAACACGGTTCTTGTACTGCGTATAAAAGCGCTCATAGCACATTCATTAGGATCAATGCATTAGTACACTTTCACTTATCTTTTCCGAAAAAGAGTATTCTTTTCTCGGTTAAAATTATTTTGTCATGGTCACACATGTGTTTTTGCTGATGAGCCCTTGTCTTGTGCTCAGTATAAAAATGCTAATAGCACCTTCAATAAAATTCAGTTGACAACGCTCTTTCTTGTCCTTTTTGCGATAAGATTTTTATTACAGAAAGAATTTCATTTTCTTACAGTTTAGGTATAATGATGAGTTTTCATTTTTCATTGTATCACAACATGGAGCAAACTGCATCTCAATACGGACAAAAATCACAAATTTGTGAAATTCGTGATATTTTCTGGTATATTTTAGAAGCTTGAGAGGTATAAAGATATTTTTTCTCAAAGTATACCTTCTGTGGAGTAAGTATTCACTGCCCATATATTCATACAAAGTGCAATATTGCAATAAAAATGCAAGCATAACACATTTTGGCTCAATTCTTGGAAGCTAATGTGGCAAAAAATTGCACTAATATTATTGAGCTTCAAATACCTTACAGAAGCACATTTACTTAACAGGTAGACCGAATTTGCTTTAGAAAAATTAAGCGGCAGTTTTAAAACGAAATTTTCCACAAACAGCACGCAGACGGCATTATGCCAGGAAGTTATAAGCCAGCCACATGAACAAAACTTTTTTCTCGCTGAAATATTCTAGCAGTTCACTGTTTTTAACGCAGTAAGTCAGCACATTGTTTTGTTCAAATACAATTCAGATCGTCGCCAAAGTGGCTGGGACGTTCGGCATGGAATGGTCCAGCTATATTTAAGGAAAATAACTTACACAAATAACAATATTTGTTCATCTACCATGACCACACTAGAAAAATTTGTTCAGGCATTGTGACACTAAAATTTTCAGCGTCGTACTGCCTGAACAACTTCTTTGATAAACTCCAAACTCACGCCGAGAAAAAGCCGCTCAATAACGGTGGTTGTTAAAGGCCTTGCGGCCGTAGACAATGTTGAAAATAAAATAAAATCAACTCATCAGTGCTGTCGCTCCTTCTTCGTCATTACTGACACGGAAGATTTTTCGGTTATCCATGTGGAGGTTCAGGAAGTAGGCTTGCTCTAGGCTGGGGCCGGTGTCACAGAACGAGCGCTAAACAAGAGCGCGCCGCCAAATGCTTGCGACAACGGGCGGCAGAAACGCCGCGAGGTAAAAAGAAAAAAAAAGAAGCAAACATCCAGGGCTCCCGGGCGCGCGCTCTCCCCGCAGAAGCACGGCTTCGCAGACGATCCTCCTCACCCCACTTCGGCGGCCCAGCAAGCTCGCGATTTTTCCAGAACGAAGGGGGCGGGGCCATACCGAGTTGACTCACCGGCCGGAGAGGGCATTCCAACTGTCTCGCCCTCTTCCCAGCTTTCGCCGCGTATCGCGCCGACGAAATGACCAGAAATTTCTGGAAGGTGGCGCGGAAGGTATTTAATCGAGCGGCCGAGACGACAGAACAGGAGGTGATGGAAGTTAACGCCAGAGCGCGTAGGAATTCCGCCGTGGAGTCGGCGAAGGTTCTGCCCGCAGTGACAGAACAGGAGGAGACGGAAGTGAGCGCCAGAGTGCGTAGAGAGTCCGCCGTGTAGTCGGCGAAGTTTGTGGTCCGTAGGGACGGCTCGAGCTACAGGCAAGAGCGTGGGTTTACCGCTATCGAGCGAAGACGCGGGCAACAGCTGCGTGTGTGAAGCCGACGGATTTCCGGCGAAGAAGTTGAAGTTTGAAGAGTGGCCAATTGAAGACGGGAGGTTTCCTGGGAGAGAACTTCGAGAGCTGCGGAACGACAACAACGCTGGACTTTGAGTGAGTGATTCTCGGAAGAGTATCATTCAGACTTTTGTTCCAAGGACTTTGGACTGAATAGGTTTTATATCTCTTTAGTCTTTAAGTGTCTTGGTTGTTCAATGCATGCGACTGCATTGTAGTGCGTATTGTTGTCTGTGTCCGTTGTTTCAAGTGTGGTTGATTGTACTGTGTAGTACATTGTCTGTTTGGTGACGTATTGTATGTAACTATTGTGGAGTGTGCATACGTGTGTATTGTTTTTGATCTGCCGTTAATGAGAATATAATTTTGTTTGTTTATCAACTCTCGGCTCTGTCTTGTTCTTTGGGCCACAGCCGGTGTCCGCTGGCGCACCAATAAGGACCACTTCTAAATTGTCCACGCTTTCGTGGTGCGGTTTGGGGGGCCGATACTTCGGCTCTTGGAATTAGCCCGGCGATCGCCTCCCTAATAAAGGGGACATGTGTGACAATTAATCTGGCGTCCGCGACATAGGACCTTTTGGTGCACAGTGTGTCCAAAGTAGTGAGAAAGAGCCTCGAGTTGTTGATAGTGCTATCGGAACGATTTTGTGTGTTGTTCAGTGTTCTCGTTAACGAGTGCAGGGGAGTGTTCCGATAGACTGATTTAGGCAGATACTTTTTGCACGCGGCAAGGTTTTAGTTGCGAGTTGCGAGACACAATGGATCTCGAAAAGTTAGTTGCTCTTTGTGAAAAGATGGGTCTTTCTGGCGCCGAACTACGGAAGTGGGTCACCCAGAAGGAAAAAGAAGAAAAAGAGAGAGCCAAAGAAGAAAAAGCAGCCGAGCTGGAGAAAGAGAGGTTGGCGGTCGAAAGAGCCAAAGCGGAAAAAGAAGCTGAGGTGGAGAGAGAGAGGTTGGCGGCAGAGAGGGCCAAGGAAGAAAAGGCAGCTGAGTTGGAGAGAGAAAGGCTGGCCGCTGAAAGGGCGAGAGAAGAAAGAGAAGCAAAAGAGCGACAGCTGAAAGAAGAAAGAGAGCTGCAATTGAAGTTGGAGCTGCAGAAAGAAAGACTGGCAGCTGAGAGGGCGAAAGAAGAAAGAGAGGAAAGGGAACGGCAGCGACAGCACGAGATAGAACTCGAGCGGCTCCGTTTGCAACAGCGAAGTGAAACTCCGGTCCAAGCTAGAGTTGAAAGCAGCGAACGAGAGGATCACGGCTTCCGCTTGAACCCAAGCAAGCTGCTCGTAGCGTTTGATGAGAGGAAGGACGACCTAGACGCGTACCTCCACCGATTTGAGACGATTGCGAAGAGCCAGAATTGGCCGGAACATCAATGGGCAACTGCTTTGAGTACTTGCTTGAGTGGTGAAGCGCTCAGTGTGTACGGTAGGCTGACGCCGACCGATGCAGCCAACTATGCAAAGGTGAAAGCTGCTTTGCTGAAGCGATTTAGATTTACCGTGGAAGGATTCCGGGACAGATTTCGGACAGGAAAGCCAGCTGATGGTGAGACGGCTACGCAGTATGCCGCCCGACTTTGCCATTATTTCGACAGATGGATTGAACTTTCAGGGACAGCACAGGAGTACGATGAACTTAGAGAGCTGCTAATTAAAGAACAATTTCTTACTAGTTGCCACCCAAGCCTGTCGCTGTATTTAAAAGAGAGGAAGGCTGACTCACTTGAAGACATGCTTGAATTGGCTGATCAATTTTTGGAAGCGCAAGGCGGCACTAATTTGGCCAAGGTCAAGAAGGAGTGTCCCGATGATTCGAAGAAATTGGTTCCCGAAGAAAAGAAGCGTGCACCAGAGAGCATTCAGCGATGTTTTCTGTGTAACCGAGTGGGTCATCGCGCGAAAAACTGTCGAACGATCTTTACGAGCCCTACGGTAGTGAAATGTTTTAAGTGTGGTCAGACTGGGCACAAAGCAGATGCATGTCGGAACGGAGTGAGTCAAACTCACCAGGTATCCTGTGTGCAAGCCGCACCGAAATCTGATAATAATGCCGTCACTGATGGATTCGTAGAGTTGAAGAATGGGGAGAAAATTCCTATTGTGGGGGCTTTAATGTCAAAACAGCCAACCGGTGTTACGAAGGGAATGCCAACACTTCCTGGAAAGATTGCTGGCAAGAAGATTACGGTTCTAAGAGACACCGGTAGCTCCACGGTTATCGTGAGGAGAAATTTGGTACGGGAAAGAGAGTTGACAGGCAGAGCGAAACCGGTTTGCCTAATTGACCGTACGGTCCGGATGCTTCCCGAAGCAGAAATTGAGGTTGAAACCCCGTACTTCAGCGGGAAGGTTACTGCGTTATGCATGACGACCCCCCTGTATGACCTTGTCATCGGAAACATCGACGGGGCGCGAGGGCCAAGTGATCCAGAATGTTTGGGAGAAGACCCGAAGATGGAGCCCTCGCCAACACAGCGGCCGCGAGATACAGTGGAGGAGCACCCCGTGACGGATCTCACTAGAGCCCAAGGTGAAGCTGCGGCGCAAGAGACAGCGAAGGAGAAGACGATCGTGTCGAATAAGTTCACGGGCCGAGCAACTGGACGTACGTCGGCACGACCTCAACCGACTGACAGTGTAAAGGAGACGGAGTTGGCCAGCCGGGCAAAATGTAGAGGCATGATCAAACGGGAAAATAAACAGACAGGACCCGTCGAATGTAATGACGCGTTAACGGTGTCGGAAGAGACAACGATGGCTGAGACGACGCCTCAGATATCGTCGTTGGAAAGGGCTCGCCGAAAAGGAACGTGGAAGCACAAGAAGAGATCGAGCGAGCACCGCAAAAAGGGGCGCAAGCGCTGTTCGGAGTACTCAAGATAGGTGCTGAGGTGGAATCAGAATGTGTTTGGCAGAGCTGAGTGACATATGTTGTGTTAATGTTCTTGTTATCCTGTGCCTCAAGTGTATGTCGAGTGAGTCAGTGTTCTGTGCGATGGTGTGATGTATAGTGTTGTATAATTGTTGGATAGACAGAACTTTGTACGTTTGTATTGTTTAGAATGTGTGATGAAGTGTTGTAGGCATGTACCTGTGGCTATATTTCATGTGTTGTGGAATTGAACTACAATGTACGATTGTATTGAGTGATATATTGTGAATGTGAAGTGTCATGAGCGACGGATTGTGTTACAGTCTGTGAGAATGTGTGGTGACTGTTCGCGCTCGTTTGTGTGGTTTTGAATATTATGAGATAATATTCTTAAAGTGGGGGGCAGTGTCACAGAACGAGCGCTAAACAAGAGCGCGCCGCCAAATACTTGCGACAACGGGCGGCAGAAACGCCGCGAGGTAAAAAGAAAAAAAAAGAAGCAAACATCCAGGGCTCCCGGGCGCGCGCTCTCCCCGCAGAAGCACGGCTTCGCAGACGATCCTCCTCACCCCACTTCGGCGGCCCAGCAAGCCCGCGATTTTTCCAGAACGAAGGGGGCGGGGCCATACCGAGTTGACTCACCGGCCGGAGAGGGCATTCCAACTGTCTCGCCCTCTTCCCAGCTTTCGCCGCGTATCGCGCCGACGAAATGACCAGAAATTTCTGGAAGGTGGCGCGGAAGGTATTTAATCGAGCGGCCGAGACGACAGAACAGGAGGTGACGGAAGTTAACGCCAGAGCGCGTAGGAATTCCGCCGTGGAGTCGGCGAAGGTTCTGCCCGCAGTGACAGAACAGGAGGAGACGGAAGTGAGCGCCAGAGTGCGTAGAGAGTCCGCCGTGTAGTCGGCGAAGTTTGTGGTCCGTAGGGACGGCTCGAGCTACAGGCAAGAGCGTGGGTTTACCGCTATCGAGCGAAGACGCGGGCAACAGCTGCGTGTGTGAAGCCGACGGATTTCCGGCGAAGAAGTTGAAGTTTGAAGAGTGGCCAATTGAAGACGGGAGGTTTCCTGGGAGAGAACTTCGAGAGCTGCGGAACGACAACAACGCTGGACTTTGAGTGAGTGATTCTCGGAAGAGTATCATTCAGACTTTTGTTCCAAGGACTTTGGACTGAATAGGTTTTATATCTCTTTAGTCTTTAAGTGTCTTGGTTGTTCAATGCATGCGACTGCATTGTAGTGCGTATTGTTGTCTGTGTCCGTTGTTTCAAGTGTGGTTGATTGTACTGTGTAGTACATTGTCTGTTTGGTGACGTATTGTATGTAACTATTGTGGAGTGTGCATACGTGTGTATTGTTTTTGATCTGCCGTTAATGAGAATATAATTTTGTTTGTTTATCAACTCTCGGCTCTGTCTTGTTCTTTGGGCCACAGCCGGCGTCCGCTGGCGCACCAATAAGGACCACTTCTAAATTGTCCACGCTTTCGTGGTGCGGTTCGGGGGGCCGATACTTCGGCTCTTGGAATTAGCCCGGCGATCGCCTCCCTAATAAAGGGGACAGGTGTGACAGCCGGGGTAGGCTACGCAGGACGTCAGCGGCACCCTCTCATCCTGTAATAAGAGCAAATATGACTTCTCATAAAAGGATGTTCGTGCAGTTCAGGCAGCACCATATATAAAGATTGTGTAGTGTGTATCCTTCCAAAGGGCGTGTAATTGACATTACACTGAGCTCGAAGCATACAACCCATACATTCCAATAATTTCGTATGATAAAGATGATGTATGATAAAGATGAGATGATGTATAGATAGATGAGATGAGATGATAATAGATATGAGATGATGTATGATAAAAAGAGTTTTCCAGAATACAGCAAATTTCCGAAATGAGGTGAAGTGTAAGACTACAGCTCAAAAATGGCATTTACGAAAGCCTGAACTCACCTAAGAATCAAAATACTTCTAGAGTAGTGAGCCAGTGTGAAAAACAATTCTTAAAGTACAACGTTCAGAACATGTAGCATTAATCAAAACGCACAAGAAACTTACCTCTTCATGTACAAACAGTGAAGATATCTCTGATTTCTCTTTTATATGAGAACAAATGATCTGGGCAGGGCACTAGCGAAGAGGTCTGCAAAAAAAAAGTAAAAGATTTACTGACTTTAATCACGCCTCTAACAATCTGAGGAATTGTTACAAGTCACCAATCAGTGCAATTCTGACTGCCTCTATAAGGGCATCAAAAATGAACAATTTTCTCGTTCTTTCTACCGTCACAAGACGCTCCGTCAATGGAATCTAATCAAAATTTGACGCTGTGCTTCATATTTGCCTGCTTTCTAAACGTAGGGCTGCGAACATCTGTTTTGTGCACCTAATCTAGCACAGAAATTTGTCATCTATAATTCAATCATCTTAATTGATTGTAATTTGATAAAAGATGTGATAGCTCGTCCAGTTTTTAAAGAGTTGCGGGCCTGCAATAGGCACTGCCTAGCACGTATGAAAGTATTTCTTTAAAAATTTTTTTTTCAAAGCTTGCTTTCAGAAAAAGCGTCTGGCATTTTTTTTTTTTTTTAAGAATAAGAATAAGATTTTATTTGATCTTGACAACTTCAAGAAAGGTACAGGAGCTAAAGGCGAGCAACGCCTGACAGGGGCCCCGGTACCCGTAACATGTTACAACATCATATTACATGGCATAATAGTAGTTCATTGGCAGTAAACAAAAATATAAAAAAATCGTTACACATTTGATATACAATGCGTTAGGAATACAAAGTCTTTCGCATTCGTACGTCCACATAGTTACTGTGCTATTTTTTTTTTTTTTTTTTAATAGACAGAGGCATAAGATAACAAAAGGAGTATTGATATCAGCACACAATCAAGCTCAATCAAACGCATGGAATGCAATAGTATACATAGATACATACACATACATCCATATATATATACATATATATATATACATACATATATACATACACATATATATACACATACACACATATATACATACACACATATATATACATACACACACACATACACACACATATATACACACATATATACACCTACATACACATATATACACACATATATATACACACATATACATACACATATATACACACACACATATATACACACATACACACACATATACCCACACACACATGTGTTGCAATGGTCATTCTCTCAAAGCCTGTGCAAGTAACAGTTCCTTCACCTTATTTTTAAATGCATTTCTAGTCGTGAAGAATTCAATATGACCTTCTAGCTTATTCAGGATCATTAGTACTTGGTGGCTGGTTGTTTGTGTACCATAGTTAGTCCTGGTTTTTAATGTTCGTCTTCTCTTCAGTCTCATGTCGTATGGGACTTCATTACTGCTGCTGTCGTCTAGATATAGTGCATTGGAATGTATATACTGCAGTAGTTTTTTCGACAACCAAGCCCATCCTCTGATGGCAATCAGGGGCACGCTATTAGCGATTATTGACCCCGTAATTTACAAACGTAACCCGTGCCTAAATACTCAGTTAAACACACTCAAGCAAGTAGGAGCGCTCGAACGACACCAATGCGCGCGGACGCCGTCCACGTTGCAGCAGCCATGGCTTATGCTAGAGCTACCGCACATAGCTCCCACAGTCACATATACTCTCTCGATTCTGTTGTAACGCCGAACGTTATCGCAGATGAAGGCAAAGCACGAAAACAGCAAACAGAAACGAGGGAAAACAACGCACGGCGATGGCCACAACAACGCGCCTTTGGAAGTCTGCTAGATCTTTCCCTGTTGCTGGTGACACTTGTCCTAAATAGCTTAAAAGACCGAGGCGCACGTGCTGGGAGCATCGCGGCATATCAGCACCTCCAACTATACCGTCTTTAAGCAAAAAAAAGCCATTTCGTACAGTGCGCCTCCGTACATATTTTTTCTTTTTCTTTCTTTTTTTACGCTTACACTTACAGAAGCACGTTGCACATTTGAGTATTATTAGAAATGTTATTACGATGTAGCCCAAAGCACATCTTAAACAATATCAATCACTTTATGCAATGTAGAGATACTGTGCGATCAGCAAATAATCCCGCCCTTGTTAAGTGATCACATCACTCACTGTATGAGTGATGCAGGCACTTACACAACATCGCGCATAGCAGTGTGAACTCGTTAAGTCACACGTTAATTCGGGCATCTGCAACAGGCCCGCGAACGCATGCTGTTGTAAATGGCTGGCAGCCTACTTCGGCAGAGCTGCTGCAGGCGCCCAGCTAGCGCTGTATGATTACAACCAACGAAAACAGTACACTCACCGTTAACAGGCCCACGTTGTCCGTGTCCGCCCCTCCATTAATATTCCTTAATCCGAGCGTCACTTCGAACACGGTGTCATGCGTGACCACTATTGAATATGCGCCTGTTCGCTAGAACACATTTAGCGACCAAGACCCCAGACCAACGCAACGCATTTGAAAGACGATGAGACAGAGTGAGCAACGTGAGAGAGAGAAGGAGGAGGCACTGGCGGCGGCACCGCAGCTGTCGTCGCAGGTGTTCGGTGACGCAACTATTCGCTTATCTACGCCGCCGTTGTGGGAGCAACGCTGGCCGGGGTGAGCGGGGGGGGGAAGGAGCGGAAAACCCGCCAAGACGACGTCGAAAGGCAAACGCCATGGCGCATACGGCGGACGGCGGCCGTTCGACGCGAAATGACTCCTTGTGAACGGCAGACCCTCCTTCCAGCCAGTCGCACAGTGACGCAGGTTATTTACCAGCCTCGGGGTCTTTGAGTATTTTGACGGAATGCGATTGCAGTGGACGAAAAATAGTGAAGCAAAACTTGCGGAAAACAAAGTGCACCATGTAATGCCCAGAAGCAATAATTATTTCGTCCTCGGTGGCATTAGCGGGAGAGCATCGCTACACCTTTTTCCCGAGGAATTTCTTTTCGCATTGTCTGTGTCTGGCAATTCCGCGTATGGTGCTGCAAACACTGAATGCGTAGTCGAAGCAGGAACAAATTATTCCACAGTCGCGGATGTTTAGAAGGCTTGTCACGCACCACGAAACGTGCCGAGGTTGTTATAACAAACTTTTTGCTGACCACATGAATAGCACATAATTCCATATGGTTGCCCAATGAACTAGCTAAGCACCTGTAGCAAAGGCAGGGCACGTTCTTGTTAAACGTTGTTAATATAAACGATGGTTGTGCATAAGTGCAGTGACAGCTTTCCGTGTGAATTGGTCATAACGCACGTTTTCGAGCGTAGAAGCGCCTCAGCGGAGCTAATCAGCTACCACAGCAAGTTCGTAAGCAATGATGAGGTACGAAAATGTGCAGCTGTTTTCCATGTACTGAATAGTCCGTGTACAGTGTGCGTTGACCACCGCCATTTCTTAAACCACCTCCCATATAGACTCCCAGTCTGAACAGGTGTGGGACCTTAAACACTAAGAAGCAGTGCCCCCCCCCCCCCGCACACACACACACACGAAATTCGAGGGTGCACGGGGTGATACACACGCATATTTATACACAGGCGCACACACATACACGTATACACACATACGGCAACACACGCACGCGACCATAAACGCACGCATGCATGGGCGTACAAATGTGCACAGGCACGCTCAACACAAGCACGGACTCGCACATAACACGCGCACGCACACATGCACGGGTGTACACACAATCGCGCTTACACGCGAACGCATACGCAGGCTCACGCACACACACCCATACTCGGGCGAACATTATGTTCCTGTATATAATCCACAGCAAACATGTAGCTTATAATCAACGCTAAGGTGAGCTTTCGTCACGTGGATTGCAGTTAATTGCCATTATAGATGAAACGCGATTTGCTTCTGCTGGCATTCTGCTTTATTCGGAGAGCACCTTCACACATTCTAAGTCTAGGCCGTCATTTAACGCAAGGTCCACATATTCGTGCAGTAGCTACGCTGCTCGGCCGCCAATCCGAAGGTCGCGGGTTCGATGGCGGCCGTGGCAGTCGAATTCAGATGGAGGCGAAAAGGAAGAAGCCTGCGCACTGTGCGATATCAGCGCCCATTAAAGAACACCAAATGGTCAAAATCTCTAGAGCTTTCCACTTCGACGACCCTCATAATCGTATCGAGGTTTTTAAAACGTAAAATGCCAAATATTATAATTATGTGTTATTCTTATGCTGCATATTCCATCTGATGAATCGTCACGTACACCCTTCTCAGGCACAAAAGCACCCTTAGAGCCTATTTTAGGGTGCTATCGAGGCAAGCACCCAAACAAATGGGTGCTTTTTTTCAATCGACCATTTATGAGTGTTAAAGGGTGTTGCAAAGGGTGCTTTCTTGTAAAAGCACCCTTTTTACACCCTTTTGGGTGTAAAATGTTTTACTGTGTAAAGAGGCGTTTCACTTTTGTTGTTTACCGATCCCTGTATAGGGGGATTGAGCCACGTTTTTTTCTGTAATTCTGTCTGCTCATGTATATGATGGTGCATTTAAGTAACTCGCCAAGCGTTTGCTCCTGGTGAATCGCGCGTCCGCTACACAAGAAACTCCATTTCAATGGCGCAGGCGCTCCGCCGGAGCACTCGAGCAAGTATGGCGCCACGCCGCACTGATCGAAGAGCTCGCTGAGCAACAGAGCCTCAGCGTAGCCGAGGTCACACCGATAGTTCGGCGGGGACTTCGCAGCATCGAAGGCCTGCACGACTTCGTGCGGCTGGCCGGCGTTGTCCAGGACAGCGTCGTGTGCGAGCCTCGCGAAGACGGTCGACCTCAACTGGACACTCTCAACGAAGGCTGTTGGAGGCTAGTGCGACGTTTTCTGGTGCTCGACGACGTTGTACAGCCTTCAGAGAGCCGTGGGTGTCAATGACAGGCCGTGCATTCAATTTCACAAGAAATTGGCAATGTAAAAAAGAGAAAAAAAACAGACCGGGTGTCCAAATCTCTATAGACGCGTTATTTGTAATCCACCATTAGTCATTTTTTAAGGGATTCGAAACAAATTTAATGGTAGCTTTGCCGTGATACATTGAGTGCTGCGACGCCCACACCCGTATTTCTGTGATACAGAATTTGTTAGCAGAGGACCTGTCCGACTGGACTTCTCGTCCCTCAATGTAAAACTAGAAAGCTTGCCATCGAGGGCATCTCTTAAGATGCTCTCGGCGGCAGTGGGAATTTTTCGTTAAGTGAGGATTTTTTCTGAGAGTATATTGAGCGTTAAGTGGTGTCTTTTTTTCATCACTTAATGTAATGCTTGACATGTAACGACGATGAACACCTCATATAGGAGGACACAATGTGACCTTCAAGGAACTCTTCCTTTTGTCATTTTGTAATGATTTTTCCTCTTTATTCAAGTGAAACTTTATTCTACAAGTTCACACAGGTTTCCTTGGGGTTCCACCTTACAAAATTGATTTATGGCTGCGTCAAAGTCATCGCTGTAGAGAAGGCGAGCAGAATTCATTCTACTAACTATAAATCCTTGGCGAAGTTTAGTATTGCACGCTGACTTCGCCGCACTCTTGAAAGGCTGACTAAGCGGCGGCGGAGACGCGTTCGCACGCGGTGTTCCATTCAAGACTTCTGCAAATGCCCCAAATGCCGTTTTAAAGCAACGAAAAGTTTTGGCCTGTCTGTCTGTACATTTGTCTATTCGTCCACTTTTATCGGTACTGGGTACTCTGAACGGCACCAGCCGATAACCCAAACGGCCGTCCCCATCCGCAGCGACCACCAATGTTGCTCAAGGTTCAGCATTCATATTTGTGCGATTGTCAATTTAATATGACAGCATATACACGGAGTGAATGATGGCGAGTGGGTTGAAACATCCGTCCGTCCATTCGTTCTTACTTCCGTCCGTCCACGTGTCCGTCTGTGTGACCATCCGTGCGTCCATCCGCCCGCCCGTGCGTGCGTCTGTTCGTGCGTACACACGTCCATCTGTGCGTCCGTCCCTGCGTCCATCCATGCATTCGCCCCTGCGTCCGTCCATGCGCCCATCCGTGCGTGCAGCCATCCGTGCGCCCGTCCATGCATCTGTCTGTGTTTCCGTTCGTCTATCTATTCAACACTGAAAGTACAACCATCCAGCATATTTTCATCACATATTCCCCGTGTAGAAGCACCGTCATCCTGCGGACATTCCAAGGACTAAACGAGAGGTGGCACACGCACACTTTTTTACGGCTGGCGCTTCTTGTCTGCATCCCACCTTTAACCACCCCAAGGTCTTGGTATATTCTAGTTCACTGAATTCATGGCACTGCGCTCAACGCTCATTAAACCTTTCTAAAACAAATGAGGTTACGCCCCACGAGTATAACGTACCAACCCTTTCTTGTCAGATAGTCCTCAGTGTACATGCCAATGGCTGCTAATGGGGAATGAGAGACAGGAGAATGCGGCTTTCAGTTAGCGTGCACGCTGCGAATTTTTTATTGTTCAACAACGCACAGGAGAAATCTCCCTCCGGCAACACCTTGCAGGTCAAAACGTAAGACTTTTTACACACTATGACTACGACTACGACTACTACGAGGGACAAACGGGTGCCTCTTAAGGAGCATCGCCCCTAAAAGCAATTACTGCGAATACCTGAGGCACCATAACACGTATATATTCTGCATGTGCTTCTTTTACTAGAAAAGCCATACAGTAGTAGTTCTAACGACCATGGCCTTTATCACGCTGCGCTGATGTTGCAAAGTTTCCACGAAAAGGCGAGTGGTTCCAACGCTTTGCTGAGACGACAGGGTTGTGGCACCTACCCGTCGCCTTGCGTTCTACACTTTATCACCTCTGAGACGCGCACACCCGTCTCAGAGCCGCGCGCTTTGTTAGTTTAAGAAAACTGCCAGATAGCGCTCATGTCTCACGTGTGACGTGACTTGATGCGCTCGTTCGCCTCCGCATCACGCTCGAGGCACTCTAACGCAGCGCCTCCAGAATACCATTCACTAATTTTTTTTGCGCAGAACAACATATAAATGTTTTGTTCACTCTCAACGCTCTGCTAAGACGACACGGTGGTGGCAACTACCCATCGCCTTTTGTTCTACACTTTATCACCTCTGACACGCGCACACCCATCTCAGAGCCGCGCGCTTCGTTTTTCAAGAAAACTGCCAGATAGCGCTCATGTCTCACGTGTGACGTGACTTGATGCGCTCGTTCACCTCCGCGTCACGCTCGAGGCACTCTAATGCAGCGCCTCCAGAATACCATTCACCGATTTGTTTGCGCAGAACATCAAATAAATGTTTTGTTCACTCTCTCCATACGAATAACTATCGTTTTTCGACGACATTTGCAGATTAACATGCAGATACGGGGCCGATTTGTTTTTCTGAACACTATTTTCGTGCGATCAGCGCTGTTTTCCTGTCCTGACCGCCGCAGTGCGCGCACGGATCAAAGCATTGTTACTGTGAAGCTCGGCACATCCTGGATTGCACCTTTTGTATTGTTTATGTCCTTTCATGCTGTCGTTTACGGTAGAACTATAAGGTGTGTATGTTAGTTCACGTGGTGGCAAAGATCAAAGCTCGCTGGATGAGCCCGTAACGACTTTGTTCGGCGTCATGTATAATTCATTTCATTTGATTTCATTTTTATTTCAGACAACCCGTATATATTGTTGCGTAGGGGACCTGTGCAGAGGCAAAGAAAGCCTGACAAAATGGCAATCCCCTGGGTATACAGGTACATACGCTGTTATATATATTAAAGCAAAAAGTAATGTAGACAATAGCATCAAAGAAGACTTTTTAGGCATTAAACAATTAGAGACAAAACATATATAGATAAAAATGATTATGACATATGGGTTTGGATACGTTAGGAGTGGTATGGTAGTGCTAAGCCCATCACACGGGGCGCTAACAAGCACTACCATATAAGGAAGCGACATTCATATTTTACACACGAGATCTGTTTTGCTGAGAATGACGCTGCGTCAGTTAAAGAGGCTGTGTTCTAGAGTGTATCAGTTCGGCCTCAATACCAGGTCTGTGTGAAATGACTGGCCGTCAAGAACAAAAAAAAAAGGCGGCTTCCTTGGCCTTGAAAGTCGACCTTCATCGGTGAAGGCTGACAATACTGGCTCTGCGATGCTGTCAGTGGCGCGCGATCGTTGCCTCGTGATTCACATGAAAAACAGCGCCAACAACGAGGGACAAGAAAACAAGGAAACAGACAGTGGCACTGTCTCCTTCTTTTCTGGCCCTCGTTATTATTTGGCGCTGTTTTTTTATGTGAATCATGTCGTACCAACTCGCCCAAGCAACCATGTTGCTGCATGAGCCATTCTGCGTATCTAGGGAACCATTGTCACCGACTGGTGGCGCGCGTTTTCTTGCTTTCGCGCGAGAAAGTCTGCCTTTTCTCTCAAAATATAGGTCAGCTCATTTATCACAAAATGTAACGATCCAGATAACCGCGTCCTGCGTGGCATGTAATATCGTACATCGTAATATATACGTCGTAAAGGTATTCCACTACTGAGATACAAGAACATGCTTCAGATATACTCTATACTGAAATGGAGGCCTACAAAAGTATCGTTTAGATATTATTGCAATACCCTTAATTAACGGCACAGCGCAGAGCTGGTATTCAACAATCATGACATTTTATTATTCGAGCTAAAAATCTTCTTGCGACTTGAAGGGGCACTTTATACACGCCATACGCAGTTTAATGGATTTGTCGGGGACCACAGCTTTAGCTCGTCCAGTAGATAGAAATAGTAGGAATAAACACCGAGTACGTTGATTTTTATTTGAACCTGGTAAATATCGCTTATATCTCGAATCCATTCTTGAATCTTGAATCCATTCTTGAATCGCTTATATCTTGAATCCCTTATATCTTGAATGCAAAAGCTGTCAACTTTTCGCAGCATTTTTTTTTCGGCAGGTATATTTTTGCACTTATAACAGATGCGTAGGAAATAAGGCACCAAAAGCTTGGTACTAATAGCTGCCAGTGTACTTTGTCCGCTTCGTTTCTGGAGGCTGGTGTGAGTAAAAAAAAAAAAAAAACTCCAGGCCTGCGTGGTAGGCGCAGCACAGTCGCAGCGAAAGCTAGAACAGCTTAATTTCAGGGTCTTTTTAAAATACTCATTGGGTAACTACTGCAAGCACTCTCACTTGGTGGAAACTAGGGCACTAATAATAAGCTTTTGGATAGTAGGCCGGCATTCGCTATGCTATTTTTGCTCATTCTTCTGAAAAGAGTGGTATCCGCTAAACACTTGCAAATAATTTTGTGCCAGTCATCCATGCAGTGGCTAGTGATGAGAAATTAAGGCTGAAGTGGCTATGCGCCACAGAAAAAGGAAACAAGAACAAATTTTCTAATGGGTTGGAGGATTGGATGGCCCACTTGTTACGATATTCGCATTGTGCGATGACTGGTCGTTCTTTCGCTGTTGTAAAAGGCTTTCTAAGTCGTATGCACGCGTTTGCTTTCCCGACATCAAGCCTGCCTAAGACAAATGTGGCAGCACATTATTGTCGGCAGAGCGCGATATCGTGCAAGGCGTCGCATTTTCTGCGTAGCGGAAGATACAGTAAGGTGTTTACAATTACATATCTATGTATTTTCGAGTAAAAGAACACACCGCCTAATTCTTACGTTTTGGTGTTGCTCCTCAGATATACGTAATATTTGCTTCTTGATCGACAATGTTCAGAAGTATGAACCCAGCCGCCAGGTAAAGATGGCTGGGCGTCCAGCACTTTGATTGGGTGGATCAAGCGTATGTCAGACAGACCGAAATTTCGGCGTTAAAGTATATTTCAGACACACAGATCTGGACATTTAATTTGTGTGTTCTTCGTTTACCATGCATTGTGCATATGTAGACATTGTTGTTGTAACAATTCCTGTGTATGTTGTGTTCCGTTTACTTATGTAAACATATCTTTTTGTAACAACTTTTGGTGTGTCTGTCGATGTCGTGTTCTGTCGAACTGTTCTGTTGGATCGTAATTGATGTTCACTGTCTGTGAGAATACATTTCTCTAAACACAGACCGTCGTCTTAAAGGGCCATTCACCAAGCTCCCAATATAGGAAAATCAAACACAATATTGTCTACTTATTTTTAATGTACGCCTTGCGCATTTCTTCGACGCAGACAGTAGTGGCCCTGACGTCTTTGTATACATACTCTCCATAGGATCATATACGCTAAATATCAAATGTGAGTGGTCTCCTGCGCTGCATTTGCATGCAGCTGCATGTCCATCCATTCTTCTTTGTCTCGCGTGGATATCGTTCACGACCAACTGACCAAACTTCCTTTTGTGTGCTTACAACTGCACAAGCGGTGATAACAGCGTGTAGCTGAGAAGTGCGAAATCTTCATAGGCTCTAGCGCATAGTACTGCATTGTTCACGTGCTTTTCAGAACTAAGGGGCGAGGAGGATGCATCGCGTGCGAGAAAGGCAGCAAAGGAGAGAGGAAAACCACTCTCTCACCTCTGAACATGGGAAGGGGAGGGGGGTAAAGGGCCCTTAAAAAATTGGCAGATCCCACGTACAGTGGGAACCGATGATATGCGAAGCATGAATAAAAAATGTTGATATGTAACCTTAAAATCAGCAGAACGTTGCGAGGTGGAGGTAAATGATGCCTAGCGATGTAACTTAATACTTAATAATACGTTTATTTCATCATCATTGTGTACATGATGACAGGGGCCCGCAGTAAAGGCTGCAAAATCCGAGGATCGTTCCAATGAAAACTCAAAAAAAAAAACAGCTTGACTGAGCTGCTGACCCCTAACTTGGCGAACAGCAAGGATTCAAGAATTCAAAAAAAAAACACAACCAAATGTGCATAACAAAACAGAAAAAAAATTTAAGACACAATACAAGGAAGTACACTTTTAAGGCACAGAACTCGCGAGCAAACAGATAACAGGAATTATGAAAGAAAAAATGATAACAACTCTATATTTGTCAATGTTTCAAGGGGTGCATTTTTAGCTGCGAAGCTATTGAGCAGTCGCAGAAGCTGGTTTTCCAGGGTTTGCGTGCCGTAAGTTGTTCTGTATGTTTGAACGTGCCATATATCTGTATTTCTTGTTCTGCATATATGTTTTCGCGGCTCTAGCAGAGCAATCTTACGAAGTAGAAATGTACTATACTTGATTTCACGCTTGAAGGAATGACAAAGACGATACTCATATAATTTAGTTACTCGCACAATTTTGTGCTTGGTAAAAAGTTCGGTTGTTGTGTGCCAGCGAGGAAGGTTTTCCATTACGCGTAAGAAGCTCTTTTCTTTTCGGCCGTGCCCCGCCGCGGTGGTCTAGTGGCTAAGGTACTTGGCTGCTGACCCGCAGGTCGCGGGTTCAAATCCCGGCATCGGCGGCTGCATTTCCGATGGAGGCGGAAATGTCGTAGGCCCGTGTACTCAGATTTGGGTGCACATTAAAGAACCCCAGGTGGTCGAAATTTCCGGAGCCCTCCACTACGGCGTCTCTCATAATCATATGGTGGTTTTGGGACGTTAAACCTCACAAATCAATCAATCAATCTTTTCGGCCGTTTCGCTAGATGTCTCTAGCGAAACGGCCGTGAGCACGCTATGAGCGTGGTATGTTGTCATGTTCTTACATGACACGCGTGTCAAGATTATCAAGTTTGCACCAATAATATAATTCGTCATCAATTGACCCCTTACAAAAATCTGGACTTATATAAAAATCCCCATATATGGCTACGTCAGGAATTGGGCATATCTGGCCCATATATGGAATCCCCATATATGGGCCGTATATAACCTGATATGTCCAAATCCTGATATAGCCATATATGGGCCTTATATCCCCATATATGGGTGTTGCTGTATATGGCCATATATGGCTATATATAGAAGCATCCATATAAGGTCTTATATGTATGCTTTCATATATGGCCTTATATGGATACCTTTATATAAAGCCATTCAAATGATTCATCTATATTAGTTCAGCTTGTGTCACCGGCAAAAATATAGCTGCTCAAATCATTCTTCAGCTAGAAATATACCTGTTTGTTGAAAGGTCTGCATGCAGCCACTATCATCTCCAAAACAAAGTCAGTACAAACCCCGTGAACATTCTTGTTCAATTAAGTTATCCTCAATATATTTCAAGTTATTCTCAACAACTATTTGCTAGAATGTAACTTGGCATCATATCTAAAGCTTGTGGTGGGCACATGTCACTGTTAGTCCACTTTTCCTGAAGAGATACATTCTTTGTGCTTAAATATATTGCTTACTTATCCACACTTTTTTATTTATCTATTTATTGCATTACCCACAGCAGCAATCGGCATTACATTGAGGGAGCATTTACGAAAAGTAATGCAAAAAATACATAGCCAAACAAATAATAAATGTCACCTGAATCACAATCTGCAAGAGAAATTCATATATAAATCGGAACATGTTCTAACATATAAATCGGAACAATTCTTACATGAAATAAAACAAATATTTGGGAGTGTAGAGGCAATGCTAGAAGACAGCAAGTTCCATCTTGTAATTTTTTTTGGTAAAAAATCATTTTGAAACACGTCAGTCTTGCATGCGATTATTTTTATCTTGAACCTATGGTCAACACGGTCTGAGACATAGTACGGTGCAAGTAAATATTCCGCTTTATCGATTCCGACTTGACAAAAATAAATAGCATAAAAGAACCCAATTTGAGTTTCGTAAAGATATCTTTCACAGTGTGTTATGTTTAAAACTTTTCTCGTGTGTCAATGGAGCGTCCATAGTCAGTCAAAACAAAATATTGACTTGCTATTGACCGTATGAACTGCGTGTGCATTGAATAACTTAAATGAGTTGAAATCAACTTTTAAAGAGTTCGGTCGAAAGTGATTGGTATGCAAGCTTGTTATGTACAAGTATTGTGACTAATGACCTATAGAACGACTGCTAAAACTGGTGTCTATAGGTCTCTGTGTGCGTGGGAACGGAGGCATTTAACAATATTTCTTGCCAACGGGACACTAAAAATGTACTTTGTAAACGTAATCCACTTTCCATTTCGCCAATAATGCATCATTAATGTAACAGTGGTAAAGAGCTCATTCTGCAAATATTCCGGTGTAGGCATCGGTGGCTCTCCGTGAAAAATCGTCTTGTCAATGATCGAAAATTGAGAGAATGCAAATAAAACAAATATTATAAATTTTCGGATATGAGTGATGATCGAAATCATGCAGGCAATTTGCATGGCATGCAAGTGCTCTACAACACAGCTATGCATCTGCTTGGAAATAAAGCATGAATAACTTCCTCTTGTTGTAAATGCAAGGAAAATAACTGTCATGCTTAACAAATACATGTATCCTGCATACAGGTTTCACAACACATTTAATATCGCAGCTATATTGCATGATACAAGCGTGCATTGTCATCAAGCATCACAACACGTTATTACCAACGTGACTTCGCGGTCTAAAGACAGCCAACCATTACAAAAGGCACACTGGTTACTGCACGTATTCCCTCACGACTGCGTAGTGGGTGCATAAAGTTCTAAAACATTTTACACACATTATATTGAGAAGCACGTTCTGCTGGGCGAGTTGGTACTTCATCTTAACTTAGTTGCGCGAAAAAATTTGAAGTGTGAAAGGAAGACACCTGGACACAGCGCACACTGACAACTGAAACTTCATTGAAGAAAACAGACATATATATCCGGTTACGACAACACGTGAGGTGGAAACAAAATGATTAGATGAGCAGACATCTGATCATTTTCTTTCACAGTGTGAACATCGTGTGATGGACGGCACTGCGCTGTCATGAGGGAAGTATTATTTAGAATTTATTTATATAATTGTAGATCACAAAGCTTCTCTAAAGGAATGAACAACCATTCTCTAACCAATCATCATATTGTTGAGAGTGTGGCTGCGCGCCCTTGTTTGGAATACGGTAGTTAAAGCTAGATTTAGTGACACGGTATAGCGCGGGAAATCGGAGAGGCGTATTTCATAAACAAAGCTGGGGATTCATGTGTCACGTAACTCTCACTTATGTTGCTTGCTACTGAGGTAGCTTTCCTGGAAGCGCATCATTTATACAATCTGTCTGCTCATCTAATCCTTTTCTTTCACCGCACGTGTTCTTGTAACCGCATATATACGTATGTCTGTTTTCTCCAACAATGTTTCAGTTGTCAGTGTGTGCTGCATCTAGGTGTGTTCCTTTTGTATTTTAATCTTTTCGCGCAACTCAGTAATTACATAATATTTCTTGTTCTTTAAACTGTGTTACCCGTTTTTTACACAAAATGCAGTCATGTGCGAAACCTTCATTGAGACACTTTCAACCTTCTCAATTACGCAGTACTATTCCACAATTAAATTTGTTCAAGTAGCATCATGCAATAAAGAGTACACACTAAGTGATTGAATTACACACAAGAAACATGATCGATACTGCTATCACGTTCAACTGTGAAAAACGGAGCTTAACGGTTCCCCAGTTTTTTCACACAGTAGCAAGTTCTAATGCATCATACCATTTTATTTGTCGGCTTGCGTAAAAATATCTACAGTGCTCACGGATTAAAACGTGACATCACATTATTTTGTGTAACTATGTATGCGGGTATGCGCAGTTCCTCAAGATAACCACGCGATGTTGCGACATCAGTAACGATAATGTCGCCTGTGATGTACGCATTCCAGTCAAACTTACACTTATATCACCCTGATTGTAGATGGCGGAAACAAAATTACGGGCTATTCTTAAGTTTTTCCATTTGGATCCGTGACATTGCACCCTGTTTTGAAGAATCAAACTAGCAACAAAATTTTAACTGCGTGTCCTTATCAAAACACACGTAAATATAAAAACAAGTGGAACGTAGACGAAGAAAGATAAATTCAAACGCAAGACAAATTCAAACGTGGGATCATAAATCTCATGACACCCTTGGAGTTGGAGATATGCAACTCTTTTTTATTTGTAATTGCGCAAGTTGTAATTTATCCTTGGTTTTTCCTCAAGCGTTAAAATGAGAAAAATACAACACAAGTATATTTACATCAATATACACAAAACCAACATTTTCCTGACGTAGATTTTTTGATTAAGTAGAGCACTGTCTGGATCAAGTGAAAAAAAAGAAAGGGTTCTCATATTGCTTAAACAAAACAGCCTAATGACGTAACCACGATTAGCATAAAGTTATTTACTCAGCAAGCATGCAATGTGGTATGTTTTCGAGTTATCATAATATTTATAAACAACGTGCAAAGGTAATGAAAATGATGAACTTACCTTAACATTTAACCGAGACTTGTCTTTAAAGGAGCCTGTTAATCCTGATAACCTATTCACACCTTAAAGCCACCACGTCCATTCGTACTGCTTTAGGAAGAAGTTTTGAAGGAACGCTTGCCCGCAAGCTTGGGTATCCATTTTCTTATCGGACGAAAAGTTGACGATCGCCAATCCAGCAGCGTACAGACGCACACGCACACAAAAACACTTCCACGTCCGTCCACAATTTCGCCACGAACAGCGAAGTAGATTCCTGAGAGCTGCGCGATTATCTTGTGTAAATTGGAGCAGTAGTTGAACACGAAATAAGAGCAAAAGGAATGAAAATGAACAAACTCGATCGGCACAGCACCCATGACTCCGGCGAGCAAAAAAAAAACAACAATGACGCGGACGGATACAGTGCACGCAGGCTTGACAATGAATATTGCAATGGACGCTACATTACTCCTTGAGATCATTGATTTACGCACTTTTTACTAGAACTAAATTTTCCTGAGCTTATTGGCGAACGACGTTTCATTTTTTAACTATTATTGACGCAATGTTATTACCATACGACTGAATGTTTGTGCAAACTATTTTCTTCGTCGTTACTTGAAATGGGCCGCGGCACTCTCTTTCCTGCTCTGTCCACAGACTGGTGTAAGCCACGGCAGGGCTTCACGGTGCCTACGTGCGCTCCTTCGAACAACTTTCTCCGAATTGTCCACCCATCCGATGGGCGCCCTTTTTTGTATTTTTTTACTGTGCGCACCCCTTGCAACCTAGCAGTCAGGCGAGTTTTTTCGTACAATGGACTTCAACTTCCTTCCGCGGGCCCAGAAAGCTGCACGTGCAAGTCCTTTGAGACAGGCATTCCGCGGAGCTGAAATCGCTGCTTCGTGTACGCTGGCTACGAAGACGCGTTTCAGCCGAATTATCATCTTATTTCGCAAGCATTTATAATGATAATAATAATATTCAATCAACCAATAATCAATCAATCATTTTTTAACCTACCCAAGAACAACCATAGGGTCTTTCATGCTGGCGCGCGCGAAAAGAAAAAAAAAACAAACAATACAATACAGACTGTCCACAGAAATGCAAATCAATAAAAAGAGCAAAGACGAGCAGTCGAAAAGAAATCAACGCACAATGAAAACAACAAATAAAAGAGTAGATATTGATAGAATGGAACTGAAAATTAATGTAGAATATACATAACCGTGCCGAAGGCTTCCTGAAAGACGGAAAAGGGAAGAATCTGTGCATGTGCAAAGCTACGTTAGGACAGGGCAGCCCTCACTGACAAAAAGAAAATGACTGTAGACTATGAAAAACATAACGAATTATGAAAGTTGACGTTAGATAGACTCAGTATTCTGCAAAGGATAGAGTGTTGAAAGAAGCTGGCAGGTACATGCAACGGTCGATTCTCTCTCGATAACTTACGCGGAGTTTCAACATTATTACAACCGAGAAGGGCAGAATATCTCACCCTGAACTAGCTTGTAAAGAAATAACAGCTCAGCGCGATTTCGCCGGCCGTTAACTGATGGCAAATATAATATTCTAGCAGTGTTGAAAGGATTCTAGTGAAACAATGAGGGTAAATGCTTATGAAATTTTTCTGGACTCACTCAGTGGTGCTACTGCTGGATTTAGCAGGGCCATTCCAAATCAAATATGCATATGTACTCAAATTGACGACGACATATCGCGGTGTACAATTTGTAGAAGGCTGTAGGAGAACCGGATTCTCGCGACATGTTGAGCCAACAGGAAGAGAATGAAGGCCTCGCATGGCAGCACATTTAATGCAAGTAGAAAAAATTCAGCACGCCATCAAAAAGAACACCAAGATAACTGATCTCATAAAACTTACATAACGACACAGTATGACAGCATATGAATTCGCTGTTGGACGTTTTGCGAAATACAACAACAACAACAACATAATTAATAATAATATAAATATAATAATAATAATAATAATAATAATAATAATAATAATAATAATAATAATAATAATAATAATAATACACTCATATCATTCTGACATGCCCGAAAATATCTAGCCACATTGAATGAAATGCCAGTGTCCGGGTGCCCATGAATCTCTATACGCGAGTGTACACTTGTCAGTTTGGTGGGTATATGTACCGGCATACATATCTTATAAGTGCACTACCGTGTTGGTGTTGAAAGGATATGTTCGCAAGCAGTTTGAATCGTTACGCGCCTGCACAGCAAGGGGCTGTTTACATAATGTAGAGTTTGGCTTAGGTATCATGCCAGCCCGCAAAAAATGTGTCATACTGATTGTATTCACAAGGCAATGTTTAGGCTAATCCTGATGATGGCACGTGCGCTTTAGTGACCTCGACCAAGTAATGACACACCGACACAAAATAGAAGTTTTGTGAATTCGGCAGCCTACATTAAATGTTGCTATAAAGCTTCAGCATTTCATTACATTGTCCATTAAATATGTATCACATGTGAGTCAGCTGCACCTTTTTTAACGTACATGTCTATGACGTGAGATTTATTTGACGCTTGCAAACATTACACTAAATTAATTGTTCACTTGTGCAATCATAAAATTTTCGATAAATTTACTATGTGCACAGCCAGGAACATTATACGTAGCCAAAGGAAACGCAAGATATATTTTTGCAATAAATTAGTACAACTTCCATCTTGAATGTAATCATAATGGTGCCTGGAAGTTTCATTCACGTAAGTTCTTTTTGTTTTTGAAAATACCTCTTAAACATTGCACTGCGCATTCAATTATAGTAAATGGCTGCTGAAAGCAATCGCAGATGAGGGGTCAACAGGATTAATAGAAATCTTGTTATATGAAGGGAGCATATAGCCATCAAAACTTTCAAATAATCAGGAATTTTGTCCACCGATGTGGAAGCTAAAAGCGCATTGAAATTACTATTTCTTGCTGCCACTTTAAACAATGCATTAATGTGAACAATATAAGTTGCATGCATTTTGTCTTTACACAATACTATATAGGATTGCTCTATAATAATAGCGAGGTTCGGAAGCTTCAATACGTTTTGTGACTTGACACGATTCCTTCCTCGTAAAACATGTCTGCTCTTGTATACATTATTTGCGTCGTATTAATTGCAACTTATTGTTTCAAACCTAAATGCCATGAAAAATGTACGAGTTAAATTACACGAATGCATGCATATATGCATTCAACTGAGTTGCAACTAACGCGTACACAAAGCTGACCTGAAATTTCGGTTTTTTGCGCGGCAGAAACAACATATATATTTAATACTCCTATTGTTATGAAAAATAAGCAGGTCAGCTTTGTGTACAAATTGTTATATATTACAATTCGCATAAAAGTGTGATCACGGTGCTAAATATATACGTGGTTCATCCCAAATAAGAGAGCACTTTTACATATAAGGATCCACTTGATATGTTATATATGGTGTGGCCGTGCCTTATTTGGCCGGATTTGACTCCTTATATGGGCCAACCGCGTCATATATGGCCGTATATAACCCCATGCATTAACCAACTCCGCCAGATATACAACCATATATGCTTATATGTGGCCACATATGCTGCCATATATGCCTATATATGGCCACATATGCTGCCATATATGCTTATATATGGCCAGATATAACTTATATATGGGCCATGTACGGCGTTTCCGTAAGGGACATCACGTAACACAAAATTTGGTATACGTGGAGCTAGCCAAATGGCCGCGAGCGCATCATGAAGGGCCCAATATACTCCGATGTAGCGTTTACGCAGGCGCACGCTGAGCACACTGACGTTAGGTTAGCAAATCGCTAGCACTCTTTAGTCTGACGCCAGGCGCGATTAGCGTCCCTCGACACGGCCCGACGGCAACGGGCGAAAATTGCGACGTGCTGCATTTTGTGCCGATGCCATGGAGTAACATTGTTCTCTGTGGCGATGTGTTACTCAGACATTACTACGTCTCCCTGTTTTCGTGACGTAGGGACGCCGGATGCGCTGAAACGCGCATGCGTCAAGCAATGCAGCGCGGCGCGCGCCTGCGAGTATATGGCAGGAACGGCGCAGGGCGTGGCAACGCTGGCGTGACGAGACGAAAAGAACGCTGGCGAGCACGTGCTCCACATCATGTCGAAATGTATTGGCGCCTTTACTGTGGCATGTAGTCATGTTCTCACATGACACGCATCTCATGATTATCATGTTTGCACCAGTCACATACCTTCGTCATTCACTGACGTCACGTAATAGCAATTTTGGCATATGGGAAGCTAGCGAAACGGCCACGAGCGCATCATGAGTGTGGCGTGAAGTCATCTTGTTATGTGTCACACATGTTGTGATTATCATGTTTGGATGCGTCATTTATCTATGCTGTCCGTTCACGTCGCGTAATACCGAGTTTGGTACAAATGAAGCTAGCGAAACGGCAACGAGCTCGTCATTAACGTAACATACAGTCATGTTCTTACATGACACGCATCTCATGTTTATATTATTTGCACCAGTATGCTACCTTTGTCATACATTCACGCCCAATAATATCAAATTTGCTATAACTGAAGCTAGCGAAACGGCTGCCAGAGCATCAGGAACGTGGCATGTGGTCATGTTGTTACATGACATGCATCTCATGAATATGTTGTTTGCACCAGTCGCATACCTTCGTCATTCATTCACGTACCGTACTACCGAATTTGGTAAATGTGGCGCTAGCGAATTGGCCGCGAGTGCATCATTAGCGTGGCATGTAATCATGTTACATGACAAGCGTGTTGTAATTTTCATGTTTGGGTCTGTCGCTTGTGTTCGCCATGCGATTATGTCACACCGTACCAGTTTTGCAACATGCCATGTGAACGAAACCACCGAAACAGCTGCAGGACTATGAAATGTAAATCATGAATATCATGAGGTACATGCCATGATATTCATGTTATGACTAGTCAAATGTATTATTCATACAGTCATGTTATGCTATACCAAGTTTGGTATTGATACCATTTTAGAAAGGGCTGGGAGAGGAAACGTCGTAGATAGATAGATAGATAGATAGATAGATAGATAGATAGATAAATAGATAGATAGATAGATAGATAGATAGAAACGCTCAAAGTCGCCGAAGTTCGCTAAGAAATGCTTCGCATTTAAAACGTGGGAATAAGTCAATAGGGCTACCACGAAGCACTCGTGGTGCCGTATTTTCTCATTAGAATGTTTCGCACTAAGTGTGCTTCAGATGAAGTGTGCAAAATCTTCCCGAGTAATATAAACAGACAACTGTTATTCGATATACTAATGACACCACGTATTAAACCCCCTTACAAAGTGGTGGAGGTGCCGGGGAACCCTATCAGACCCCCTTTCAAGGGGGTTTAATAGCGACGCCAGGTTATAGGCAGACAGCCGGTACGGAAACAAATGCTCGGGCAGTCCAGCGTCTACAGCTCGTGCATCCGCTCGCACTTCGCACTCAGCGATGGTCCCACTAGTCATTGCCTTGCGAATTCCCCACTACAGTTTGTTTGTTTCACTGGGATGATGGCTCATACCCACTCAGGAGGATTGGCCAAGAAAGTGTAGTGCAGTTTTTCTGTGATCATTTTAACTATAAGTAATGAATTAGTATTATAATAAGACTAATGTAAAAAACAACATAAAAAGAGCAAACGAAAAAAAAAGTCAAGTTGAGCAATTTTGAGATTTGAGGTGTTATGATTACCACTCAGCTGCGTTTACTTCCCTCTGCCTTGGGGAGTAATAAATAATAATTTTTGATTGAAGATCACAAAGGTATACGCTTGGTTGCCTGAATATGATCGCAAACGGCATTGAAAGCATCCCTGTGGCAATGTACCAAAACTGAGGCACCAAAGCTTAGCGCCGTTTCCGCCGTCAATCTAACGCCTATTTTCAGAAATGGCATAACTAGTAACCTTTTTCAAAGTATAGCGTAGCGGCGACAATACAAAAAATAATGATCTAGTGATTCCATTTCCCCGCAGAATGCGCACAGGGGTGATGTTGTCTGACCAGCTCTGTGTAGATACAAATTTAGGGGGGGGGGGGGGACCCGACATCGAAATTTAGTAATTAAGACTTCGAGCTTTCTGGACTGGCTCCAGTGGGGTCTGCCACCCACTCAATTCTGCCACCCACTCAATAAAATATTGTGGGAAATTCAATCTTTTTGGCGTATTTAACAATATGAAGTGCTCCACACTGTCATACGCTTTGGCTATGTCAAGCGTTACTAAAGCAGCGTATTGCCTTCTTTTTCGCGCGAGCTGTATTCGGCTCTCTAAATCAGCATGGGCACACCAAATTGAGAAATCACTACGAAAGCCGATTTGGTTAAGTTTTATTACTAAATTGTCTGCCATCCAGATACTTACTCGGCTATGTAGGAACCTCTCTACTAGTTTGACTATGTTAGATGTTAGAGAGATTGGTCTGATATTATCGACTGTTAATCCTACACCCGGATTTTTTAGTATACGAATCACTTTTGCTATCCTCCGATCTTGCGGCACCCATGAGTTTTTTAAGGAGTTGTTAATAACATTGGCGACGTCTCAAGGCGATAAATTGAGCAGAATTTTAATCATGGGTACTGTGATTCCATCTGGGCCAGGAGACGCACAAAATAAATGTTTAATCACGTTGGATACTGTGTTACTTCGTCAAAGTCAGACTTTGTCGTAGACTTGTGCCAGTTGTTTGGCACTACTGAAGTAAATCTGCTTTCGAGACTTTTACCGATTGCCTCTCAGGTAGTGGTCATTTTTTGCGCCGACAGATTATCACAAGCTGCATTAACTGGTGATGGCAAGATTTTCCGAGCTCTCATATTTCGGAACAGTGCTTTCATAAGTTTAGGCTTCGACAGGTATTCATAATGTCTTCTGTCATATTCTTGTTTAGCTTGAGCTACTGTTCTCTTAAATCCCGCAGCAATGAGTTTATAATCGGCCCAGTTTTGGGGGGATTGATTATGTAAGAGCTGCTTCCAAGCTGCCTGACGTCGTCGGTGCTCTCTTGTACCTTCATCATCCCACCAACAGCTATATACCCTTTTTGTGGATTATACAGTAAATTCGGCGCTTTTGGAGGATCTTTTATTGACTGCTTTTATCTTCAGTGCTTTTGTGTGATCACTCTCTTCCGAGTGAAAAGCCAATGCTGACTTCAGATCATCCTAAAGTTAGTGTTTTTTACAAATACTCTAACATTTGAACAAGATGGAATTATCGGGCAAGAAATTTCAAAACTTATCGGTAAGTGGTCACTGTTGGTGGCACAGTCCAGTGCTTTCCAAGAAAAAGTAGTAATGGCCTAACTGACAAAACTTAAATCTAAGGCTGACCTGGAGTGATTACGAATAAATGTGGGGGTTCTGACGTTGAGGCACGTCAGGTCATTAGCCATTGTCCACTCCCACAAGCGTTTCCCACTCAGATCAGTTCTAAAACCCCAACTTGTGGGGTGGGAATTAATGTCTCCAACTAAAACTTTGTCTTTGCACCACGACTTTGTAGCTAGATCCAAACTTCATTTGTCTTGAACTCCATTCGGAAAATACATATTGATACGTGTATGGAACTGTCGCCCCGACACAGCTGAATTGGCACCCAAATGAAGAAGACGACAACGTGGTTGTAGTGGGTTGGACTCTCGAGCTTCTCCCGTTGGCCTGTATGACTGTGCGCTCTTTAAGCCGTTAGCAAGACCAGCACTCGGTGAATAAATCTTCCCCGTAACATCTTTTGGTGGAAGGTGCTGGGTCTCCACACAACCCGGCTCTTGAACTCCGCTGTGGACGCCAGCTTTGTCCAGCCGCGATGCCTGAAACTGGCTCTCAGGCCTCGCCATCCGCGCCGGCTCCATCACCCGTGATTCCCCCCCATCTTCTCGACCCTGGCATGTTTTCCGGGAAGGACACCACGGACATCGAAGAATGACAGGCATTATTCGAGCGCACCAGCTGTCACAGAACAAGCGCTAAAAATGGGCGCGCCGCCAAATTGTCGCGACGAAACGCCGGAGTGACGCCGCGAGGTCAAAAGAAAAAGAAAACAAACATCTAAAGGCTCCCCGGGCGCGCGCTCTCCCGTCGGAAGCGTGGCTTCGCCGACAAACCTCCTCACCCCACATCGGCGGCCGAGCAAGGCCGCGAAAGTTCTAGAAGGAAAGGGGCGTGTTCTGCCGGGTTGAGTCATCATCGGGGACGGCCCTCGTACAGTCTCGCGCCTATCCCCCAGCCTTCGCTGCGTATCGCGCCGACGAAATGACGAGAACATTCTGGAATGTCGTGCGGATGGTATTTAACCGAGCAGCGGAGACGAGAGATCAGGAGAAGACGGAAGTTAGCGGCAGAGCGCGTAGGGATTCCGCCGTGTAGTCGGCGAAGGTTTTGTCCGTGGAGAAAAAGCAGGAGAAGAAGATGATTTCCATCTGAGGGGTGACGACTCGAGCTACAGGCAAGAGTGTGTGTTTACCGCTATCGAGCGAAGACGCGTGGCAACAGCTGCGTGTGTGGAGCCGACGTGTTTCCGGCGAAGAATTTTGAAGCTTGGAGAGTGGCCAAGTGAAGACGCGAGGTTTCCTGGAAGAGAAACTTCATGGGGTGCGGAACGACAACAACGCTGGACTTTGAGTGAGTGATTCTAGGAAGAGTATCATCTAGACTTCGGTTCCAAGAACTTTGGACTGAATAGGTTTTCTATTTCTTTAGTCTTTAAATGTCTTGGCTGTTCGATGCATGCGACTGCATTGTAGTGCGTATTGTTGTCTGTGTCCGTTGTTTCGAGTGTGGCTGATTGTATTGTGTAGTACGTAGTTTGTTTGGTGACATATTGTACTCAACTATTGTGGAGTGTGCATTCATGTGTATTGTTTTCGATCTGCCATTATTGAGAATATAATTCTGTTTGTTTATCAACTCTCGGCTCTGACTTGTTCTTTGGGCCACAACCGGCGTCCGCTGGCGCGCCAAAAAGGACCACTTCTTAATTGTCCACGCTTTCGTGGTGCGGTTCGGGGGGCCAATACTTCGGCCCTTGGAATTAGCCCGGCGATCGCCTCCCTAATTAACGGTACCTGTGTGACAATTAATCTGGCGTGCGCGACACAGGACCTTTTGGTGCACAGTGTGTCCAAAGTAGTAAGAAAGAGCCTCGATTGTTGATAGTGCTATCGGAACGATTTTGTGTGTTGTTCAGTGTTCTCGTTAACGAGTGCAGTGGAGTGTTCCGATAGACTGATTTAGGCAGATACTTTTTACACGCGGCAAGACTTTATTTGCGAGACACCATGGACCTCGAAAAGTTAGTAGCTCTTGGTGAGAAGATGGGTCTTTCTGGCGCCGAACTACGGAAGTGGGTCACCCAGAAGAAAAAAGAAGAAAAAGAGAGGGCTAAAGAATAAAAGGCAGCTGAGCTGGAAAAAGAAAGGCTGGCGGTCGAAAGAGCCAAAGCGGAAAAAGAAGCTGAGTTGGAACGAGAGAGGTTGGCAGCTGAGAGAGCCAAGGAAGAAAAAGCAGCTGAGTTGGAGCGAGAGAGGTGAGTAGCTGAGGGAGCGAAAGAAGAAAGAGAGCAGCAATTGAAATTGGAGCTGGAGAGAGCAAAGTTGGCAGCCGAAAGGGCGAGAGAAGAAAGAGAGCAGCAATTGAAGTTGGAGCTGGAGAGAGAAAGACTGGCAGCTGAGAGAGCGAAAGAAGAAAGAGAGGAAAGAGACGGCAGCGACAGCACGAGATTGAACTCGGGCGACTCCGTTTACAACAGCGAAGTGAAACTCCCGTGCAACCTAGAGTTGAAAGCAGCGAACGGGAAGATCATGGCTTCCGCTTGAACCCAAGCAAGCTGCTCGTAGCGTTTGATGAGAGGAAGGACGACCTTGACGCGTACCTTCACAGATTTGAGACGTTTGCGAGGAGCCAGAATTGGCCGGAACATCAATGGGCAACTGCTTTGAGTACTTGCTTGAGTGGTGAAGCGCTCAGTGTGTACGGTAGGTTGACGCCGACCGATGCAGCCAACTATGCAAAGGTGAAAGCTGCTTTGCCGAAGCGATTTAGGTTTACTGTAGAAGGATTCCGGGACAGATTTCGGACAGGAAAGACGGCCGATGGTGAGACGGCTACGCGGTATGCCGCCCTACTTTGCCATTATTTCGACAGATGGATTGAACTTTCAGGGACAGCGCAGGAGTACGATGAGCTTAGAGAGCTCCTAATTAGAGAACAGTTTCTTACTAGTTGCCACCCAAGTCTGTCGCTGTACTTGAAAGACAGGAAGGCTGAGTCACTTGAAGGCATGCTCGAATTGACTGATCAATTCTTGGAACCGCAAGGTGGCACTAATTTGGCCAAGGTCAAGAAGGATTGTCCCGATGATTCGAAGAAATTGGTTCCCGAAGAAAAGAAGCGTGCACCAGAGAGCATTCCGCGATGTTTTCTGTGCAACCGAGTGGGTCATCGCGCGAAAAACTATCGAACGATCTTTACGAGCCCTACGGCAGTAAAATGTTTTAAGTGTGGTCAGACTGGGCACAAAGCAGACGCATGTCGAAACGGAGTGAGTCAAACTCACCAGGTATCCTGAGTGCAAGCGGCACAGGAATTTGATAATAATGCCGTCACCGATGGATTCGTAGAGTTGAAGAATGGGGAGAAAATAGCTATTGTGGGGGCTGTAATGTCAAAACAGCCAACCACTGTTACGAAGGGAATGCCAACGCTGCCTGGAAAGGTTGCAGGCAAAAGATTACGGTTCTAAGAGACACCGGCAGCTCCACGGTTATCGTGCGGAGAAATTTGGTACGGGAAAGTGAGTTGACAGGCAGAACGAAACCGGTTTGCCTAATTGACCGCACGGTTCGGATGCTTCCCGAAGCAGAGATTGAGGTGGAAACCCCGTACTTCAGCGGGAAGGTTACCGCTCTATGTATGACGACCCCCCTTTACGACCTTGTCATCAGAAACATCGATGGGGCGCGAGGACCGAATGATCCGGAATGTTTGGGAGAAGTCCCTAAGATAGAGCCCTCGCCAACCCAGCGACCGCGAGCTACAGTGGAGGAGCATCCCGTGACGGATCTCACTAGAGCCCAAGGTGAAGCCGCGGCGCAAGAGACAGTGAATGAGATGATGATCGTGTTGAATGAGTTCACGGGCAGAACAGCGGGACGTACGTCGGCACGACCTCAACCGACGGACAGTGTAAAGGTGACGGAGTCGGCCAGCCAGGTCCAATGTCGTGACATGAACAAGCGGGTGACAGGATCGGTTGAGCGTCATCACTCGTTAACAGTGTCAGAAGTAACAACGATGGCTGAGACGCCGCCTCAGACCCCGTCGTTGGAAAAGGCTCACCGAAAAAGAACAAGGAAAAACAAGAAGAGAGCGAGCGAGCACCGCAAGAAAGGACGCAAGCGCAGCTCGAAATACACAGGATAAGTGCTGAAGTCGAATCAGAATGTGTTTGGCAGTGCTGAGTGCCATATGTTGTGTTAATGTTGCGTTATCCTGTGTCTCAAGTGTCGAAGTGTCTGTGCTGTGATGTGATGTATAGGGTTGTATAATTGTTGTAAAGACAGAACCTTGTACGTTTGTATTGTTTGGAATATGTGATGGAGTGTTGCATTCATGTACCTGTGGCTATATTTCATGTGTTGTGGAATTGAATTACAATGTACAATTGTATTGACCGATCTATTGTGAATGTGAAGTGTCATGAGCGAAGGAT